>NC_056682.1:188156336-188459221 GCF_018350215.1 Panthera leo
GTTTCCTCAAGATTCAGCATACTGTAACTTCTAGCTTAAAAACCCAGTGACAACCTAATCCTTATTTACTCTACTAATAAACATAGAACAACAGTCAAATCACATTTCAGTGTGGTTATATTTAAAAAGAAGAATGCATTGTTTGGTCTGTGTACTTTGTTGCTTTCATTGTTCCTTCTAAAAATTATTCTTTGATAATTTTCCCAAAAGATTACTAGCTTCCTTCAGTGGTTGTTTGTTCTTCAGGCAAGTCATTAGGTGGAGAACAGAAGGTCAGAAAACAAAACACTTTGCACCATAGGCCATTAAACAGTGGTAAATAGAATTAAAACACAGAGATATGTTGAAACCTTAGGGCATGGCAAACATTCAGAAACATTTTTTGTGGCTCAGAAAATTTAAGGCATTACTTTAAATTACTCAGTTAGTGTCGGAGCTAAGGCTGTGTTCTAAAAACATCTTTCTCTAGGTATCTACAGAGTGTATTTTAAACCTGTGGTAAAATAACTTTTCTTTGGACAATGTAATAAATTCTGTTACTTAGGCTGTGGATTATAACATTAATGGTAACAGTTAAGATTTACTGACCATTTCCTTTGGGCCAAGGACTGTTACACATATAATTTGGATATTTCAAAAAATATTTATAATATCATAATATTATAGATGAGGGGATATTATTGTAAATGGGGGTAATACTTTTCCCCCATTTGACAAAAGAGGAAAGTAGAACTCAAAGATATTCATGGGCACACGGGTGGCTCAGTTAGTTAAGTAACCAACTCTTGGTTTCAGCTCAGGTCATGATCTCACGGTTTGTGGGGACAAGCCCCGCATAGGGGTTTGGGATTCTCTCCCTCTCTCTCTGTCCTTCCTCCACTTGTGCACATGTACATATGCCCTCTCTCTTTCTCATAAACAAACTTAAAAAAAAAAAAGATATTCAATAACTGCCCCAAGGTAATGTGGCTAATAAGTGTCTAAGCCCTGAGTCAAACCTATTGTGTTTGGCTTTTTTTTCTTTTTTTAAGTTTATTTATTTAGTTTGAAAGAGATAGAGAGAGCAGGAGAGGGGCAAAGAGAGAGAGGGACAGATTGAGAATTCAAAGCAGGCTCCAAGCTCAGGTCAGAGCCAGATTCGGGGCTCGAACTCATGAAACATGATATCGTGACCTGAGCTGGAATCAAGAGTCAGATGCTTAACCAAGTAAGCCATCCAGACACCCATGTGTTGGGCTTTTTAGTCCATGTTTGTCTTCATTGGGCAGTTATTAGGGTGCTCTCAGTATGCAAATATTCTGGATAATCAAAAACTACCACTGACATACTCTTAAGAATAAGTTTTCAATAGAATAAGTTGCACAAATACAGATATATATATATATATATATATATATATATATATATATGTATATGTGTGTGTGTGTGTTTATATAATTAAATTTAACCAGCCTTTCAGCATTCAGAAAACATTTTAGGATTTTGCAATGTATCAAGGTCATCATCCCCAGTAGAACTTGCCGATTTTCCCATAAAAATGCAAACATGATGGCTAACAGAAAGTTTTGTACTAAAAAGCGGTAACAGGTTTCATGCTTGCTGAAGTATATGATGCAGCCCATATGCTCTATTAATTAAAGGTTTAGAAAAATGGGGATTGATCAGTGAGATCAGCCAGTCACAGAAGGACAAATGTAATATGGTTCCACTTGTGTGAGGTATCTAAAAGAGTCAAACTCCCAGACACAATAAAGTGGTGGTTACCAGGGGCAGGGAGGAAGGGACGTGAAGAGTTGCTATTCAAGAGATAACATTACAATGACACAGATGAGGAAGTATTAGCATTCTGTCATAATACTGTACCTATAGTTACCAGCGCTGCGTTGTGCATGTCAAAATTTGTCAAGAGGGTAAATATCTTGATCTACCACATTAAAAAAGAAAAGGGTGATTAATAGGACATCTTTGCTGTAGGGATCCCATAGATCCGCACTGAAATCGATTTCTCTGCAAAAAATACGTATTGAAGCCTATGAAGTCATCTTAGCAACTACAATTGTCTAATGCCAGTCCATACCATTTTGAAAGCACTGTATCTTCCCTCTTTGACCCGTTCCACATCTCTGCTCATCTTAAATGAAAAGAATAATGCTTTTGACCAGCAGAGAGCAGCAATGACATACTTTATAGAGCAAGTCTGGTGAACCCGACCATCTTTTATTGTGTCCACGTTGTGAGACCGACACAGACTGTTTTGCATGATCCCAGTCTTTGAGGGGCATATTGTTAAAAGATCCCTGAGGTCCCCTGAGCTCACTGGAGGAGGCTGTTCTGCCGGCCCGTGTTCCCATACCATGTTACATCCTACTGGTTCCATGGGTGGTGCTGGTCACTGATCGCAGCATCGCTTCTTGGTACTGCCAACAGGGGTCAGATGTCTTGATCGAAGAGTGCCACTCCATTGTAGTGGTATCTGACATCATTACTCAGTTGTGTTCAAGGCTGGAGGATGTGGTGCCTCACGATGGTGTTCCCTGTTGACTCACGATGTGGCCTTCTTGTATAAAAGACTGTTACGGATCTTAGGGATAGCGGAACAAATCGCATTGGTAGAGCAATATACAGGGACATAAGCTGGGGAGGCTGTATATTTTCAGAAAATAGGAATAAAGGAGATGGAATAGGAATCTAGAAAAAAAAAGACAGAAAATGAAGAATCTTTGAGTAGAAGCTAAAAGAAGAGATCATTTCAACAAGATGTTTGATTTCTAAATTTTCCTGGTGATGGTGAAAGTGAACTTAGCAATGTTATTGACTTTGGGAATAGAGGGACTTAAGGGACCTCAGAACAACCTTGGCCTCATTTTGAGGACTCAAGCTAGAGTACATGGGGTCAGAGGGAAGTAGTTAGGAAAGAATCATACGGAAGAGAGTTGGTGTCAAAGAAACTTGGGGAAGAGGAAAGATTCTTTCCCTTCAGTGCAGGAGGGAAGTAGAGAGCTATGAATAATGACACAGAGAGACTTTGAGGGGAAAAGGAAATTAGCAATTAATTATCTCAATCTGCTCAATAAAGCAAAAGGCTTTGGCTTCTAGAGTGTGTGTGTTTGCTTCTTTGAGGGTGGGTGGTTTGAGAACAGAAAATAGAAAATGAAATACAACTTAATAAGAAGGATGCTGAAAAGTCTCCTAAGTCTCGCTGAGATCATGTAACACCCAATTGTGGTGGAACTAGAAGAAGCTGAGATTTTAGGTATTCGGAAGGTAATAGATGGTAAAATTTACTGAGTGGCATCGAGGAGGATGGTGGAAGGTGAAGGGGCTGATAAATCCAGGGAGAGGATGGTTGAATCACCTAACCTTGGATTCTAGGCAAGATAGAAGACAAATGGGCCTTGATGCTGGACTGGGGAATAGGAATTTAAGAAACCGGAGCCCTATTGGACTCCAGAGGAGCATGGGATGCAGAAGAGCTGAAGTTTTTCTCCTCATTTCCCAACTGGCTCTCTGATCTGTCTGGAGCGTTTTTAATTCTTGGCACAGAGAAGATAATCAATTCATATCTGCTAAATAAATTAATAATTACTATTAAACATAGGCCGTCTATAAAATAAAGTATTACATTTGTATATACCAAGAAATAAGCACCTTTTGTTATAAATAGGAAAAACCTAGAGACATTTAAAGTGAGAATATTTTAACTACGTGTCCCTCTCCGTAGCCATCACCCAAGGAGAGAAGTATTAGCATCATGTAATAATTACCAGTGAGGCAATTAATGAATTCCCTTCTGTTGAAAAAGGACTCTTTTTGACATTTTCAAAAAACTTCTTACTCTGACATCCTGTTAATTACATGTGCTGCACGGCTGCAAACCCATAAAGGGGCTTTTGCCCGTCACTTGCACTGGCTCGTGGAATCCAGGCTCCATCTGCAGGTGCATAGATGGCTAGAGATCTAAAGATGGAAAATTCCTTGGGAGCAGCAAGACCATATAATTTACCTTCCAAATCAAGACAACTCTGAGAAAGAAAGGGGACAATTTTAATATGTAGCCAAATTGCAGTTTAAAGTGGAGAATGTCAGTAAATGCAAACCCCTGCTCTACATGAGAAATGAAGGCTCTGAGACGGTTAAGTGGTTTCTCCTAATCCAGTGTCTCCATTCAACAAGGACAAGGATTTGGGTAAACAGCAGAAGATTCCCATGGTTTGTTGGGTGCTGTGTTACAAAAGCAAGTGGCAAATCCATTTCTGCCAAATGTGTAAACGTCTAACGACAAGTGGTACAAGCACAAGGTACATTGATACAAGCTGTTCTTACACGCTTGGTGAGGTTCCTGCTCTTGGCCCTTTTATGCACCGTGATAAACATTTTGCATGAAAAATCTCGAAGCACATGCAACAGAATTCTCTTTTTACATTTTTTCATGTTTATTTATTTTTGAGAGAGTGAGACAGAGCATGAGCGGGAGGGGCAGAGAGAGCTGGAGACACAGAATCCAAAGCAGGCTTCAGGCTCTGAGCTGTCAGCACAGAGCCCGACACAGGGCTCGAACTCACAAACTGCGAGATCGTGACCTGAGCCGAAGTTGGACGCTTTACTGACTGAGCCACCCAGGCGCCCCTGTTTTTACACTTTACATTATTAATTTTGAAATATTTCCAAACTCATAGGAAGGTTACCAGAACAGCACAAAAAACTGTCCTTCACTTCATCCAGAATCCCCAACACCTGTCTCTCTCTCTCTCTCTTTCTCTCCCTATGTGTGTATGCGCGTGTATGTCTCATAATAGTTTTTGAATCAGGAAATCAAGATCAATACTTCCATTTAATCCAGTGTCCTCATCTGAGGAGCCACATCTGGAAGGTAGATTCTTTCAAATGTTAATTTAGCGTTCTGGAGATTAAGATAGAAATTATGTTATATACAAGTATACACTGTACTGTTTATACAAAAGTATTTTTTTAACTTTTTTTATTGATGAATAATGGGTATACAGAAAAGCATACATATGCGGAGTTCACATCTTGGAGAGTTTTTACAAAGCAGACACTTTTACAAAGTAACCACTGACCACATCAAGGACATAAACAGCATCCCATACACCACCCTACATGTTTACTCCCTGTTATTATACCTTCCCTCTGTGATGACAATTCTCCTGATTTCTAATAGCAGGGATGAATTTTGGGGTTTTGGTTCTCTATGTAAATGTACAACATATGGTATGTACTCTTTTTTTAGTGCTCAAAATTATCTTCACCACCTTCATCCACAATGTTGCATGTGTTTATAGGATTCTTGCTGTTCATAGTATTCTATGAATACTAGATGTAGTATACATAGTCTGTGTGTGACTAGGCCCTAATTATTTTTCCATTCTACAATCTCAGCCCATGTCTCCACTTTCAAGGAACTTACAGTACAGTGGGATCTACTGGGGATTAGGATGGACCATAAAGTGATGTTTTTAATACTAGAGAGAAAGACCGACATTACTCCTTGGAGAAGCTTCTTGGAACTAGTACCTTTTTAACTTTGAAGACTGGCTAGGAATTGCATAGTGACAAAAGGAAAGAAAAGGATTTTCAATTATGCAGTGATTCAAAGGCAGAATAATTAATGTACTGATTCTCAACCCCATTTACACGTTAGAATAATCTAGAAAATTTTTAGAAATAGGATGTCTGGGCTCCGCCTCAGACCGATGAATTAAGAATCTCTGCAGGTGAGGCCTAGCTATCTGTAGTTTTTACAGTTTTGCCAGCGGACTGTCGTGCAAGGTCATGATTGAGAACCACAGGTTTGCAGATTTGAAAAATTACAGGTTTGTGCATAGCATAGGAGGGAGGGAATAGTAATCAGAATCCTGAAGTGGAAGGTCAACAGGCAGACTACCCAAGGCTTCCTCCTCGGTCAAAAAGTTTGGTCGGGGGGCGGGTGGAAAGTCACATTGGCTTGTTAGGTAATGCAGCTTATACAGTGTGAAAAGCAGGTCTGGAGTGGTGTATGAGAATTTTCCTAGTCTGTGATGTTCTAAAACGTAATTTACATTCACACTGGTTTAATTAGCATTTCTGCTTCAACACCCTTTATATTATCTCACATTTGTTGACACATTTGTCTCAAGAACATCAACTTATATCAAACAAGCATGTTTTAAATAGCAAACTTAGAGAATCTGCCCCCCCCCACACCCAATATTTTACATTTATTGTGACCCCAGGCCAGTGTCTCTACTACGAAGTAGGAAAAATTCCCCAAAGTTGAGGACTTCTGTAAATTCACTGCTTTTTAAAAGTCAACAACAGCCAGTTCACTACTTCAGAAGTGGGATTGGGGATGCCAGAAAAGCTGCTGTGTGTGTGTGCACAGGAAGCCAGACTGAAAATATGAGACATTTATGCCTGAAGTACCTCCCCTGCACAAGAGGCCTTAGAGTGGACAGAAAGACGGCGGTTTCTGTACTTGGGGAGACCTGAGCCCTATTTACTGAAATCCCAGGGGGGTGATCCCGGAGAACGCCATTTAATCCTTCTGAACCAGAGTTTTCTCATCTGTAAAACGGGAGGGAAAGTAACAAGTATTTTGTTGAGTGTGAACTCTGTCTCCAGCATTGCATGCGTCCTTTGGACAAGTACAACCTATAGAATCCCTCAAGGAATAAATTCTTATAAGTAATTGGCATTAATGGCTCCGTTTTATCTATCAGGAAAAGGAAGCACCTGATTCCAAATCCTGATGTTTCACTTAACGCACACCATTCACACCTTACCACAAAGCATATCCGGAAGTAGCAAATTCTCTTTTTTCTCGGGGGGAGGTGGGGGGAAACCAGATGTAAAAAACTGCAGACTCACAGGGCCTCTTACTGATCCTCATATAAGTAAAAAATGGGCTGCACTGGTTTGCAAGTGATGTTGCAAGTGAGACTCTTTTCTTCCAGAAAAATACAAGGAATTGTACCTTCTGTCTTTAAATGAAGTGTTTGTGGAGCCCGTCCTATATGCCAGATCCTCTTCTAGGTGCCGTGTATGAGAGGAGGCTGGCAATAAACAGGCCAGTCTCCACATTCAGTACCCTTTCATTTCTTGTGGAGGCCAAGCATTTCGGGGAAGAGCATCCTCATCCTCAAGCCACAGAGCCCCTATACGGGCCTGGCCTGCTAGCGGGAATAAAACTGCTACATACGCTCTTTTTTGTTGAACGGGGTTTGTTTGTTTGTTTAAACAAACTGTTAATCGAAGTGTAACTCCGTTGTCACATTTTGAAGTGTCAGCTGCTTCATAAGCTAATACGCATTTGATGTTTGCTTTGACAATGTATTTTTTTATCCTGGGAAAATGATCTCGAAAGCCATTGGTTTTTGTCCTCTTCATTCCGCGTGAGCATCTCTAAACACGAGCTCTTTTCCCTCAACTTTCCTTCTTCATCTCGCTGAAAGCTGTTTGTTCCTTCCTGTGTTTTTATGTTGTTCTAGCTTCGCCTTGCAGCTCTTTGTAGTATGAATGATTGAACAAGCCAATACAATTTATTCTAATTCCCTAGCTTATTAAATCAAGCACTTCAAGGTCACTGTCAAACCGAAGCAGACCAGGGGTTCTTTTAATAAGCGTAGATGGTTATGCAAAGCTAATGTGATAGGAGCCAAAGGAGCAGAGACTCCTGATTTAGGATGTCTTCAATATCTGCTTATAAATATAGATGGAGGAGAATAATGAAGTTCTTGGCCCCAAAGCCTGGATTGATTTTTATATGCCTTTGTAAACTTTGGATTGTGCAGGACAGCATATTTAACAAAAGTGATTGATCAAGGAGAGGGTACAGAAATGGAAAGAACTAAGACACCTGATTGGGAATAAAGCAATAGGAGAATGCCCCAGTTCAGTAATTCAAGAGCATGACTGCTCATCGAGATTCCCCTACATTGACAAGTTGCAGAGTTTCTGGTATCCAGTGTCTTTATTTGTTCATTTTCCTCATTCAACAGGCATTGTGTTGAGCACCTACTATGTACTGAGTAATGTTCTCAATTCTGGGGATACCACAATGAACAGGTCGGGCAGTCAGACCACCATGATATTTACAATTTTTTTTAATGTTTATTCATTTTTTGAGAGAAAGAGAGACAGAGCATGAGTGGGGAAGGGCCAGAGGGAGAAGGAGACACAGAATCTGAAGCAGGCTCCAGGCTCTGAGCTGTCAGCGTGGAGCCTGATGCGGGGCTAGAACTCCTGAACCACGAGATCATGACCTCGTCAGAGGTTGGATGTTTAACTGACTGAGCCACCCAGGCACCCCAGACTACCGTGATGTTTAGATTTTATTTTATTTTTTTCAGTTTTTATTTTAATTCCAGTTAGTTAACATACAGTATTATATTAGTTTTGGGTGTACAATATAGTAATTCAACAATTCCATATATAGCCCTGTGCTCATCACAACAAGCGCCTTCTTTAATCACCACCACCTATTTAACCCATTCCCCCACTGCAGTCCACTCTGGTAATCATCAGATTGTTCTCTATAATTAAGAGTCTATTTCTTGCTTTCTCTCTCTCATTTTTTTCCCTCTTTTCTCATTTGTTTTGTTTCTTAAATTCTACATGTGAGTGAAATCGTATGGTATTTGTATTTCTTTTTTTTTTCCACTTTGCATTATACTCTCTGGTTCCATGCATATCATTGCAAATGACAAGATTTCATTCCTTTTTATGGCTTAATAATATTCCATTATATTTATATACCACATCTTTTATATTCATTCATTTATCAATGGACACTTGAGCTGCTTCCATATCTTGGCTGTTGTAAATAATGCTGCTATAAACAGGGGTACGTGTATATCCCTTTGAATTAGTGTTTTTGTATTCTTTGGGTAAATACCCAGTAGTGGAATTGTTGGATCACAAGGTAGCTCTATTTTTAAGTTTTTGAGGAACTCCATACTGTTTTCCACAGTGACTGTACCAGTTTACATTCCCACCAAAAGTGCACAAGTGTTCCTTTTTCTCCAAATCCCTGCCAACTCTTGTTGTTTGTTATGTCATTGGTTTTAGCCATTCTGATAGGTGTGAGGTGATTTCTCATTGTAGTTTTGATCTGTGTTTCCCTCATGATAAGTGATGATGAGCATCTTTTAACATGTCTATTGACCATCTGTATTCTTCCTTGGAGAAATGTCTGTTCATGTCTTTTTCCCATTTTTTACTTGGATCACTTGTTTTTTGGGTGTTGAGTTGTATAAGTTCTTTATATACTTTGGATATAAGCCCTTTATCAGATAGGCCATTTGCAAAGATCTTCTCTTATTCAGTAGGTTATCTATTAGGATTATTGGTTGTTTCCTCTGCTGCAGAAGCTTATTATTTTGATGTAGTCCTAGTAGTTTACTTTTGTTTCTGTTTCCCTTGCCGCAGGAAACATACCAAGAAAGAAGTCGCTACGGTCTATGTCTAAGAAGTTACTGCCTGTGTTTTTTTCTAGGATTTTCATGGCTGCAGTGTATTGCATTTAGGTCTTTATTCCATTTTGAATTTATTTTTGTTTAAGGTGTAAGAAATGGTCCAGTTTCATTCTTTTGCATGTTGTTCTCTAATTTTCCCAATACTGTTTGGTTTAATTTTTTTTAACTTGTATTTATTTTTGAGAGACAGAGAGAGACAGAGCATGAGTGGGGGAGGAGCAGAGAGAGAGGCAGACACAGAATCCAAAGCAGGCTCCAGGCTCTGAGCTGTCAGCACAGATCCCAATGCAGGGGTTGAACCCACAAACTACAAGATCATGACCTGAGCCGAAGTCGGATGCTTAACCGACTGAGCCACCCAGGCGCCCCATTGCCAATACCATTTGTTAAAGATATTTCCTTTTTCCCATTGGATATTCTTTCCTGCTATGTCCAAGATTAATTGGTCATATAATTGCAGGTTTATTTATGGATTTTCTATTCTGTTTTATTGATTTTTGTGTTGGTATCATACTGTTTGATTACTATAGCTTTATAATAAAACTGGAAGTCCAGAATTGTGATACCTCCAGCTTTCCTTTGCTTTTTCAAGATTACTTTGCTTTTTCAGGATCTTTTGTGGTTCCATACAAATTTTACCATTGTGTGTTCCATTTCTGTGAAAAATTCTGTTGGTATTTTGGTAGAGATTGCATTAAATGTGCAGAATTTTTTTGGTTAGTATACACATTTAAAAATATTTGTTCTTCCAATCCATGAGCATGGAATGTCTTTCCATTGTCTCATCTTCAATTTCTTTCATCAGTGTTTTATAGTTTTCAGAGCACAAGTCTTTCACTTCTTTGGTTAGGTTTATTGCTGAGTATCTTATTTATTTTTGATGCAATTATAAATGGGATTCTTACCTTACTTTTCTTTCTGTTGGTTCCCTATTGGCACATAGAAATGCAACAGATTTCTGTATGTCGATTTTGTATCCTGTGATTTTGCTGAATTTGTTGATCAGTTCCTATAGTTTTTGGTGGAGTCTTTAGGGTTTTTTTGTATATAGTATCATGTCATCTGCAAATAGTGAAAATTTTACTTCTTCCTGACCAATTTGGATGCCTTTGATTTCTTTTCCTTGTCTGATTTCTGTGACTAGGATTTCCAGTACTGTGTTGAATAAAAGCGATGAGAGTGGACATCCTTGTCTTCTTCCTGACCTTGGGGGAAAATCTCTCAGTTGTTCACCATTAAATATGATGTTACCTATGGATTGTCACAGATGGCCTTTATTATGTTGAGGTATATTCCCTCCATACCTATTTTGTTGAGGATTTTTATCACAAATGAATGTTGAACTTTGTCAGATGTGTTTTCTGCATCTATTAACATGATCATATGGTTCTTATCCTTTCTCATTGATGTCATGCTTCACATTGAGTGATTTTCAAATTTGAAACTACTTTTGCAACCCAAGAATAAATCCCACTTGATCATGGCGAATGATTTTTTTAAATGTATTGTTGAATTCGGTTTGCTAGTACTTTACTGAGAAATTTTGCATCTGTGTTCATCTGGGATATTGGCCCATAGTTCTTTTTTTAGTGGTATCTTTATCTGGTTTTGGTATCAGGGTAGTGCTGGCCTCTTGGAATGAATTTGGAGATTTCCCTTTTTCCATTTTTTCAGAATAGTATAAGAATGGGTATTAACTCGGAGTGCCTGGGTGGTTCAGTTGGTTAAGTGTTCGATTTCAGCTCAGGTCATGATCTCTCAGCTCATGAGTTCAAGCCCCTTGTTGGGCTCTGTGCTGACGGCTCATAGCTTGGAGCCAGCTTTGGTTTCTGTGTCTCCCTCTCTCTCTGTCTCTCCCCAACTTACACTTGCACGCTCTCTTTCTCTCTCTCTCTCAAAAAGAAATAAACATTAATAAAAAAATAGGTATTAACCCTCCCTGAATGTTTTGCAGAATTTGTCTGTGAAGCTGTCTGATCCTGGACTTTTGATTACTGATTCAACTTCTTTGTTGGCTATTGGTCTGTTCAAATTTTCTATTTCCTCCTGTTTCAGTTTTGGTAGTTTATCTAGGAATTTATCAATTTCTTCTAGGCTGTACAAATTTGTGGCATATACTTTTTCATAACATTCTCTTATAATCGTCTTTCTGTGGTGCTGGTTGTTATTTCTCCTACCTAATTTGTGATTTTATTTATTTGAGTCCCCTCTCTCTCTCTGTCTCTTTTTGAGAAGTCTGGCTACAGGTTTACTGTAGATCAAAGTTTTGTTGATCAAAGAACCAGCTTTTGGTTTTATTGATCTGGTCTACTGATTTTGCAGTTTCTGTATTGTTTATTCTCCTCTAATCTTTATGATTTCCTTTCTCCTGCTGGTTTTAGGTTTTGTTTGCTGTTCTTTTCCTAGTGCCTTTAGGTACAAAATGAGGTTGGTTTTTTTTTTTTTTTTTTTTGAGAATTTTCTTTTCTTTTTGCTAAATTTTTTAAATGTTTATTTAATTTTGAGAGAGAGAGAGACAGAGTGCAAACGGGGGAGGAGCAGAGAGACAGGGAGACACAGAATCTGAAGCAGGCTCCAGGCTCCGAGCTGTCAGCACAGAGCCTCACGTGGGACTCAAATTCACAGACTGCAAGATCATGACCTGAGCCGAAGTTGGACACTTAACAGACTGAGCCACCCAGGTGCCCTGAGATTTTTCTTTCTTCTTGAGGTAGACTTGTATTGCTATAAACTTCCCTCTTGGAACCACTTTTGTTGCATCTCAGGCATTTGGACTATTGTGTTTTCATTTTCATTTCTTTCCATGTACTCTTTTATTTCTTCTTTGATTTCCTGGTTGACCCTGCCATTGTTTAGCATATATTATTTAACCTCCATGAATTTGTGTTCTTTCAAGATTTTTTCTTGTGGTTGACTTCTGGTTTCATAGCATTGTGAACAGAAAATATGCATGGTATGATTTTGATCTTGAATTTGTCAAGGTTTGTTTTGTGGAGTAAACATAGTGTCCATAGTCCATAGATAATATGTGATCTATCCTGGAGAATGTTCCATGTGCACTTGAAAAGAATCTGTATTATGCCGTTTTAGGATGGATTGTTCTGAATGTGTTTGTTAAATCCATCTGTTCTAGTGTGTCATTCAAATCCATTGTTTGCTTGTTGATATTCTGTTTATATGATCTGTCCATTGATGTAAGTGCGGTGTCAAAGTCACCTACTATTATTGTATTATTATTGACTAGTTTTCTTATGTTTGCTGTTAACTGTTTTATGTATTTGGGTGGTTGTGTGTTGGGTGCATAAATATTTACAATTGTTATATCTTCTTGTTGTATTGTCCTCTTTATTATTATGTAATTTCCTTTCTTGATTCTTGTTACAGGCTTTGTTTTAAAGTCTATTGTGTCTGGGGCATCTGGGTGGTTCAGTTAAGCATGTGACTCTTGATTTCAGCTTGGGTCATGATCTCACCATTCCAGAGATCCAGCTCTGTGTTGACAGCATGGAGCCTGCTTGGGATTCTTTCTTTCTTTCCCTCTTTCTCTCTGCCCTTCCCCCATTCATGCTCTCTCTCTCTCTCTCTCTCTATCTCTATCTCTATCTCAAAATAAATGAATAAACTTTTTTTTTAATTTAAATTTTTTTCATGTTTATTTTTGAGAGAGAGACAGAACGGGAGTGGGGGAGGGGCAGAGAGAGAGGAAGACATAGAATCTGAAGCAGGCTCCAGGCTCTGAGCTGTCAGCACAGAGCCCCACGAGGGGCTCAAACTCACAAACTGTGAGATCTTGACCTGAGCCAAAGTCGGACACTTAACCGACTGAACCACCCAGGTGCCCCAACCTTTTTTTTTTTTTAATTTAAAAAATAAACTCTTTTTTTTTTTGATATAAGTCTTGTTCCCCTGGCTTTCTTTTGACCTCCATTTACATGATAGAGATTTCCCCATCCTCTCACTTTCAATCTGCAGATGTCTTTAGGTCTAAAATAGGTCTCTTGGGGCGCCTGGGTGGCGCAGTCGGTTAAGCGTCCGACTTCAGCCAGGTCACGATCTCGCGGTCCGTGAGTTCGAGCCCCGCGTCAGGCTCTGGGCTGATGGCTCGGAGCCTGGAGCCTGTTTCCGATTCTGTGTCTCCCTCTCTTTCTGCCCCTCCCCCGTTCATGCTCTGTCTCTCTCTGTCCCAAAAATAAATAAAAAACGTTGAAAAAAAAATTAAAAAAAAAAATAAAATAGGTCTCTTGTTGGGTCTTTTTTTTTTTTTTTTTTAAATTCATTCTGTCAGCATATGTCTTTTGTTTGGAGCCTTTAGTCCATTTACAGTCAAAGTAATTATTTATAGATAAGTATTTATTGTCACTTTATTACTTGTTCTGTGGTTGTTTCTGAAGACTTTCTCTGATCCTTTCTTATCTTTCTATCATGTTTTGATGATTTTCTTTAGTGATTAATTAGATTTCTTTTTCTTTATTCTTTACACATGTAATAGTGTTTTTTGAGATCTCATTACCATTAGGTCTGTATATAACCTCTTCTTCCTATAGCAGTATATATTAAGTTGTTGGTCATTTAAGTTTGAAACCATTCTTTTCTCCTCTACTTCCCACATTTTAGGCATATGTTATTATATTTTATATCCTTTTTTGTGAGTTGTTTTAATTTTTACACAAATATTTATTTTTACTGATTTTGTTTTTCCTACTTTTATACTATCATTTTTATCATACTATTTCCCCTCAAATAATCCCTTTTAATATTTCTTGCTGAATTGGTTTAGTGGTCACAAACTCCTTTGTCTGGGAAACTGTCTATCTCTCCTTCTAATCCATATGATAGCCTTGCTGGAAAGAGTATTCTTGGCTGCAGATTTTTCCCATTCAGCAATTTGAATATATCATGCCGGGGCGCCTGGGTGGCTCAGTCAGTTAAGCGTCCAACTTCGGCTCAGGTCATGATCTCACAGTCCGTGAGTTCAAGCCCCGTGTCGGGCTCTGTGCTGACAGCTCGGAGCCTGGAGCCTGCTTTGGATTCTGTGTCTCCCTCTCTCTGACCCTCCCCCATTCATGCTCTGTTCTCTCTGTCTCAAAAATAAATAAACATTAAAAAAAAGTTTTTTAATATATCATGCCACTCCCTTCTGGCTTGCAAAGTGTCTATTGAAAAATCTCCTGCCAGCCTTATGGGTTTTCCCTTGTAAGTTAATGACTTCTTTTGTTGCTTTATTTTTTTTTATCACTACATTTTGCAAATATAATTACAGTTATGTGTTGGTATCAGTCTGCTTTTGTCAATTCTGTTGGGGATCTTCTGTGCCTCCTGGATCTCAATATCTGTTTCCTTCCCTAAATTAGGGAAGTTTTCAGCTATTATTTCCTCAAATAAATTTTCTTCTCCCCTTTCTCTCTCTTCTTCATCTGGGATACCTATAATTCGAATATTATTATATTTGATGGAGTTAGTGAGTTCCCTAAGTCTATTCTCATTTTGCATAATTCTTTTCTCTCTTTTTTGTTCATCTTGATTACTCTCCATCACTCTGTTCTCCAGCTTGCTAATTCATTCATTTCTTCCATCCTGCTGTTCATTCCATCAAGTGTGTTTCTCATTTCCTTTATTATGCCTTTTATCTCTGCTATGTTATTCCTTACCTCTGTGTTAGGGTCTCACTCATGCCTTCCACTCTTTCATCAAGTCCAGTGAGTATCTGTATGATCATTGCTTTACATTCTGTCAGGCATGTTACTTATATATGTTTAGCTTAGACCTCTGACTGTAACCTTGTCCTGTTCTTTCATTTGGGATAAAATTTCTGTTTCCTCATTTTGTCCACCACTCTGTGTCTGTTTCTATGTGTTAAGAAAGTCAGCTGTGTCTTCTACAATTGAACGTCACAGCTTTGTAAAGAAGAGGTTCTGGGGGCACCTGGGTGGCTTAGTCAGTTAAGTATCCAACTTCAACTCATGTCATAATCGTGTGGTTAGTGAGATTGAGCCCTGCATTGGGCTCTGCACGGATGGCACAGAACCTGCTGGGATTCCCTCTCTCTCTCCCTCTCTCTCCCTTTCTCTCTGCCCCCCATCTGCTCATTTTCTCTCTATTTTCTCTCAAAAAAAAAAAAAAAGTTCTGGAGTGTCCTGCAGTATAGTGTCCACTGTTGGTCAGAAGCTGGCACTTCAGGAGATTATCTCATGCCTGTTGCTTATGCCCTGCTGTCGTGCCTGAGTCATTTTTCCTTTCAGTGCAGTTGTCTGCACTGCCTCTCTGCCTCTCGTGGGCTTGCTCACTCTCTGTGGTATTAGTGGAACCCAGTCAGCCAGCTCTGAGGGAGGGGGGGGCATGCCTTCCAGGGAATTTGGGAACAGGGCGGCATAGATCACAGGGGCGGGCCATTAGCCCTGGGAGCGATCCCCTGAAGCTCTGCATTGGTTAGGAGTTTGGGGCTTGGGCGGCTAGGGGCACAGGCTGGGCAGGGCATGTGACATCAGCTGGGCACCCGGCAGCACACGAGCTGGGCTGGAGGCATAAGGGCGGGTGAGACACACAGCTCCCACCGAGGGTGACCGGTTGGGTGTGGTCGTAGTGCATGGCACACGGTGGTAGCTGTGCACCCACTGGCTGGTCAGGGCACCCATGAGGTTTAACAAAATTGCCTCTGAGTCCTGGTCCGAGGCTAGCAGGCTTGGAAGGGTGTGTCCTCAGCAGAACTTATGGGAGTGGTACGACCCTCTGCTAAGGGGTTACGTAGCAGTGTCTGTGCAGCCCCACCTCCCCACGGGTGTCTCTGGGCTTGTGCTGGGATCAAGGGAGAAAAATAGTGCCTGCCCGCTCCTTTGTTTTTGAACTCCCCGAACATGCTCTGAAATCTTATGAACAGATGCCTGTCCTGTTCTCCTCTTTGCCGCCCCCCTCCCCACTGCATCGTGTAAACGGCCATTTTTGTGTTGCCTCTCCACTCAGGCTGCTGTTTCTTCAAGAGCAGCGACCCAGCTGTCACTGCCCTCCCAGCTGGTCCAGTGCTGAGACAGCTGACTTTTAAAGCTCCAAGTTCCAGGTCCCACTGTTTTTACAGACTCATGAAATTCAGCCCCTCTGGTTTTTAAAGCCAAATGTAATGGGGATCAGTTTTCCTTGTGTGAATTCCCTGGTGCGAGGGCCCATGTCTCTGTACTCTCTGTATGCCCAGCTCCCTCCCTCCCATAAGCAGCCTCCCTGCACCTTTCTGACCTCGCTGACCTTTCAGATGAGGCTTCTTCTCTATATTTAGTTGTGGAGTTTGTTATGCTAGTCTTTGGCTTGCTCTCCAGTTTATTGACTTGGAGGTGGATGATATCTAGTTGAAAACATGGGATGGGATGAGCTCAGCGTCCTCTGACCCACCACAGATGTTTATATTTTACTGGGCACCTGGTCAGTGGGGTAGAGAGGGTTGGGAGGGATAGGAGGATCAGATAGGATGGCAGTGTAGATGACCTACAAGTAAACAGACTAAAGTTAGACACTTTTAAATAGGAAGCGGTGCTATGAAGAAAATAGTTATGAAGGACAGGGTCAAAATGACTTTGTGTCTGGGTTGCCGTAAAAGCAGACCCTGACACAAAAAGGTGGAGGCAGGTGATTGATTGGGGAGTTGATCCCAATAAGTAAAGTGAGAAAGAAAGGAAGTGAGATGTTAAGATGATGAAAGGCAGTTGAGACTAGGGAGTACCCTCCCCTCCTTCTGGCAGTTGGACACAGAGAAACCTTGCCCTGTATGGGGACTGCCAACCTGCATTCTCAAGACAGGCTGGGGATGTAGTCGGCATTCACAGGTATCACACGGAGGGAGGACCTGTTGGAGGGCATCCTCTTGAGTTGAGACCTGAATTAGGTGGAAGACTTGGATCTGCAGAGATCCAAATGCAGAATATTCCAGGCGGACAGAATAGAAAAGCTAAGGCCTCCAGGTGAGGAGAGGTGAGGTGGAAACAAGTTTGGCCTGTTCAGGAACAGAAAGACTAATTCTGAGCCTAACCATGGATGGACTTTGATGTCAGGGTGAAGATTTAGAATTTGATATCCATGCCTGACCTTGGCAGAAAGACCATGTGAAAGCCTAGATACCAGTCTTCCTTCTACCTTGATGGTTTGCCTTGGCAAGAAATAGATTTCCTTTTGTTTTTAATATCTCGTTTGATTGAGACATGTCAGAACAACATTGCCATGTGCTATGTGACAACAAAGAAACCATTCGGCAACTCTGGACATTGGTTTCCCCGTGTATAAAATGGGAATGTTAACTGGATCCCTTCCAAGAATACAACCATTCGTCTTCCCTAAAATGGAAGCACCACGAGGGCAGGGACTTTTTTTTTGCTGGGTTCTCTTCCTCTCCACAAAGTTGATGCTTAATAAATATCTACCGACTCAGTATTGATTATGCTTCCTGAGGGCTGTGGTCTTTGGAGTCAGATATGCAATAGCTCAAATTTATGTTCTGCCCATTTGAGCTGTGTTCCCTTGGACAAGTGATTTCTTACTACAAAGAATCACCAGAATTACATGACATACTATATGTAAAACCACTCAGCACAACACTGAGTGCTTACCTGATTTACTACTGTCCCACCTGTTGGTCTTGTGAGGCCAGTGAGAGCTAACCCCATGCCTATTACAATCTCCAGGGAAGGCTCTGACTGTCGTCCTGGGCTTCCAAAGGTCGATCATCATTTCGATAACATAACAGACGACATCTATTCTAATCACTAGAGTCTTTGATGTGGTGTTTATACTTGTTAAAAGTTCATGGAAAACAGAAGCTAAACCCAGATTGCAAAGTCGTGGGCTCAGTCTGCCCAGGACAGCTGCGGATTATTTCTAAACTCATGAATCATAAATCAAAGCCCCATATTCACATCTAATACTTCACATCTGAACTCTAATGACTAGGAAGGAATTGTTCAAATTAAGACTTTGGTCATATAATAATCCCTGCCATCCCTGTATGGAAGTCCTCTCCCTCTCCTAGAAGAAGTAAAATAGCAAATGAGCTTTTTAAAAATGTTACAATGGAGCACCTGGGTGGCTCAATGGGTTAAGTGACTGACTTCGCTCAGGTCATGCATGATCTCCCAGTTTGTGAGTTTAAGCCCTGTGTTGGTTGGGGCTGCACTGGCAGTGTGGAGTCTGCTTGTGATTCTCTCTCTTCCTCCTTCTCTCTCTCTCTCTCTCCCTCCCTCTCGCCCCCTGCTCCTTCCCTACTCACTTTCTATAAACAAACAAACAAATAAACACCTTCAAAAAATGTTATCATTTCTGTGCTTCTTACAGAATCCACCACCGGGAATAGCTATGCTAGAAAATGTAAGGGATGATGTGACCCTCTTACTTCACCCTTAATAATAAGAGGTCGGAATAGAACAGAGTTATATTATATGTAGCCTGATTACAGAAACATTCAGAGTCCAAAAAATGTGTTCTTTTCTTTTAGCTCAAATCACTTTCAGTAATTTACAGTGTGCGAATGGTTTTCAAAGTGTGGTCTGAGGTCCAGCACCCGGGCAACAGTATCATCTGCGAACTTACTGAAAATGCAAATTCTCAGGGCTTTACCCCAGACCAACTGAATTAGAAAGTACAGGAGTGGGCCTATAAATCTGTTTTAACAAGTCTCCCGGAGCTTCCGATGCACATTCTGATAACTGCTGCTTTCCTCATCTGGCCAAGCGTAAGGGCAGGGGGCTTCTCCGGAGCAAAAGGTGGGGGGCGAGGGCATCGTTCAGGACTTCAGAGTCCACCATCTACAGGTGGGGCAGACTTCCCTGGGGACTCCATTTGCCTGCTTCTTTTGAGACCTTGGATACTCCTAAACTACTTTGCTTCTTTGTTTCTCTATCTCAAAGCCTCACCACTTGTGTTAAGCCTTGGACCTCAATAGCCAACCAGGATTTTCCAGGATGTGGATGAGGACGATTGAGGTCATGTCGATGAGATCATGCTGGTGAGGGAGATGACAAATAACAAAAATAAAATCTGCCCTTACTAGTCCATTGTGGTGTCAGGACTAAGTCAGGCTCGTTCTCAAGGTGGCATGTTTCTAAAATAGCCCTGGGCTTTCTTTTGCTAAGAAACTGTAGCTTTTTCCTTTCTGAGTGTCATAAACACTCCCATCCTTTGTCCTAGCTCAGTGGGCACCTGGCCCAGGCACTCCCCAGGAAGATGGGGAGGAGGGGGAAGCAAAAGAAGGAGAAGGAAAAGTCTTCTCCATTCAAATATTAAATGCTCCAGGGGGTGCCTGGGTGGCTCAGTAGGTTAAGGAAGCATCCAACTCCAGCTCAGGTCATGATCTCAGGTCTGTGAGACCTGAGCCGCGTTGGGCTCTGTACTGACAGCTCAGAGCCTGGAGCCTGCTTTGGATTCTGTGTCTCCCACTCTCTCTGCCCCTCCTCCACTCCCACTCTGTCTCTCTCACTCTCAAAAATGAATAAATGTTAAAAATAACTTACAAATATTAAACACCCCAACTCAAAGAGAGCAGCTGGGAATGTCATAGCTGGAAACGATTTTGGCCAAAATTGAATCCAAACCACTCATTTTCGGAGGGAGGAAGCGGAGGCTTAGAGAAGTGAAATAAATTCTGAAGATCATAGGTTAGAGCTCAGGTCCTCCAAAGCCACCTGCTTTTTCGGGGACACCAGAGGTTTTCAAAGCAGAGTCCCTGAGCTCCACTCCATGGATCCCTGACACCCTTTCCAAGGTCCATAAAGTAAAAAACTTTTTCATAACAATATTAAGAGCTAATGTGCCCTCCTCTCCCTTGTTCTCTCACACACAGACCCTGGAGCTTTCCAGAGACTGCATGCTGTCAATACCACAAATTGAATAAAGACACAAACACAAAAATCTAGCTCTTCTGTTAAATCAGAGAGAAAACAGATTTGCAAACTTGATGTCACTCTCCTCACTATTTGTTTCAGAAAATGTACTTATTTTCCATAAAATATGTTATTTGAGGCATGTAATGGGTTCATAATTCTTTTTTATTTTTTTTGATGTTTATTTATTTTTGAGAGAGAGAGAAAGAGAGACAGAGCGTGAGGAGGGAAGGGTCAGAGAGAGAGGCAGACACAGAATCTGAAGCAGGGTCCAGGCTCCAAGCTGTCAGCACAGAACCCGACGCAGGGCTCGAACTCCCAAACTGCGAGATCATGACCTGAGCCGAAGTTGGACACTTAACCCACTGAGCCACCCAGGCGCCCCTCATTATTCTTTTTTTAATGTTTAGTTTTGAGACAGAGAGAGGGATCTTGAGCAGAGGAGGGGCAGAAAGAGAGGGAGACAGATGATTTGAAGTGGGCTCTGTGCTGATAGCATAGAACCCGACGCGGGGCTCAAACCCACGAACCCAGAGATTATGACCTGAACCAAAGTCAGTCGCTTAACCCACTGAGCCACCCAGGCACCACACCCACCCCTGCCCCCATTTTATTTTGGTTTGATTTGGGGGTTTTTGGTACCGAGTTTATCTTAAGATGCAGAGATGTGACCTGGAAAATATAATTTAAGAAATATGGCCCCATTTCCATTTCCACTTGGTTCAGAATTATCAGATGACCCTGAATAACTGGGTGAAAAAAAATCTTGACTCACAAAAATTGCACACTGCCCTACTTTCCTCAGGTTGCTGTTTTGGTCTTATTTTGCTAAGAAATAATTTTTGTAAGAGAAATGTTCGGTCAGTTTACTAAACATTTCAGCCTCCTGGTAACTTGCAAGGATTGATGCTTCCTCCCCAAAGTGGAGCTCCAGCTGACAGAGGACGTGTTCCTGTCACATCTGCAGAGCTTGCTGTGTGCAAGGCACGATGACTCTTTTTGTTTTAGTGCTTTGCACGCACTGTCCTCCTGATCAATTGTGTCGAGTGCAAACGTTGGCCATTGTCTTAGTCCATTTGGGCTGCTATAATAAAATACCAGCTGGGTGGCTATAAAGAAAAAAAGAATTATTTCTCACAGTTCTGGAAGCTGGAAGTTTGAGATCAGGGTGTCAGCACGGTCTGCTTGTGGTGAGGGAGGGCCCCCCTCCAGGTTTTAGAGCTGCCAGCTTCTGGTTGTATCCTTGCATGGTGGGAAAAAGCTAGCCAGCTCTCTGCCCTCATCTTATGAGGGTTCCAATCCTACTCATGAAAGCTTCACCCTTACGACCTGATTACTTCCCAAAAGACCCACATCCAAATACCATCATATTGGGCATTAGGATTTCAAAATATGACTTGGAGGAGAAGGGTGAGACTCACACATACTGACCATAGCAGTCATTATCTGCATTTTAACATGGAAAAGTCTGAGGCCTAAAGAGGGCCCATAGCTCTGAAGAAACATTAAGCTGGGGTTACAATCCAGATTTTTGGAGTCTTTGTAAGGACCCAGTTCTGGCAATCATATTTCCACCTGCATAATTAACCTAGAGAAGAAAAACGTTATGTGCTGGGCAATGTGCTGGGCAATGTGCTTATTGTTTTACATGAAATATCTCACTTCTCCCTTACCTGATCGCATTGCAACTAATGAGGGATAGGCAGTTCAGGGAAGTTAAGTAACTTGTCCAACGTCACACAGCCTGAATTAGAGGTAGCATTTTAATAAAACACGTTCTATGTCTTTGTGGATTCCACTGCAAGATACTGCCTTCAAAATGAGAAGACATAAAGACAGAAATATTACCTTTCACATATAATAAGACAGTGATTTAGGCTGGGGTGCATGATTACCCAGCATCAAATAATGAAATTAAAAAAATAAACTAAGATGATTTCAAACCTTTAAGTAATTTAAATTGTCTAATCTGGAATGGTGGACTAAAGGAGAAAATCAGTATTTATAACACATCCATCTCTGCAACGTTGTGATCTCTGTACTAGGAGAAGAGGAGAGAAACTACAGCCTCTACTATCATCTGAATGTGTCGCTTCAAAGTTCATGTGTTGATCACCTAATGCCCATGATGAGGAGGTGGGGTCCTTGGGAGGTGACTAGGTGAAGAGAATGGGGCCCTCGCTAATATGATTGGTCCCTTTATAAACAAGGCCCAGAGAGGGGCGCCTGGGTGGCTCAGTCGGTTGAGCGTCCAACTTTGGCTCAGGTCATGATCTCACGTCCGTGAGTTCAAGCCCTGTGTCGGGCTCTGTGCTGACAGCTCAGAGCCTGAAGCCTCCTTCGGATTCTGTGTCTCCCTCTCTCTCTGACCCTCCCCAGTTCATGCTCTGTCTTTCTCTGTCTCAAAAATAAATAAACGTTAAAAAAAAAATTTAAACAAGGCCCAGAGAGCTCCCTGGTGTCTTCCACCATGTGAGGGCACAGTGACAAGTTGTTGGTCTGCAACCTGGAGAAGACGCTTCACTTCCCTAGGACCCACCCTGAGCTCAGACCTCCAGCCGCCAGAACAGTGAGAAATGAATTTGTGTTCTTTACAAGCCATTCTGTGGTATTTTTTAGACTGAACAGACTAAGGCAGCCTAACTAATTGGAATCGGAGGCTCCAATGCACAGATTGACCAGAGTCTAGACACAGGACAACCATCACCCACATGGCCGTCTTGGTGCCTCACCCAGAAGAAAAGGGACTGGGGATGCTGGAGGGGTCCCAGAGATGGTGCCTTACTCACTTACCCATCCCTCCCTAGAAGCACAGCGCACTCAACGCCTTCCTGTTCTGCTCCCTTGGGTGTGAGTTTTTTCTCCTCTGTGTTCCTAAACCACACAAAGCATTGGGTTGTCGCTGCGGACGCACTGAATAACACTTAATTAACGAGCACACACAAGTCTAGCACCTTTTACTAATTAATTTACTCCAAGTTTAATTTTATTTGCCTCTCGGTTTCTAAATTCTAACTAAACCTGCTAATTACTTTGTGCTAATTCTGTTGCATTCTACTGGAAAGGAGATTAAAAACTCTTACAAATATCAGTTTGGGAAATAAAGAGGGACAATGAATTTCATAAAAGACCCAATTTCTGTTTAAGGAATGTAGGTTAGGTGGTAGGGAAAGAGTTGTTATTGTTGTTGTTAGGTAGTAGGAAAAGACTTGTTGTTGAATTTAATAATTAGCCTTAAAATTTTTTTAAAAGCCTTAACAGCTTTTCTCGGTGTTTGGTTATGCCTATTTTTTTTAACCACTCACATGTATTTAATAACTGTAGAAATCAGAAGAATCTCCACATCACATCTACGAGGCTATGAGTGAACTGATAGTCTATGGTTGGCAGGAGATGACTGGGGGGCGTACCTTGGTGTCTTTGCTCCCGCTGTGCTGGTTCCAGCAGGAGATTGTTGTCGGTGCAGTCACTGTGCTGACTTCTGTATTATGTTCATCATGTGGGCTTATTCCAATAAAGCACCTGTACTAGTGGCTCTGGGCCTTAGAGGAAGACCACAGGTACGCGTATCCAAATCCTTCCCAGCTTTCATGGCCTGCTCAAGATGCTGTCTCCTCCATGATTCAGGCATTGAGATCCTCCCTTTACCAGGGCGTACTGTCGTCTCCCCCACA
Organism: Panthera leo; assembly: GCF_018350215.1. Lineage (NCBI taxonomy): Eukaryota > Metazoa > Chordata > Mammalia > Carnivora > Felidae > Panthera > Panthera leo. Next base: position 188,180,331 of record NC_056682.1, read on the forward strand.
TCTCTAAGAAGCCTACTCAGGTTAGCACCACTCAAGTATTCAACTGGGCCAAAACAAACTTTATTCTCTCCTAACTGACCTTGATTTCTATCCTCAATTTTCCTTCTGTCTGATCTTAAAGAAAACAAAGCCATCTTTTTTTTTTTTTTTTTTTTTAAGTTTATTTGTTTTGAGAGAGAAAGAGCATGAGCAGGATAGGGGCAAAAAGAGAGGGAGAGAAACAAAGAATCCCAAGCAGGCTCTGCAGTGTCAGCACAGAGCCCGAGGCGGGGCTTGAACTCACAAACTGTGAGATCATGACCTTAGTGAAAATCAAGAGCCCGACGCTTAACTAACTGAGCCACCCAGGCGCCCCAAAGTCATCATTTTTAGGTAAATTCACTTGATGGTGTGATTGTTCTCATATCAAATACAAGGGTGATTAAATTCACGATTTCATCCCTTTTTTGAAATTGATGCTAAGGTTCGAGGTTTTTACTCAAACGCCACTGTGACATTGAAAAGAGGTCAAGTCTCTGCTTCCTCAGGTTGATCCCTCTGGATTTGATGCGGGTCCCAGCTACCCCTTCTGTCATAGTGCCTGTCACCTCCCTGAAGGCATCTTCAAAGGGAAGCAGGGGGATTTCAGGGAAACATGAGAAGGCCACCCTGGAGAGGGTGGGCTCAAACTTCTGAGTCGTCCCTCCCCTTGCTCTATGGAAATAACCGAAGACTATTCAGTGAGAACGAATGGAGATTATTTATTCAGAGCTTGCTACATCTGAGTAGTCAACACCATCACCGTGCTTGGCAGCGGCTCCAAGGCAGGCAAAGGAGTGGGCAAGTTTTATAGTGAGAGAGAGGAAAGCTTCATGTATGCTCTGGTTGGAGGTTGTTGGCTCTGGTTGGAAGTGGGCTTAGTAGAAGTGGAGTATCTTCTGTGATTGGTTGAGAAAGCAAATTTAGCTTTCTTCGGTGGGTTATGAGTTGGAAGGAGGGCAAAAATAGGGCAGCTGACAGTTGTTCAAATCCCACCTGCTCTGGGTTGATTGCTATAGGGGTTGTTGTTTGTCTGCCTGGATTGTTTGCTGCAGCGTTGTGGGTCAGAGTTTCATTGTCGTATATGGTCTGGCCATTATCTGTTTATATATTGAGTCTCCCAGCTCGAAGAGGAACAGGTAGGACCAGCTGAATACGGCAGTGGATCTCAAGCGTTAGCGTGATCAGACTGAATCACACACGCTGAGACAGACACGCGTACTCACAATCAAGTGAGAACTTTACAACCCATCTTGCCCCATTTGTCTGCAGGTCCCCCTGCAAAGTTATTAGCTCTTTGGGAATTTCTCTAAGTCATTTTATACTGTCACTGTAGTGACTAACACCTAGCAAACTGGTGCATAAGAAGTTATTTTTAGTTTGGTCTCTTTTATCGGTATCTTTGGTTTGACTGTGACTAATAGAAAAAATTTGGCTCCAGAGTAGAAAGGAAAGCTCCTGTTGCCTACTTTGAGTGCTAATTGCCTGGCGTGCCGTGGTTCCCCACTCTGCAGCAGACAGGCAGCATGCAGCACGGTGACACATTAAGGATAATAGGGTGAGGGAATTGGGGAACATAAAACAATGAAATGGACCAAGGAGCCCATTCGAACAACTTAAGTCAGTTTGATGCACTCAGTAGCTTCCCCAGTGCATCCCTGTCCACATGAAAAAGGGAGTTAGACTGAGCTGGTCATTTACGGAATCTGCTCACTGCCTCTCTCTGGGAAATAGCAGTGACTCTTTGGCAAGTGGTCTGGTCAGAGTAAATCAATTTTGACAAAACTCGTTTCATTATTTTCTCTGAGTGGCCAATTAAATGCTATTATTATTTTTGTTTCAATGAAACTGTCAATATGTATTTCTTACAAAACATAGAAAATGAGGCGATAATGCATTAATGCCAAAATTGTTCATTAACTCATTCATCACCTAATGGTTAATGGTTAATAACTTAGTTTGTACTACAGCAGTTATCAAGCTTGGCTGCGTTAGTAGAATCACCTAGGGAGATGGGGGGGGGGGTGGGGGGCGGGAATCTCATCTCTACAGGCTGTGCCTCAGATCAATAAATCAGAAACTCTGAGGGTGGAACACAGGATATTGAAAACTCCTCAGGCCATTCCAACATTCAACCAAAGTTGAAAGTTGCTGATCTAGGATTAAATTTCCTGATTTAAATCCCAGCAATTTGCTTAACTTCCCTAAGCCTTAGTTTCCTCGTCTGTAAAATGGTGAAGGGAGTAGCATCTGCCTCAAAAGGCTTTAGAGAAGACTAAGGAAAATAATACATGAAAATACTAGTACAGTTCCTGACACATAAAAAGTTGTATGTTCATTGCATTTTTATTTCAATGCATATTGTAATGACATTATTTCTATTATTAAGCCCAATAGAAATATAGAAATCATGAAATAAAAAGAAATATTTAAATAATTTTAACACTGGGAAGAATTCTATTTCCTGGAGCTATGAAGACAGAATCATTGTGCTGGAGAAAAAGAAAAAAATAGAAGCAGATTCATGGAAGGCACCATTGAAGTAGGAACAATTAGTTGGGTCTCAAGTTTTTTCTTCTAATAATTGGATCTAGGAAGAGGAAAACAGTATCCATTAATAGCTGAATTGGCAATCTTATTTTAAACTGAAAAGAACTACTCAATTTGTTTTTTTGTTTTGTTTTTGTTTTGTTTTTTGGTTAAGTATTTCATTTTTGTTATTGATACAGCAGACATGAATGGGGAGCACAGGAAGATGTATTTAAATGTTGGGTCGTATTACACTTTTGGAAAATCCCAAGGAGAAAGAAAAATTGGTTAAGTTCATGATGTACCTAGCTGCCTGGGTAAATAGGGCTAAACCCCATGTGGGACAGCTGAACAGCTGCCACAGTTAGTTCTTTTCTGAGGGAAGACCCTCTGCCCACAGTCCCGGCCAAAGAGTTGGAATTGTCAACAGCATTTTCTACACAGATAGACTGGTTCTGTCCACATAGCATCATGCCACAAAGCCACCCTTTGACCATATTATCTGTAGGCAGCCAATTTATGGCTGGAAAATGGTCTGCTGGGTGGTCTACTCTGAAAAAGTTGGCCCAGTGAAATTAACTTATAACAGAGACAATCACATGCCTTTCTTGGGAATGGTGAACCAGAGATAAGAAGAAGTAAGTACTCATAGCAAAAATTGAAAGATGAATGGAGGGAACCATGAAGTTGCACAAGACGGGTACAAGCAGAAGCCATAAAGTATAGAAAGATATCCAGGGGAAAGCGTGATATAAGTTATTAGTGACAGAAGCTGAAGAACAGGAGACCAGAAGTTATAGTCATTTTAAAGATGTAACATTGATGATTTCTACCTGCCAAAAATGTGATTAAATAGCCTACTGCCTAAAGCTTCCCTTTTCAGTATCCAGTTCTAGACTAGGTCCCCAGGCCTGCAAGGTCCAGAGCTATCCCAGTACAGCCTGAAGTCTGACTGCCTGAGGCTATTTTGTTTATTTCCACATTTCCTCAACTGCCATTCTTCCATATAGGACAGGCGGCAACAAGAAGGAGTCTCTGTTCCTTGGATGAATGAATGAATGAATGAATGAATAAACCTAAGAAAACCAGAACAAAGAAAATCTTTGCTAAATGGAATCTTAAAAGTTTCATGGATTCCAAGGGAACACATGCTTGTGATCAAAAGTCAAATGAAGGTTTGTGGGACTGAAGTTTGAACAGTTTGGAGGCTCTGTTTAAGAAAAGGAATTTAAGGGGCACCTGGGTGACTCAGTCAGGTTAGGCTTCTGACTCTTGATTTCAGTTCAGGTCATGATCTCCTGATTCATGAGTTTGAGCCCTTCTTGAGCTCTGTGCTGACAGTGTGGAGCCTGCTTGGGATTCTCTCTCTTCCTCTCTCCCTGCTTCTCTCCCCCTCTCCCACTCTCTCTCTCTCTCTCTCTTTCTCTATCTGTCAAAATAAACACATGAACATTTTTTGAAAGGAATTTAAATAATCTTATTAGAATGAAGTGGGGCATGAGTTTAAAGGAGGCCCTAAAGCTTCAGCTTCATTAGATTCATGATGAATCTGGTAGAAAGTGGAGGGAAGGGACACCTGAGTGGCTCAGTCGGTTAAGTGTCTGAGTGGAGCTCAGGTCATGAACTCGCGGTCCGTGAGTTCAAGCCCCGCATCGGGCTCTGTGCTGACAGCTCAGAGCTTGGAGCCTGCTTCAGATTCTGTGTCTTCTTCTCTCTCTGCCCCTCCCCCACTCGCACTCTGTCTTTCTCTCTCTCTCAAAAATAAATAAAACGTTAAAAAAATTAAAAAAAAAAAAAAAAAAAAAGAAAGTGGAGGGAAAAAGAATGAAAAGGACGGTCAAGTGTTCCTGACATGGTCTTCTCCACAGTTTGCCTAGACCTGACCCTGGCAGAAACTTTGGAAATTCTCATGATTCATTGCTAGTCATTCTAAATGATTTTATGACTTTAGCAGTGGGATTGGTCCTCTTTCAAAAACTTCTGGTGACACTTGTGTACTTAAAAAGCTTATATCTGGTGGGGTTATTATCGTGCATCGAGCATTTGTTTATCTTGCTGAGGCTCTATCACATCTTACTGCATTCCAATGAAATATGACATTGATTGTAAAATAATTTTGTTTACTCACTAGTGTTAGCCCAGAACATCTTTACTAAGGTTTGCTTTTCTTTTTGGTACCCATTTATCCCCAAGGGTTAAAAATCCAATTTATTATTATTGATCATTCAGCACGGTGCAGAAATGTGTTGGCTTAGATTTTTTTTTCATCTTTGCTTAGTTTAGTTTTATAATTAAACTCCCACTGAAGCTGAATTGTCTAGCATTTCAGTAAATATTGGAAAGATATGTGTTTATGCCTTTTTCTATCATTTCAAAGTAATTTAAGCCAATGTGAAATCTCTAGAAAATTCATGTAATACTTTATTTTGTTTGAAATTAGTTCTTATTTATTTACCTACACAACAATTATTTATTTAGTCTTCTGTAAGTTTAAAATTCTGTTTGGAGGTAAAAAGACAAATTGGGAATCCACTGACCCATAGGTAAGTGTTTGTTCTAGATAAAGTAGGAATGAAATCTACAGAAAACCAATGATTACCTATAGAAACTTAAGTATGGATGCTTGTTCTTTTGCTACTGTATTGGCGGTGTGTGGTTAGAGATGTGACCTAGAAGGTAATACGCGGAGAGAATAACAGTGGCACTATGGAAGGAGAGACAGGAAATGCATTTTGCAGAAAACACTGTGAAAGAAGGTGACAAAATGTATACAGAGCCATGGCACAGACTTCAAGGAAAATGGCTTGGGGGATGGGGATCCAGGTAGAGGACAGGTGAAAATAAAGATAACATTAATAAGAAGCAGCCAGATCACTGGAAATCTTAAGGTTTTCTCTTACTCTTGTATAGGACATGAAGTCATTGATGATTCCTGAGTGGGAGAATAAGTTTATTATGCTGCCAAAGATTTAATAGCTGAATTTATAGTCAAAGAGATCTGTGTTTGATTCATGTCTGAAACTTACTAGCTGTGTAACTTTAGGCAAATTCCCTAGCCTTTCTAAGTTGAGTTTCTTCATCTATAAATGGTGGTATTAATTAACAGTTGTATGTTTCTTAGTGCTGCTATGAGTTTTTAACAAGGTATCATAAATAGTCGTGGCATCTGAGAACATAGTAAACACGCAATGTTTTACCAATGTTTTACTAACCACCAATGTTTTACGCAATGTTTTACTAACCACTAGTGTGGTTAGTATTCTAGTGCTGACCATCACCCAAATGGAAAGACTGTGAAGGCTTTTGTTTTGTTTTGTTAAAATCTATTGAATTTAGGACAATAATGAAGTATGTAATTAGGTAGTATAAGTAAAAACAATATATACGATTTTAAGTCGCATTATTTTATTTAGGGCACTGGATAATCTACAATAGTATGTGGTACTCTAGATGGGCACCACTGTGTATACACATGAAGGCGAAATGAAAAATTTAAACAATTAGCAAATTAATCTTGGCCTTGATTTGTACTTTTGGCTGCATCCTATAAAACACTGATGAGTTGTGTTTGTTTATTTAAAATGAGTCATTTGGATGATTGCCTTGACTCAGAGAATAGTAGAATCTGTGTTGAGAGAGGCAAAGGAAGAGCTTCCGTGGTGGACATAAGCACTTCTGTATAATTACTTTCCCATATTCTAAAGCTGTGAGGGTAGTTTTACAGATTATGGAAAGGGATCTGATAAGATTGAATCAGGGATAGGAAGCAGGCTACAGATGCATATGGACCACATTGAATTCTCCGGCTTTCCCATTTTAGCCTCATCAATGTGACCAGCCAAAGGAAAGGGGAAAAACTTCTAAATTCTAGACTTAGATCAAAATGAACTCATTTTATTTTTTTGATGGAGAAAGAAAATAATTATGAAATATTAAAGTTAAGTAAAATGTCCCCTATTTCTTGGTATGTTTCAGACAATATATCTGTGTGTGTGTGTGTGTGTGTGTGTGTGTGTGTGTTTAAATGACTTAGTGTATGATTTTATTTCATTTTACACAATAATAATTAAATATCCGGTAGTCAGGCAGATGACAAACAGTAGGAGACAAATTCTTTAATGAGATTACAAGTAGAGTTTCTCAGATTTTTAGTATATCTAGGAATTAACTACAGAGTTTGTTAAAAACACAAATGTGTAAGCCAAGTACCAGGTTTTAATTTAGTAGGACTGGGATAGAGCCTAGGAACCTGAAAATTATTTATTTTTAAGTTTATTTATTTATTTTTAAGAGAAAAAGAGACTGAGAGAGTGAGCATGAGTGGGGAGGGGCAGAGAGAGAGAGAGACAGAGAAGGACAGAGAGAGAGAATCCCAAGAAAGTTCTGAGCTGCCAGCACAGAGCCCAATGTGGGGCTTGAACCCATGAACCATGATATCATGACCTAAGCCAACATCAAGAGTCGGATGCTAAACTGACTGAGCCAGTCAGGCAATCCTAGGAACCTGAAAATTATTGATCAATTTAATGACTCTGATAAGAGATAAAGAGATTATTGTAGAGTTAAGCTTGTCCTTATTTCTGGTTTGAACTGGACAAATAAATAGATGATGGGTAGGGTAGAATGAACACCATTAGGAAAATTAAAGTAGAAGCAAGAACAAGGCAAGGTATTTTAGCCTAGCTTAAAAGGGTCTGATTAGAAACAACTTCCTGTATGAAAATCAATAAAAACAAAACAAAACAAAACAAAACCTGAGGGTTAGAATCTTGAAACCATTGAAAGTTTCAGAATTGGGGACTAATAAGACTAATTTTTAGTGGAATGTTGATTTGATGGGATGAGCTAGAAAGCTGGAGAGCCAGTTAGAGAAGGTTTAGAATGTCATCTTATATATTTTTCTTCCTTCTTTATTTAAAACAACAGCAACAACAACACTAATACTAATGTTTGCTACTCAAGCATCGAGCATTGGTGAAAATACCCGTCTCTTATACATGCTTGACTTCAATCCCAGAATAGTCCCATATGTCCACAATGGGCTCTAGCTATGTAATTGTTTTCAGTGCTGAAAGAAGACATGTTGGGCAATCTCTCCCCAACCAAAGAGCAAATTGTGATTTTAGAATTCCTTAGTTTAGATTAGGTCCCAGTGAGACCAACTGAAGTGATTCTTCCATCCCCTCCACCGAATACATCTTTCCCTTCTCTCTCAAATAGATCCACTTACTCCCTTATATTTCGTCCAGCCTTCTAAGCAAGAGAGAAAAGCCAAACCATAAACAAGAGGAGAGGAATCATTTTGTCAGTAGAAGTAGACAAGGAAATGATATTCCCCGCTGTTTGCCTCAGCTGAATTACAGCCTCATGTCTGCGTGAAATCCAACCTGATGAGATTTTCTTTGTCACCGTTGCCGAAAGAACCTGTTGCTGAGGAGTCCTGCCTGGAGCTAGATTGTGCTGTCGCCACCTCCAGAGTTCCTCATCTCCTCACATGCTCAGGAAGCCTCATTCCGCGCCCTCCTCCCTGTGCAGCTCCCCTGTGCCTTATCAGTTATTTCCCTGGGATTTGAATTCAGGAGAATAGATATTGTCAAACATGTCAAAACTCTGATTGTTATGTTTTAAGAGTTGATGGCATGTACAGAATAGACTAAGTATAGAAGACATTCTCCCTGGGAGTTTATCGTCTGGGAGAAATTTGACAACAAACACAATCAAATCTCAAAAACGGTAGCAGATCGGCTATTTTCATATCAGTACGATGAGACTCTTTTTCTTCTGCGGCTGTTAGAGGAAAAGGAAAGAAGAACATACCAATCCCTATGGGCTAGATGAGTAAGGAAACAAGCTTCCCTTTTCTGTATTTCTGATCGATTTGAGGCAAATAAACTACAGATTGTATTTAGGGGTCTGGGAGACTGCCTCAGTTTCTCTAGATGACTGAGAAGTAGATAGGCCCAGTGAAGTTCAGTGAAGCAACGCATCTGCCCCAGAACCACGTGACTCTGGGGCACACCTCAGTGACCCAGGAACCATTTGCCAGGGCACAGTGGTATCAGTAACCACAACATTGACACATTACTGGGAGATGTCATGATTATGCATGAAACCTCTCCCCTCTGCCTTTCTTCTTCTGTGGCAGGTCGTCCACCCTTATATATCACTGTCTGTAAAGTGGCACAAATGCTTGTCCTTACTTGGAGGGTATTGGAAAACCTCCCATTCCTGGCCCACTGTTTTTCCCCTCAAACTCCATTCACATGAAGAGTGGGGACCAGCGCACCAGCCTTGCTTCTGCATTAGAACTCTGGCATGAAGGCTGCACCGTAGGACCAGGATTAAAACCCAAAGGTCCAACATTGTAGAAATTCAGGGGTAGTCAGAGCAACATGCGTCCTCAAGGATTTTGGTCTTCGAATCCCTCTAATATCTACTTTTCTCCAAGTTCATTTTACCCTTTCCATTCCCATCCTCAAAGACATCTGGTGTCTTAAACTCTACCACAGTCTTAATTTATTGAGTCTCAGTCCACCAGAAACTTCAGGTAGATAGAAAAATGGATACAAGGATACGTGGGTAGATTCATGGATGGATGCATGGATAGAGAGAGATTTGTTACTTCTTTATACTTTATTTTGTATGAGAAACTTCATTTCTATTTCAATTTTCTCAACTATGTATCAGAAATGTGAATGAGCACCCTCTCCCCAACCCTTTCCCTTTACACAGAGCTTATTAATATGAGAACCTGGTGGGAGCTGGTGGTTATGGGATGCGGATGGGGATCATAGCTGGATCTTCATTACCTCTGTACTGTCCCCACTGTGTCCTGCCTCACTCCTGTCTGTAAAATGTCTTCAGGTCAATGGTTGTCTGAGCCAACCCACCCCACCCCTTCCCCACCACTGGAGGGTAACAAGAAGCATTCTATGTTCCTGAAGCAGTGGTGGGCTAACGTAAACCTATACTCAGAGCCCCTTTGGGCATCATCTAATTCCTCTGGTGCCAGAGAATCTGAGAAGCTGTGAGACTGATTCAGTTCAGCCCATGTGCAACCTTGGCAGGAGCCTTTTCTGTTCCCACCTCTGCTAGACATAGACCCCAGGGGATTGCTAATTGCCTGGGTTTTATGTGGAGATGGTTGCCATGTCCCTCATAAACTTCATTCCGTAAACCTGTCTGGGATTTTTATTGTTTCTCTTACTTCCCTACCTATGAATTCAGTGCGGTGGAATCTTGACTTTATGTGAGGATGGGGTTAAAGTGCAAGTAAACATTTCTCTCATCATATATTCTACTAAATCTTTTGTCTTATGTCAGAGCCTATGCTATTTGAAACTCAAAGCGAAGGATCAATTCTTTTGTTCTCTCTTTCTCTGATGTTCTCTTTTGGCTGGCTGCTGCTGAAGCAGGAAAACATAGAGCGATAATGAAATGCTGGGAATCAAAAACAGAATTGATGAATAAATCAAGATATTATCTCTCTGTATAGTAGTTACTGAGATATTAGCAAATTAGAGCAGTGTTTATAATTCTGATGATTAGGAGCCGTTTTAACACCAAAAGCCCATCAGACTCAAAGGGGCAAAAAGAACTAACATTTCAAGTCCCATGATTTCCACTGCAAAAACAAATGAAAATATGTTACTAATGTCCTTTAACCTTCAAAACAAACTTCTGAGGTATGCAATTATTTTTCCCAATTTAGAGATGACCACCTTGAGGCTCAAAAAGGAAGCAGTTAGCTGCCACACAACTAAAATGTGCTAGATACAGAATTAGATTTTTGATCTGTCAACCGGGCTTCAAAGTGTGGACTCATTCCTGGTGCCACACTGGGTGAGTAAATGACTAAGCTGCATCCAATTCAGGTGGGGGAAGTTATATTTGTAGCAGTAGCAAAGAACTTTTGAAGATGGAATTGTGTTTCATTTTGTGAAATAATATTTAGTAGGCATTTGATACACATAACATCATGTCAGATGATGAGAAGGAAGATAAGAAACCATCTCTGCCATGAGGGAACTGATAGAGACAAAGACGACATGGAAAGGATACATGTAAAGCACTGTGACAGATGCCGTTATAGCGGTACACGTTTTTTGAAACAAAGGGAAATTGATCCTATGCTTTATCTGGAGGAAGCAGAGAGGTCTTCAGAGGAAGTTGCTTCCGAGCTCTTTTGAACAATAGAGTCCATTAAGCTGAGGGAGGTGAGTCTAAGAGATGTGAAGCCATGGGATATATGCATTAAGTCAGAAAGTTTCTAGAGTGTATTTAATAATATTCATTAATTGTATTAATAAATATAATTAATTATATTCTAAGCGACTTGTAAACATTTTTTATTTAGTTTTCTAATGTTTGCATTTGTATTTTAAGTTAATTTTGATATCTACAATGGCATCAATATGCTTTGAGGCAGTAGTCACAAGAAGACATACTTATGTGGTTCCCAAGAGTCCTTCGTGAATCATTGAGAAAAAGGCAGGAAAGTCATTCCACCCAAAGGGAGCTGCTGCTTCATTACATGTTGTTAAATGTGAAAAGGATTTTGGAAATGTTTTAGTTCAATGTTTCTATAGCTTCAGTAAAGTAGAAAACTCCTTCTAAAGGATAAGTTTCTCTAGAATGTCAACTATGAAATCGTATTTATTAAAATGTTATTTAAATGTGTACAAAGAGAAAGCATAAAACTCTTTATGTTTATAGATTTTTTTTTAAAAATTCTGTTTTAGAGAATGAGTGAGGGAGGGGCAGAGGGGGAGAGAGAGAGAGAATCTTAATCAGACTTTACACTCAGTGGGGAGACCGACACAGGGCTCCATCCCATGACCCTGGGATCATGACCTGAGCTGAAATCAAGAGTCAGATGCTCAACCGATGCAGCCACCCAGACACCCCTATATTTATAGATATTAAACAACCTCAAAGGCTAAAGTAAAATATGATCAGCCTCATTTATAGATAAAATATAAAAAAGTACAAGGCCAGAGAAATCTGAAATAACTGGCAATAATGTGACAGAAGATTATGGTACTGACTGCCAAGAGCAGGGTCAAGTTTGACATGTTTATTGCCATAGGTCATTGTTAACTCAATTCTTTTTTCATTTTTCGCTTCCCAAACTCTGGGAGAATTTTCAGTGGTACAATGAGCTGAGATAATGTTCAGGCTTCCCTGTTACGGATGTACCATTTAGACATGCTAGTTCCTTCTGTCTTCCTTAGTCCCACAAAAGTAAAGTAACATAACCATTCTGGTGATGCAGACTATCATTTTATTTATTTCTTTTGGCATGGTCATGAAAATGTAAGCCCAAATCTAAAATTCTCAGAAAAAAAGAGCAGCAGCCAATAAACTTCTAGAGACCTCAATTCCAATCTGACTATTTTGGACATGGAACTAAATGATTGGTGCCAGAAGATTAAATATTGGACCCCAAGTATGTAATTAAAAGTAGAGCTGGAACTGAAGGCGGATGTCTTTGTTAGGTTTTAGAATGTTAGGTTTAGGAATGTGCCATCCCTAAATGATGAATTTGTATAACAATATATAGATATGAAAAATAACACCTGTTTTTCTTACACATTTTTTCTTTAAAAAATTAAGTTCTTGAGTCCTTCAAAAAAGAATAGTTTCAAGTAAGCCAACAACGAGTTTCTAAAAGCATCTAAGATCAAAGGGGAATGCTAGAGGGAAATTACAGGGAAAAAATCCATTTTAAGATGTGTCCAAAAAACTTGGCTACATTGAAATTTTGTGGGAAATGCATCTGAATAATGCCTCCTCTGGTTTCAGATCCCATTACATGTGGGAAATAATGGTATAATTGAGAGAAATTTCCAGAATTATCCTTTCTACCATCTACGAAGGATGAATTCATCAACCAATTTTCTTGGGTTTATATATTTGATCTCAGGTTACCCTCACCAAAACCCTACTGAAGACATACATATATTTCAGTTCTATGGATGAAGCAACTGAATTTCAGAAATATTTTGCAATTTACCCAAGATCATAAAGCCAGTGAATGGAAAAAAACTGTTGTTTAAATCAAAGTTCACTTGATTCCAAATCATAGATCTGTCACCCTATAATTTACCCCTTTTCGATAATATCTTAATAGCTTAAACATTAAAGCTAATATTTCAAATGCTACATAGCAAGAATGAGTGGATTTATATTGAATAAATGTAAACATTTCATAAGGGAAAAACCATTATACCATTTTTCTTTTTTCCTACCAACTGCTCTGTAGATGGACTCACATTTTTTCAGACTGTGGATAGCTCAAAAGGAGTGTATTGTAGAAAGGTAATAGTGTGAGAATAGAAGGAGAAATTAATAATTGCAGAGTGAGTCTGTCTCAGAGGGACTTTTGCATGGTTGAAGGTAATTGGAGAGAACAGAAAAAGTTCTCAGAGCCAACAAAAGCAAGCTTTATTCACAGCCACTATTGTTTTCAAAGAAAATGCATTATGGTTGAAGATTTTAATAGTATCTTATTCAGATTTAAAATCAGCCAGGGCGCCTGGGTGGCTCAGTCAGTTGAGCGTCCAACTTCGGCTCAGGTCATGATCTCGTGGCCTGTGAGTTCGAGCCCCACGTCGGGCCTGTGCAGACAGCTCAGAGCCTGGAGCCTGCTTCCGATTCTGTGTCTCCCTGTCTCTGCCCCTCTCCTGCTCATGCTCTGTCTCTCTCTCTGTCAAAAACAAATAAACGTTAAAAAAAAAAAAGTTTTAAAATTAGAGCCCAAAATAGAACTAATTACTTGGGAATAGTTTCTGTATAGCTTAAAAGAAATTGATTTGTTATTGATTTGTAAGTCATGGACACCCATGAGTTAAACTACACTGAAAACTTCCAAATTTGTATCCTTAACCCAAAACCTTATATTGAGATAAGCCAAACAGCTCCAAGTCAATGGGATGAGGTCCTCTTAAATAAATTCCATATGTCCAAAATTGACCTCATTAGCTCTCACTCGTACCCCAAACCTGCTTTTCATCCAAATTTTCTCACATAGCCCATGCCCATTGCCCTTGAATTGTAATATAGCATGTATATGTAATAATTCAATGCATAGATAGTTCAGTAGTTTTCCTATTTATTTTAACGAATATTTTTTGAGCATGTACTATATGCCAATCAGCAAAGCTGATTTACATTTCAGCCTCAGCAAACATAGCACATAAACTAGTGATGTGCAGGTAGAGACTTCTTTCCAATATTTTACAAATGCTGGGGATTTCAGATTAGAATCAAACACCAGAAAACCTATATTGTATTACATTATCATTTATCAACCTTTCTCCTAAAGAGATTTTCTAATTCTTATCCATGTGTGTATATAAAGGTCATGGTCTGCAAAACAAGCCACCCAGCTCGTTATTGTGACCCTGGAACTGACCTGGACAATTCTTTTGTGCCCCAGTCTTTCTATCACCCTTAGCTTTCTATACATCATTTTTTTTAAAATCAAAAGGTACTTTGGTTACTTAAAGATCAGCATACACTTGATCATAGTTTCTACGTTGAAGGCCACCTCTGTATGTGATGTGAGCATATAGATTATAGACTTTCAATAACCACAGCAATGTTGGTTTTATGACTGTTTATGCTATTTGTTCTTTAATAACTTAACTGAAATATGATTTATATCCCATAAAATTCACGTTTCAGTGTATAATTGAATACATTTTATCATAGTTATCTAGTGATCACGGCAAAGCAACCATGTAGCATTTTTATCAGCTCCAAAGGAAGCCCTTTGTTGCATTTGGTTGCTACTGTTCGTCCTCCTTCCCCAGCCTTAAGCAACCACAAATCTACTTTCTGTCTCTGTATACGCCCCCACACTTTTTTTTTGACATTTAATGTAAATGGAATCATACAACATGTGATATTTTGTGTCTGGCTTCTCTCACCAAGTATAATGTTTCTGAGACTCATCCGTGTTGTAGCATGTATTGAAATTTTGCTCTTTTTTTTGTTGAGTAATGTTTCCTTGTATGGATATACCACATTTTATTTATCTCTTCACCTGTTGATGAATTCACTGCTGTGAATACAGTTGCTGTGAACATTTGCATACAAATCTTGGTGTAGACATATGTTTTCATTTCATTGCGGAAGATACTTAGGATTGATTGATATTGCTAGGTCCTATGTTCATATGTTAAGTCTATTTGTAACTTTTTAAGACATGCTATTTTTAATTAGTAGAATTGTTTGTTGTTTTGTTTTAATTTTGAGGCATTTGGAATTTGGTGGCCAAATAGAAATTGACAAAACCTTCTTAGAAAGCATGCCACGTTGTTCTGTTGTTCTTTCAGCTTTGAATTGCCTGTATGTTCTCAGGACTGGAAGGGTGTTCAGGCACAGCATCCTTTGAAAACCTTCAGACATCCCTGCTCATAAGATGTTCTGATCCGTTTCCTAGCTATTTATTTACTGCACAAAGTAAACCTGTAAGAGGCTTTATGAGACAATTAGAAATTGTGTCTTCTTTTTAAGTTAGAGTTATTTGGAGGTGACACATGAACACGTCAAGAGGAAATCAAAGCTATATTGATGAATGTAAATATTTAATATCTAAAATGTGAAATACAAAGCAATCCATTTTCTACATTCAAAACAACTATTTTCAAATGAACTCTTGAAGATCTAGCTTTAATGTTTTGGATCGTGGTATTTGTTGGCTTCTACGATGGAAATTGATGTTTGGTGTCTATATGAGTAGCTATCTGATGAAGACAATGCATAGTGACGGAAAACATAAAAGCTAAAGATGCCTAGAACAAGCACGGTCCGTTAATCAGCCTATTACCTGCGTAGTGAGCATTAGGGTCCATTTAGAAATAAATGTGACTATTATTACAATATCCAAAAGGTAAACGGAGGATTCAGCAACATATTGATTGTTAGAATCTTTTTTTTTTTTTTTTCATGAGCATAGGAAATGGGAGAAAGATTGCATGGCACTAAGAAATGAGACGAAGTCATGAGATGGGCAGTAAAGCAAGAGTGGATGATAGAGCAAGAGTATCCACTCGTTACCAGTAGGGTGGTTAATTGCATCACTCCAGTTATTGTTTAGTATATTTTGTCCCCCTCTCATAAAAGCTATTCAATGTCTCGTTCTGCATTTTTGTGTATGGTAAATTTAAATCTCTCCAGAGACTCTCTGTGTTTTTAATTTTATTTTAGTAAAGTACAAAGATAAGCCAAGTGACATATTCAGGCTTGTAAATACATGCAGTAGAATATCATAGTGTATACATTATGTATTAGGATTTGTCCAATTTCACTTTTGCTGGTTTCTTGGGAATTTTTGTTGTAGCATCTGTGCTGAATTTTCTTGGCCATTAAATGCAGTAGTGTATTACAACTAAGCAGCTGTGGATACATACAAAACTCTTCCAAAATCACACCTGCAGGATCTGCCTTTTTGTAGCTCTCCAGAGAGAGAATCTTATTTATTAAAGGGACTTATATATTACAATGAAATAAAGTCACATACCTGGAGTTATACCAGAATTTCCCTTGGTGGTTGCTAGCCAGGAGAGAAAAATGGAGAAAACGTTAATTCTCAAACTAGAATTTTTTTTGTTACACACCAATGAAGCACTGGGTATACATTCAGAGTATTTAGAGTTTCTATTCTAGTTATCACAAAGCAACCAGTCTAATTATTTTTTATTGCACTGATGTTTTAACTGAACTAATTTGTTTGGATTTTATTTAACTGCCACTTGCTTTCTAAGAGACAGGTGTTTTGTTGTTGTTGCTATTTTAATTTTGGATCATGCCCACATCTAGAATGATAAAGATATGGTCAAAAAAAGTGAAGGGGAGTGAGGAATTTTCTAGCCTTTTATCAATCCCCAGAAAGAGGGTAATATAAACATTTTCATTTGAGAGAAACCATCTTTTAACCAAATGTTAGTGGAGTGAAACCCCTCTGGAATTTTCCTTGCCTGGAAAACTCAAATCAGGGATTTTCCACACTAGCCCACTCATTACCTTCCCTATGTATCTACTTAGTTCTCCAGACGACTCCATGAGTGAGCACGCATACGCACACATCGCTTTCCAAGCTGCTGGTATCTGATCCCCTCATCTTCATTAATATCCCTAGTATCCTCCCTGTTAAGCGTATCTGAAAAATTAGATCGTTTTTAATCTTCCCCTTGCCCTCTCTCATATCTCATATCCAACTAATTTCTGAATTTTAGCATTCTTTTCTGCTGTGGTTATGTTTCATACGAATACCAGTACCTTTCTGTCCTATGTCTTCCATCAAGAGGCAGTACCTAAAATGCTTAAGGACACAGACTCTGGGTTCCGAACCCTAGATCCGGTACTCCCTAGTTGTGTAAACTTGAGCAAGTCCTTTATCCTCTCTGCCTTGGTTTCTTCATCAGTACAACGAGTAAGTTGATGCTGGCCCTTGGCACGAGGCTTCATTTCTTCTCCGTGGGAACCTTCCAGTAGGATTGCTTGAGTTCTCTCACAGGTAGCAACTGGCTTCCCCCAGAGCAAATGATCCAGGAAAGTGCAAGGCAGAAGCCACAAGATCTTTTATAACCTGGTCCCAGAGGTCGGACAACTTCATTTCTCTGAGAACCTATCGGTTTCATAGGTCGGTGTGGGACATCTCCCATAGGGTAGGGAACCAGGAGGCCAGGAACATTGTGACTACCATGGAGGCTTGCTAGCTATTCTGATTAACAGCACTCTGTCCTGCAGCTAGTTTTCCTTTCTTTTCTTGTGTTATGCTCTCAATTGACTTTTCCTTCTCATCTTGTGCATCTCCAACAATTTTCCAGTCATTACCAACAAAAACTGCTTCATACCATTTTCTATGAACGTCTTATACAATTAAGATACTAACTCTTCCTCATATTAGATGTTAATACCTTCTATAATCACATCCCTTTGCTTTAAATAATAATTTTCATTGTATGAAAAAGTTTTTGTCTGGAGTCAAATCTGTCAGTACTTTTGTTGTGGTTTCTTCTATCCTTCTATAAAAGTACTATTCCTCCAAGAAGCTCATACCTATAGTTCTATTTTGGACTAGAATGCTATCTATTATTTTCAGTTAAAGTTTTGATTCATTTGAAATTTGTTTTGCCATCTGTTACAATGGTGTAGATCTAAATTAATTTACTGAACAAGCTCTTAAAAAATTGTGTTACCTCTCTGCTTATTTCCATTTTATAAATTCTACTGGTCTCTATTTTCTTTTTATAAGCAGAACATTAATTATCCTTTATTTAAAGACTGTCACTTTCTTTATAATGATCTCATAGTGTCTCTAATTCAGTGTCTCTGAAAAATTTAAAGTAGGTTTATAAACATGTATTTGATTGAACTTGGTAAAATAACTGAGTTTGTGTGTGTGTGGTTTTTTGTTTTGTTTTCTTTCGTTTTTATTTTTGTTTTTTTTTTTTAGCATCTCTCCCACTGAGATCACAAATCTTGAAGTTAAAAGGGCTCTGTAGGATACACCGATGTTTTGGTCCTGATGAAATTTCCTACTTGTCATCCTGGGGTACAGTGTTACTGTTAATTCAATTCTTTTTCTAATTTTAGAAGGCAGTTTGCATTCAGCTTATGTTGACCTTTAAATCAGGTGAAAATGAGAGTCCATGCTTTTATTATTGGAATGCAAGTTAAGTCACATTCTGATTGTAATTAAGGGCCATTAAGAAGGTGACTTATTTTCCTGCAGATTTGATGCCAGTCATGCCTCGATTTGCAGACACCATATTACCCACTATGTAGAGCAATGGCCAGTTTTATGAAGTCACGTACAAAATACAATTTGTTTTTTAAACAATGTTGCCTGCTCAATCTTGAGAATTTTATGGGAGCAAATCTCAAAAACAGCTCTCATGGTAGAAAGCAAATTATTTCTTCAGGGATAAGCTTTTCTGAATATGTACATATAGCCTTTTCAATGATGTATCTTCACTAACAACATTGCCTCAACATCTGTATGTTTTTTGAGGTCTTCTTGTGGCAGGGTGCTTATATGCTTTTGAATGATGAGTTCTAGCCTCTATCCTACACTTTTGTGTAATAAATTCCTTCCTGGTGCTTTCAGATGATTTTGGCTCATGTGTCTGTAATGGCGCTCATCACACTATATGACATTTAGTCATTTGTGCCACTGTTTCCAGACTAGGTTACAAGTCGGCACTTACTTGAGAAGTTTGATAGGAAACTGGCTAGTCATTGCTTGAGCCTGGATGTTTGTTTATTTCCATCATGAAGCCATGCTCCCTGTCACCATCTACAATGCCCCTTATCTGGGACTGTGAGGACTGAAAGGGGAAGCAAACCACATTGCTTGCTCCTTCATTGGCTCCCTGTCCTTGTACTAACAAGTATTGCCAGAAATCTCTACGTGTGGTTGAGGATGGTGGTAGGAGAGGAGAAGTCACAACAGAAATTTAAATAGATGGCTCTGATCCAGATACTTACTTAAGTTTATTCTTTAGCTGTAATATATATTTGCAAAAAAAAAAAAAAAAATAGATAGGAAAGAAGAAAATGTTGGCTACTCTGGTCTTGAAACTTGTAATGAACTATATATGTGATTAGAAAATGATATGTTTTCTGGCTGGTGAGTTAAGTAGATGACTATCCTTTTTAGACTGACCCCTGCTGAGGCATACAGAGACATTAGTCCTTTGACTCTTCATCTTTGGGACAGCAGATTGCACTCAGTATGCTTATCGTATAGTGGTGCCTACCTAGTGTTTTGTGAGGATTAAAAACGTTGAATCATGGAAAGTACCTTTAAGGAGGGCCTGGTACATAGCAAATGCTGAAATAGGGGTAGCTATTTATAGCCATTAAATTATTGCAGATATATGGGCTTGAGTAAACTGGAATAGACAGGAAGCTGGGGAGAGTAGACATTGTACAGATTGCAGAGTTGGACAAACCTGAGTTTGAATTATAGTTCTGCCATTTGCTAACTTGTTAACTCTGTAATTTGGGCAGTTATGGAATCTGCCTGAGCCTTAGTTTCCTCAACAGTATATTGACAATAACAATTGTTCTTTTTCATGGTTATTTAGGATTCCATGAGGCTTATGTAAACTATGTATCCATATGTAACATAGATGGCATGGAGCCTGAAGCACTCAGCAAAGGGAAATTTGGGGTATAGGAATTGGGAGACCTGAGTCCAAACCCCCATCTTTTCATTCATTATCTGTGAGAACTTCGTGAAACTACTTTACAGTAAACACATGTGTTGACTCTACCACTTAGCCATTTTTTATTAGCACTTTCTTTTGAAAATAGAAGTATTGGGGTTTTTTTCTTGTCATATTTGAACTCTTAGAGTTATTCATCTTTGCATATCCGGAGCCTAGCACAGTTCCTAGAACATAAAATTTGCTCAATAAATGGTGAGTAGAAGAATGAATGAATGCATGAGTGGAAGCTTACGTATTTTTGCAAGAATGATGCATGAGCAACATTCAACGACAGAGAAAAAGTGACTGCCCTCATTTCAAGCTACAGCCAGGCATTAGAAAATTAGAAGTTAGTTGAACAAAAAGTCCCCAGGATATTAAAGATGAATAGCTCTTTCCTCTACGTGAAACTATTGCCAACACAATTACATGTGTCAAAATTAAGTTTACTTTTACTGCCATTGCAGTGTGAGATGTAATTGGCATTGGTTCTATTAAAATTGGTCTGTTTTTGCTCTATCATTTTTGTAAGGTTAGCACACTAATATTTTCTCAGTCATTTACCCAGTTTTTTCACAAACAAATTTGAGGGGAAAAAATGTCATTTGCAATGTTTTAACCTTGTAATACACATTTGATATCAAATCTGATTACTTTTCAAACTGTAACACAACAAAAGATACTGAGTTTCATAAATGCAAAAATCTATTCTGAGGTTTGCGTTTTTTAACAAAAAATGAAACAAAATTATTGCTATTAAAAAGATCTATGACTACAAATAATTTGAAAATATCTGGGGGAAAAATAAACCTCGGTAAGTAAAATGCGTTAAAAATGGAAGGCTCTACCCTTTTATTTTCATCTATCTACTATTTAATCTGAAATAGTATATTTCACAAACATTTGTCTTTAAATAACATCTTTTGAAGGCAAGTTTATCTCTGTCACCTACCAAACTTTTGGGGATATATGTTATTCTTTTTTTAGAAACACTCATATGCCTCAGAACTCTGCATTGGTTTTCTATTGTCCTTGTTTCAGGAAAATGTGTCTGCTTCATTGCCTCATTCATTCAATAAGCAATCATTTAGCAACAAGATATGCATCACATTCTGGTATATGAAGCCAAATGACATCATCTTGATGGCTGCCCTTCTGGAGCTCAGAGTTCAATCTAAGAGACAAACATTACACAAATAAACATATAAGTAAATAATACAAAGACAACTTTGGACGAGAACACAGTGTATGTTTGAAAAAGAATGGTGGCAGGGGCAAAGGGAGGGAGACTGCTGATTTACAATGGCAGGATTGCAGAACATCTTTCTGAGGAAGGGAAGTCTATACTGACCCTTATAAGATGAAGAGTTGAAGCAAGGATTGAGGGTAGTGAGTTGGAGAATATTCCAGGTAAAGAAAGAGGGGAGCATATTTTAGGATAGAAATTTTAGGTAGGCATATCAGAAGGATAGAAAGTAAGGAGTGTGTGTCTGTAACAGAAATAGTAAAGATGGGGTTAGGCACGGTTTCGGGCGGTGTGATCACGTTTGCATTTTGAAATGATCACTCTGGATGAAATGTGGAGATTAACAAGTTCAAGCATGCAAGGGAAGACACCATTTAGGAGACCACAGCTTCAATAGCCCAGGAACGAGGGGATGGCTCCATGGACCACTAAGGGAATGGGGGTCTAAAAAGAAGTATGCAGATTTGAGATATGTTTTGGTACTTGTTACCTTGTGGACTTCCTCATTTTTTTCTTCATTTTTTAACATCAGAAAACTGGTTGTGTCTTTTAGTCAATGGCATTTCATGGTTTATTTTCCAGCATTATTTTCATGTCTTAGTTGTACTTAAAATAATGACACATTATATTATTGATGATATCTTAGATTTAATGGAATATGGTAAAACTTGCTAAATTTTATGAAGGATAATGGCCTCAATTCCCTTCCTTAATATAGTTTCATTTTTAATTGAGATATCTGAAGTTATAATAGGATGTGACATCATACAAGGGAATTTTCTATTACCAAATATTCATTCATTTCAAAAGTATTTATGGCATCCCCGGCACTGAGAGAGGTTCTGGGGATACAATGGTAAGAGAATAAAATAAGAATACCGATCTCTTAGAACTTCTAGTGTGGTGGGGAAGACAGACATTCGATAAATAATAAATTCTTTTGAGTTCTGTGAGGAAATATAGCATCCTATGGCCGGGAGGAGAACATGTGCCTGATCTTGTCTTGGGTGAAAAAAAAAAAAAATTCTTAAGGAAATGACATTGAATCTGAGACCTGAAAGATAAGGAGTTAAAATGGAGAATGAGGAAGGGGAAGTCATTCAAATATTTCCCGACACATTTGCATAATGGAAATGTTAGTATGGCTGGAACCCAAAGAGAGAGAGGACAAGTGATGAAGGATGAGGTGGTGGAACAGGTGAGGGCAGATATCATCTTATGGATGGTGAGAAGGGATAGAAGAGGTTTATATAATAATCTTGTTTGTCATTAAGGTCTTGCGATCACAACGTGCAGAAAGCATTTGCAGAAAAGGAATGGAGAGTAAGAGGGGATGCATGAAGCCATATGGAGAGACAGTTGTAGTCCTGGGACTGGAAATAACCGGACAAATACAAGAGATACTTAGGAGGTAGAATCCACAGGACTTGGCGGTGAGCAACTATTCTGATTTGACCAGTAGCATCCCAGTTTTAACAATATTTAAAGTTCTACACCCCAGGAAATGCACCAGTCCCAGGTAGAACAGGATGTTTGTTCATTCTAGCTGGGAGATTGAGAAATCTTATTAGCCTCCTATCTTTCTGGCTTGAACAATGAAGTAGATTCCGGTACCACTCCCTGTGTCAGGATCCTGAAGGAGGCCAATTTGGAGTGGTAATGGCTAATGGATTTGAGTTGCCAGAGAAAAAACAAGTACCCATTTGAATAGAAATGTCTGGAATCGGAAGCAAGATCAGTGCAGTGATAGATATTTAGGACTTGGGGATTTAAGTAATGAAAGAAACCATGGAATTGGGGGAAAAATGAACTAGTGAGATTATATTGACTGAGAAGTACATGTCCCAAAGATTTTCAACTTTAAATGTCTGGTAAGGAAAATCAAGGGGTGGGGGTGGGGGGAGGAACATTGAGGAGAGTGGCTACAGAGAGGAAGAAACAAAGGAAAGCAAGACACAATGATCGCTTCAAGGGAGTACTGAATTGTGTTGAATGTTGTTAACACATATATGTGATGATAAGTGAAATTCATTGGATTCTGATACAGTAGCAAGAACAATGTTTATAGATTGATTCAAATATAAACACAGTTGGGGTGTGATTGTCTTGTGAAGTAGGGGGTAGGAAATGGAGAGCAAGTGAAAGCTATTTAAAAGCCTTTAACTATAACAACTATAAAGAAGCTGTCACCTGAAGGAGTGCGGGAAGAATTATCAGTGGTTGTTTGAGAGAAACTTGAGCCAACAGAGATGGAGAATTTGAAAGAATTGAAAGGAGAGAGCATAGGGTCTTAGAAAAAAGAGAGAGAGAGAGAGAGAGAGAATCTAAAGAGAAGATAAAAGAATTTCTCTTAGCTGTGAAAAGGGATACCTTCCGAATTGTAACAGGAGGGAAGGAAGAAATGAAAGGCACAGGGATGCAATTCAGGGCCATGTTTGTATATAAAAGCATGCTTCATAAGGAAATGTTTCATTACGCATTCATGGGCAAAAATATGCTTTATACGGAAAAGTACAGTAAGCAGCCCAGTGAATGATTTTTATACATCACATATTCAGAGTTGTATCTACTATCGATTTACTATCTGATCAATTATTTTTCAAATTTTCAGTGACATGTATCAAAGCAAATTTATTGTAAATCTAATACCTGCCAAGCATTCATGGTGCCATCAAGGCCTTGCGGTGTACTGATGGAAATGGTACAGATGGTAATGTAATCTGACAGGAGGTGGGACTACAGTGCAATGGACATAGAGAGCAGGGAACAGTTTCATGAGTCACATGAATTAAGATATGGGGTTAGCCACCTGGTTAAGGCTGAAATAACGCTGGCTTTACCATATAGAATTGTTATGCACTCCAAAGGTGGGTGAGTGGAAAGACTAGGACTGCTCTGCTCTATGAGGTCATGCAGGGATCCATATTTTTATCACTTGGTTGCTCCGTTATATCTGGATGATGGAAACTGGCTCCCTACCACCATCTTCCTGTGTCAGTGCACAGGAAGTGAGTAGAGGCAAGTGAGGGTGTCATCTGGGTGTTGAGCACATCATTTATGCTCAGATCCTGTATTACCAGCGAAAACTCTTATTATCATGGGAGATGAGGAGAATCCCACCTGGGGACAAACCAATCATCTGTCACAGGTGGTGGACATTGATTTAAATCTTCAAGGACATGAGGAGTTTTCAAGGACAAAAAGAGGCTTCTGGGTTAAAGGACTAACATATGTAAAGGCTCAAGTAATAAAAAAATTAACAACCATATGCCACACATTTTATCGTAGACTCATCCAGTGCCTGCATCACCTCCCTTAGAGCATGTCTAATATCGGCAGCAGGTGTGGTGGTCAATGCCACAGGAGCTCAGACTCAGCTTTTAATACCAGGGTTTTGCCTCGCTGTTCACTGCATATCTCTCTGATTCAGCCTCCTGGCCTGGTGTGATGTCTTGGGAACTCCCTTAGACTGTCCTCAAATACAGCCTGGAAGTGGAAAGAAATGAACAGACTCAACCCCAATGATGGAAGGATAAAAGCTGTATCTTTCTGGATAATTCTGGGAGCACTGAGTAGGCATCTCAGAGGTCCCCACATATTTGAGCTTCTGATTCCTCAGCCGCATCCTTGGCAAGGCGCATTTTCCTCCAGCCCTGTATCACTCGCTGCTTTCTCATTTCTGCTTTTATTTTTTTTAATTTTTTTTAACGTTTATTTATTTTTGAGACAGAGAGAGACAGAGCATGAACGGGGGAGGGGCAGAGAGAGAGGGAGACACAGAATCGGAAGCAGGCTCCAGGCTCTGAGCCATCAGCCCAGAGCCCGACGCGGGGCTCGAACTCACGGACCCTGAGATCGTGACCTGAGCTGAAGTCGGACGCTTAACTGACTGAGCCACCCAGGCGCCCCTCATTTCTGCTTTTAAAGATCACCTCCTCAAAAAACTACTAAACTACTTGTATCCGATTCCTTGTCTCAGGCTCTGCCTTTGCCAGAGCCCAAACCCCCCAATCAAACAGAGCAGATGCCCTGATCCATCAGAATAGATATCTGCTGCTTTGGTCTCACCAGTGTATCCCTACTCAACAGCAGCTATGTGTGAAAACATGAAGCTGGGAAGTTGGTGGTTCCAAAAAGCCATGAGACATGTGTAGAGCTCTAACACAGACTCCATTATAGGATAAGGCAGAGGAGGGTGCAGAAGTAGATGAGGCTCAAACTGTGAAGGCATTTTAATCTAGGTATTATACACTCACATAATGTAGTTGCTATATAATATGGATGCAATATATCTAAATGTATGACTGTATATATTTATGTGCACACACACACACACATATATATAGTATGAGATCTATATTTAATCCTGTGGAATGACAGGAATCCAACAGTGGTGAATTTTTTTTTCAGTTTTTTTCTTTGTGTATTTATGCATTTTAGTAGAGGAGTTAGATGTTTGGATTGGGTTTAAAGACAGTTTGTGTTGAGAATAAATTATAGGGAACAGTTCTGTAGGAAGAGGGATCTCTGAAGAGGCTATTTTGGGCACGCAAGTGGGAGACAAGGATCCAAATAGTGGCAGACTGGAGCCACAACACTGGGATGGAAAGAAGGGAATATACATTCTAGAGAAAATGGATAAATTGAGATGATGTTAAAAATATATGATTCCTGGTCCTACCAAGCACCAACTAGCAAGACTGGATTTTACTGTAGGGCCCCAGTATGACAGAGCTGGTGCATCCTGGCTGATTAGCAGCTTGGATGATAAGGGTCCTCACTAACTTTCCAACTGACATAGGAGAGTGGAATCCTAGCCCTATGTAATGCCATTTAGATGTATGTACTTGCCCACAATTCCCATTTCTCACATTTTAAGGATTCCTGGAAAATTCTATTTTAATATATTAAAAAATAGCAGTGCGCCTTTGGTGACTAACTCATGATTGCCACCACACCTTGAGGCCTGTGCACATTAACCATTTCATTTCTCACTTACCTTTTCTTTTAGCACGTCACAGAGGCTAGCTAGTTCTGACATGCTGATAGACCTAAACGCATGTGAGAGCAGGTGTTAGCACGCTGATGAGAATTCAGACAAGAATTAACTTCTCTTAGGATAAATGACCTTATATTCTTTTCTAAAATGTTCCAGTTCTGCTAGAGCTACTGAAAAGTCAGGTCGATTTGCTCAACGAATATCTATTGACCGCAGGTAATATTCCAGCAATCAGAAGATGTTTGGGCACAAAGAGTAGAAAAAACCCAAACCGTATGATCATCAGGAGCTTTACAGGCTTATGCAGAAGGAAAATGCCCCTGTCTTTCCTAAAGTTTATCTATGTTTTCTACTACCCACAGGGCTAGAGTGAGCATGCAGTGTTTTCACATTACAATTTCCCCTGCCACCAATTTCAGAATTTAAAAGAGGGAGTAATAATAGTTTCTGTGCCCGCCATGACAAATTACCACAAACTTCAAAGCTGAAAACAACAATTTGTTTTCTCATGGTGGTGGAGGCCAGAAGTCTGAAATCAAGGTATCAGCAGAGCCATACTCCTTCCAGAGGACCTAGGAGACAATCCATTCCTTGCCTCTTCTACTTCTCCAGGTAATTTCTTGGCTTGTGACTTCCTGACTTCAAGCTCTACTTCTGTGGTCATATGACCTCCTCTTCTGTGTGTCTGTCTCCCTGTAGAGAGAGAAATCCAGAGGGAGGCAGATATCTTTATCTCTCTGATAATACATGTCATTGCATTTAAGGCCCATCTGGATACTCCAGAATAAGCACTTCTTCTCCAGATCCTTAACCACATATGCAAAGACCCATTTTCTGAATAAGGTAGCAGTCACAGTTTCTGGGTTTAGAAGCTGGGCACATATTTTAGGGGGGCATAATGCAGTCCTCTAAAAAAAAGATAACATATTTTGAGAGAGTGAGAGAATATGAAACTTCCATAAGAATAAAATAATCTGATGAGACAAAGAAGTCTTTACCTATAGTCAGTTCCTACCTTTGCCTGTGTTAAGAAACACAGAGAAAAGGGTCATCTGTGTGGCTCAGTCAGTTAAGTGTCCAACTCTTGATTTCAGCTCAGGTCATGATCTCAGGGTTCATGAGACTGAGCTAAGCATGGAACCTGCTTTGGATTCTCTCTCTCCCTCTCTCTCTGCCCCTCCCCTGCTCTCACTCTATCTCTCTCTCTCTCTCAAAATAAAAAAAATAAACTTTAAAAAAAAAGAAACACTGAGAAAGGAAATACAGAAGAAAAATGAGTAAGACCAATATGATGTAGCATAAAGACAACATACTTTGAAACCAGTAAGACCTGCCTCCATATCCCACCAAAACGATTTACTAACGGTGTTACTCTGGGAGCATCTTTAATGTGGCAATGATAATGCCTAAATGCAGAGTTAGTTTAGCACTTACATGAAATTATATATATATTTTTTTACATGTGTTATAATTTATATTTTTACATAATATAATTACAATAAACTATATGATATAATAAATTATATGTAAATAACTTACATGAACTATATATGGCCTGACACAGAATGTGGCACACAGCTAGGATCCCCACACATTTTTCTCAAGAGTGTTCAGTACACATTAGGTATAAGCACATTTTCCTTCTGAGGGAGAACAGATTCGGAGCCCTCTTCTTCAGCTCTCACTGAATTAATAACACGGGCTTAACCCCTTGCTCATCATTTCTTCATTTCTGATAATGACCTCATGTAACTTTTCTTTTTTTTAAGACGTTATTACTTCTGCCTCTTGCCCCAGAAGCTGTAAATCCCAGTGGTACCCAAGAGAAGGGGAAGTACGACAACTCTTCGAGGCAGATGCCTGAGATATTGCCATCATAAAGCAAGTTGTTGGGTTAGCATATTACAGAGGCTAAGTTCATCACAACTCATGAGAATCCAAATGATCTGTTAATGGAGTGGCTCTTTGAGTTCTGTATCATTTTAAAATATGGGGCAAAGGGTACATCAGAGTCTTTACACAAATTCTCTGGGGTGTGTTTGCTCCTAGTAGCTTTCTTTGCTTAAGTGCCCCTAATGACACCCTCCGATGGAAATGGAAGTGTTTGGCTAATGCATTCTCAAAATGGAAGTTGTCAACTCTTAGGGGAGTCTTGTGTGCCTTGATGAGCTATCAACCCTTGCCTTCCTTTAAACACTTAAAAATCAGCATGAGAAAAAATCATTACAGTTATTTCTAACACAGCAAAAGAGAAATTTAAAAAAAAAATCGCTAACACCAAAAGCTAAACAAATATGAGAAAGCCAGTTTCTGCATTAGCAGGATCAATTCAGAGTGACTAAAAAAGAGTAGACTGCTTGTCTGTGAAAGCATAAACAACCTACCTTTTCAAAGGAGAATTACTTTTTCAGTATGAGGTTAGTGGCATCAGAAAGGAAGGTCTGTCTCTTCATTTGACATAGATAGGGTTTTGAAAAGTTTGCAAGCTGAAGACATGTTTTCTTCATTTGTAATGTATGCTGTTTTCAAAGGTTGTCCTCTTCGGCACCTGAATGTATGAGCCTCCACGTTTTCTGCTTTTACATAAAAAATTCCCTAATTATTGTAACTCTCAAGCCAGTGAGCTGTTCGATGGAGTTACTCTTGCCTCAGTATAGCATGCATAGGATGTAAGTAAAGACTTGTTTTTATATGTCATTAAATTGCAAATATTTTACTGGAATGTCAAAACAGTGACAAAAAGCAGAGTCATGTAAATTAGCTTCTTATTACAGCCACTAAATCAGAGTTTGTATGGTTTAGAAGATTGAAGTCCCCTCCTTCTCAATAAGTAACTTTCCCTTCCACAGTTTAAAAAAAAAAATTGGGACTGTTGGAGAATAATTTCAAAAAATACCACCAAGGTTAATGACAGTTGGTTTTAATTGGATTTCATTTCTTGTGCTGTGCTAGGATATAACCTCACAGTAATTATCAGTGTTTTGAGACTTACTAGATGTGTGCAAAAAATGAACATAAAAACTAACGAGAATATTAATTTTAATATTTAATATTAATTTTAGAACTTAAAATATTGATTTCTGTGGTAATTATGTTTGTACTTTTTTCACCCCATATCTGAAATACCGATCAGCTGACCACTATTAACAGAAAACCCTCTGAAGTCAACTTTTTAACAACATACCACAGTCTTAATGGAAAGGTTCTAGACATTCAAAAATGAGGTCTCCTGTCATATCTTTGCAAAGCACTAAAACTCAGTCCCCACAGCATCATGCTTCAAACTTTCAGAGCAGACTTATAAAATATACTTTAAAGGAGAATTAATTAAAAAGAAATCTTAACCTGACGTGATTTACATTAAGGTTAACATCTAGAGTGAAAGAAAAACAAAATCTGAATCCTATCAATTACCGTGGAGCACATTTTCTATGAATGTAGTGACACTCTTGTTGGTTTTGATTATTTCTCGATACAGATGTTGCTAACCACTATTTGGTGGGTGATTTAGTTTGTTTTTTGAAAACACCATTCGTAGCTCAAAATATGTTTCTCAAACACTTATAATATGCAAAAACTGGCCCCAAAACTGTGGAAATAATAAGATTAATGTAAACAAACAAAACACATATCAGTAACTAACTCTTTGCAAGATTTTATAGCTTAGAGATGATTCAACATGCATGAAGGTGATTAAATAAAATTTAAATTGCCAAGGGCAGTAAAAAAATTATAAAGGTAAAGTTCTCTGTGGATTTAAGGAAGTGAGATCTTATTGCCCAGGAAAGGAGAAGGGATAGGCATTTTTTTGGTGAAAGAGATGACATTTGAACTGATTATCAAATCATTTGTAGAGGGAGATATACTACTGATAATAATAACACCCACTTTTGTACTGTTTATTGTGTACCCATTGCTCTAAGTGCTTTCATGTATATTAATTCATTTAATCCACTCAACAACCCTACAAGGAAGGTATTATTAGAATCCCTATTTTGTAGATGAGGGGCACAGAAGTTAGATAACTGGGGTCACAGAGCTAGCAAGTAGAGGAGCCAGAACTCCTCTCTGGAAGTCTGGTCGATGTCCATGCATTTATAAACTCTCACTCAGGGAGGAGAGGAAGAACATGTTGGGTTGGGTGAATTGCAGAGGATATTAGTTTCTCGTTATCGCTTTAACTAATTACCACAGATGTAGTAGCTTAAAACAACACAAATTTATTATTTTACAGTTCTGTAGCTGAGACGTTGGAAATGGGCCTCACTGGAATAAAATCAGATGTCATAAGGGTGCATTCCTTTCTGCAGGCTCTAGGGAAGAATATGTTTTCTTCACCTTTCCCATCTTCTAGAGGCTGCCTTATCTTGACTGGTGGTCCTCTTCTATGTTCAAAGTCAATTGCATCACCTTGCCCTCTGCTTCTGTCATCACATCTTCTCCGACTGACTCCTCTGCCTTCCTCTTTCACCTATAAGGACTCTTGTGATTACAGTGGAGCCACGCAGATAGTCCAGAAAATCTCTTTATCTTAAAGTCAGCTAAATAGTAACCTTAATTCCCCTTGCCATGTACCAACGTATTCACAGGGTCAAGGAATTAAGATGTGGAAATCTGTAACTCCACTTACCACACAGAGCATAAGTTAAGTATCGGTGACAGGAAGGAGAAAGATCTATTAAGGGAAAGGCAATCCAGCTGGTAAAATTGAAAAGGGGACAGTTCGTGAATTATGCATGAGGAGTACCATAAATTAATATCTCTAAATCTTTCTAAAACAATCTCTAAATAGAAGATAATTATTTTCCCCATCTAATTTGAAATATGTAAACTCCATAAATACTTACACAGCAGTTATAATGTGTTATGGAAGATATACAAACATATGACATGCTTTATTATAGTTGGCTCAACATTTAATAATTTATATGAGTCATTTTTGTGAGATGCTAAAATAGGGTCTTAAATGTGTTGTTAAAATTACAGAAAGGTTCAGGAAGATAGCTTGTTGGAATCTGAGAAGTCCTGTAAACCACATCTTTCTTTCCTACTCCAATACTAAGAAATCTGAGAAATGAGGAGCAAAGATGGAAGTCAAACCATAACTAATTTGGGACATGTAACTTACAAATGTGTGTAAGTGAGGCAGCTAGTTTGAACCAGGAACTACCCTGGACTGGGACAGCATGGCCCCCAAAGGGCAGGTTCCTATGCAACCTGAAAATCTACATTGTGGCATAAAAGAGCACAGATCATACTCTCCACAGGCAAGTTGCCTCCTAATGGAAGAGTACCCCTGCCAATGTTACTCTTTCCAGTTTTACCTCTCAAATGAATCATTCACCTTCCCAGAGGCAAAGTGCATAAAGAAGAGAAGCCAGAAGTATCACACTAGAGGAATTGCCTCAAGTGTGGACGGACGTATGAGAAGTAGGAACAAACATTCCTCGAAATACACCTCAAGTTCATCCCACCCAAAGTAAACTCATCATTTCTTTATGTACTTATCTAAACTAGACACCCTGAGAATCACCCTTGACTCTTCCCTCAGAATTGGCTCATTCCAGTATTTCACAAAGTGTGACCTTTTCTCAAATGGGGATCTGTCCCATCTCTTCTAATGTGTTGTCATTTTACTAGAATAATTCACGTTGCTCCTTAAGTTATATGCTCCACTCAACCGCATTCCTTCCTGCTAACCTTACCCAAAATGTGAATGTAGGGGCGCCTGGGTGGCTCAGTTGATGAAGCTTCTGACTTCAGCTTAGGTCACAATCTCATCGTTTGTGACTTGGAGCCTTGCGTTGGACTCTGTGCTGACAGCTCGAAGCCTGGAGCCTGCTTCAGATTCTGTCTCTCTCTCTCTCTCTTTCTGCCCTTCCCCCACTCACGCTCTGTCTTTTGTCTCTCTCTCAAAAATAAATAAATAAATAAAACATTTAAATAAATTAATAAATAATAAATAAATGAATAGAATAGAAAAGAAAAGAAAAGAACAGAATAGAATAGAATAGAATAGAATAGAATGTAAATGTACCCAAGCCAACTTGTCTCCATCAATGACTTTTAATCTCTAAGACTCATACCAGTCATGCTCTGCTCCAGGTATACTTTCTCATACCCAGGTTTTGTGAAGTGCCCTCTTCTCCCATCCAAGTACTAACCAGGCCCAACCCTGCTTAGCTTCCGAGATCAGACGAGATCGGGTGCGTTAAGGGTGGTATGGCCGTAGGCGTGAAGTGCCCTCTTCTACACTACTTTGGCATCTTGGTCTAGTTCTAAAACTTTATTAATTTTATTATGTTTTAATCAATAATATATCCCCTACTCAAAAGTTAAGCTTAACGGTAATGATGATTGAAATATAATAACAATACTATTATATTATGTTAAAAATGGTGCTCATATACAGAGTAACTTATCCTTTAAAATCTTACATGTTTTTCTTAACAGTTCTAATAAGATTATTTATGTGAACAATTAGGTTTCACAATAATCCTGAGAAATAGATATTGCTTTGTCAATTTTCCCTATCCATGCAGAAACTGAGACCATTAGATTTACTTAGAGCCATATAACTAATAAATAACAAATATGGAGTCTAAATTCACAGCACTTTAATTATAAAATATGTGAACTTTGTTTTTGAGGTGTTTATCCAAATACCAGCAGATAAAGGACTAAAGTGGCCAAAATGATGTATTTTGAACATTCTTCGAACTGATAAAGAGACCCTTGTGACAGACCTCATCTTTATGTAACTTCTAGAGCCTCTGACCTATAAGTGAGAATGTTAAACTAGATGATTTCTAAGAATTCCAAATCCTAATGAAAGCCTCTTGTCTTAGTCCTGTCTGGATCTAGTCCATGTGTGAAAGAGGATAATATTCCATGCAAATTAACCCTTTGTATCACCTTGATTTATTGTGAGGATAGGACACCAAATGGTTGACAGCAACACAACTTAAGTAAATAGTGAAATAAATCACAAAGACCTCTTTTTAACTAATCTACTTGGTAGGTAGTGATGACTCATTCCAGAACTCAAAATGTAAGCAAGCTCTTTAGGATGGCCTTTTAGTTCATCACTACTGTCTACTCTATCAACTAGGTATCTCAGTAACTGCCAGAACCCAGGTATACTGAATAAGTTTACCACTCAGGGTAATTAATATAGTCATCTTTGGCCTTCTTGTTCTCTGTTCTTTAATACTATAGAGGTACAGAGTTATAAAGAGCCTAGAAAACTCATATGGTCAATTATTTATACTTTGAGTAGCTCTTATATGGTCATGTTTTCTAAATGCTGAAGGAGAAACAGAAACGCATGAGAATTGGTCCTTTCCTAAGAATTTACAATTTAGCATGAAAGAGAAGATATCCTTGACACAATTAGAAAACAGCACAAGGAAATATATAATTAAGTACCTAATTTTGTGGTGCAGGCAATGAGATTTCAGAACAGGACTGAGAGTAGAGTAGGATGGAATTGTCAGAGGAACTTAAACAGGGGAGGTAAGAATATTGGGAGATCCTGAAGAATGGATAGGAGGGAGTAAAGACGAACCCTGAGAATGCAAGCAGGAGGTATATTTAGGAGACTGGCCTGAGAGGAATAGATGTCCCATGTTAGAATGAAATGGGAAACAAAACTGACTCTTTGCTTTCTTTTTTCTTCATGTCATGTCTCTAAACTGCATTGGATAATGAATCTAATTATAAAATTTCCAGAGAAAGAAATTCTCAACTAATTTCCTTGTTTTATGTAATTGCATGTAATTCTTTCTCACATCCATGTGTGTATATACCACGGCCTTACGAATAATCTTTTACATTTATTGGATCTATTATACTTGCAAAGCCTGCGAGCATTATGATTGCTGATACTTCCCTCCCTAAGCTTTTTGTGTCTTATTGTCTTCTATTTTGCTGTGTAAGGAGAAAACTCATAACTATCTGAGTAATAATGATGGAGATAAAAATAACATTTATGTTCATAAATAACAACAATTTAGAAAATATTTACACATTTCCTAACTAATTTGATCAATACAATAATTCTGAGAAATAGGCAAAGCAGATGTTATTACTACTGTTTTACAAATTTGGAAACTGACACCCAGAAAAGTTAAGTGACCTGTTCTAAGAAAAACAGCCAGACATTAGAAGAACCAGGACTTTTAAATCTTCTGTCAGAATTTAGAAAAATATCTCCCGTTGGCATATTTCCAAACATAGACTATTTTCTAACTCCTATCTTGATCCAGTATGATTTTTTTAAATGTTACAAATGGTCAGTTCTGAGTGTTGGGCACATGTATGCTTGTTATATTGTTCCATGTACGTTTCTTTCTTTCTTTTTTTTAAGATTTTCTATGTAAGTAATCTCTATACCCAACGTGGGACTCAAACTCATGACCCTGAGGTCAAGAGTTCCATGTTCTTCTGACGGAGCCAGCCAGCCACCACCAGTATGATTTTTTTTAAATGATTTAATGACAATTTTATTCATATAAAAAGAGCCTATTCTTTAAAACCCAAGAGTTTAAATTTTAAAAATGTAAACATTTGGTACAAGAACAGTTCCATGCACAAACTGACCACGTACAAATGGATAAGGCACTTAACTTCCTTGTCCAACATTCTCATAAGTGGAATGGGGTTAATACCTGCCTTTTGTAATGATCTAATAAAGCTGAAAATCGAAACACACATTGAAAAATAGTAGCACTTCTCTGTAACTTTTATCTTCTGCTTCCAGGAAGATGAAATTCATGTACCCTATTTCTCCTGCTGGATAGTTAAAAACCCCAGACAATATACATAAAACAAATACAAGGAGACTCTAATAGATATAGAGAAGGAAGCAGACCAGTTAGAGATCACAGGACAAAGGAATGACACAACGAGGAACCCAGCAACTTGGAACCAATAGATACAGACAGAAGAAGCCTGCTCTCTTCAGCCAAAGAATCAAAACAGGACTATCCAAGCAAAACAGGAAACTTCCAGACAATACTTCTATTCTAGCCAAACACCACCAAAAACACTATGGCCCCACTTCCACCCTTGTCAGCAAAGGGCTAGTGGAGAGCCTAGATTTCCATGCTTGACAGGCTATAGAGTCACCCCAAAACCACCAAGGTGATGTCACAGAAGGTCCAGTGGGGAACCCCACCCCCCACAGTATCAATGGAGATAACATAGCACCATCCAGCCCCATCTGGCTGACAACCACAAGATGCTGATGAAAGAAACTGAAGAAGATCTAAATAAATGGAGACACATACAGACTGGGATGACAATACAGTAAAAGTGTCAATTCTCCCCAAGTTGACATACAGTCTTAACACAAGTTCTATTAAAACTCAGGCAAGATATTTGTACACATAACAAGACTAATCTAAAATTTATATAGGAAGCCAAAGAAACTATAATAGCTAAAATCATTTTGCAAAAGAAGAATAAAGTAGGTAGAATCACTATAACCTGGGTTTAAGACTTATTATATAGCAACGGTAATCAAGATTCTGTCGTATTGGCAGAAATATAAACACACAAAACAATGAAACAGAATAGAGACCCCAAAAATAGACACATGCAAATATACTCAAGTGGTTTTCAACAAAGAGGCAAAAGCAACTTAATAGAGGAAAGATAGTCATTATCAGACAATGGTAATAATAAAAAAGACAGAAAGAAAAAAAAAAAGGAAAAGGAGAAGAAAAAAAAGAACCTCAACCTAAAGTTAATGCCTTGAAGGGAACCAGAATGTGTCACCCCCAAATATGCCACTTAGGCACATTGATTATTTTGAATGAAAGTGACTTAAGAAACAGCTGGTACAAGCAGAACACTCTGACCTTCTCTGTCCCCCTGAAGTAGGAGATAAATCTCCCATGTGAAAGGTAACTTCCCTCTACCTGGAGACTAGAAGGCATCCTTGCCACCAGAGAATTTAGGGCTGAGAAGGCTGAATAAGGCTGGTTACTTCTTTATTGATTTGCCAACCCAAACCCAAACCCTCCGTCTTCTTCATTCTTCACAAATTTATCATTTTCTTGTCTAAAAATCTGCCTGCTTTGATCACTTTTTTGAGTCTCATATTTTATGAGGTCTTGTATGTATGAAATTAAATTTGTCTTTTTAAAGTTTTTATTTTTTGAGAGACATAAAGAGTGCAAGCAGGGGAGGGGCAGGGAGAAAGAATGAATCCCAAGCACGATCCATGCTGTTGGTGCAGAGCCTGATGCAGGACTTGAACTCATGAGATCATGACCTGAGCTGATATCAAGAGTCAGACACTCAACTACCTGAACCACCCAGGTGCCAGCAAATTAAATTTGTTTTAATACTGTTAATCTGTCTTATGTCAATGTATTATAGCAGCCAAAGAATCTAAAAGAGAAGAAGGAAAGTTTTCCTCCTCTACAACCTCATAAAAAATTAGCCTAATACAGAAGATTTTTTTTAATGTTTATTTACTTTTGAGAGAGAGAGAGACAGCAACAGAGAGACAGAGAGACAGAGCTGAAGCAGGGGAGGGGCAAAGAGAGAGGCAGACACAGAATCCGAAGCAGGCTTCAGGCTCTGAGCTGTCAACACACAGCCCAATGCAGGGCTGGAACTCAAGAACCGCGAGATCATGACCTGAGCTGAAGTCAGACGCTTAACCAACTGAGCCACCCAGGCGCCCCACGATTAGCTTAAAATGAATCATGGATTTAAACGCAAAATATGAAACTCTAAAACTTTTAGAAGTCAACATAGAAAAAAATCTTTAGAACTCAGGAGTTCTTAGATATGATCCATCAGAGAAGACTATCAGCAAATGAACTTCATCAAACTTAAACAACTCTTGCTCAATGAAAGCCCCTATTAAGAGGAAGAAAAGGCAAGTAACAGACTAGGAGAAAATATTTGCCAACCACATATCAGATAAAGGACCCAGATCTAGAATATATAAAGAGATTTCAGACCTCAACAGTGAACACAAGCAAATAAACAATGCAATTAGAAAATGGGCAAAAAAACACAAAGGTATTTCACAAAAAAATATATATTGGTGGTAAATAAGCCTATGAAAAGATGATCGGTATCACTATTATGGAAACTGGTCTGGATCACCCAAAGGAAGAACCAAGTGGTACTCAGAGATCTTGGAAGGTAGGACGTTTATTTTACACAGGCAGGTTCAGAGGAGATCGCTCTCCAGAGGTCTGAGTCCCAAGCAAAAGCAGAGAGGACAATTTATAGTCTGTTCATGCATGGCAAGTGGGGTGGGAAGAAAAACCTGGAAGGGGAGTCTTCGGGCAGGGACTAGAATTCCCCTATCAGTCCTGTTGGCCATCTTATAACAGATTTTTTCCTATCATCATCAGGCATCAGGGAAATATAAATTAAGATGACAAGGAGACAACACTACACCTGTTAGAACAAACTAAGACATAGTGACAATAGGAAGCTAAACTAATGCAGCCACCCTAAAGACTCTTAAAAGCTATACAGTCACCATTCAACCCTGTAGCTGCCCTCCTGAGTGTTTATGCAAGAGAAACAAAACCTTGTGTCTACACGAAAAGCTGTGCGTGATTGTCCATAGCAGCTTGATTTTTAATAGCCCAAGACTGGAAATGATCAAACTGCCTCATAGGTGAGTGGTTAAATTAACTGTGGTATATCCCGCCCATGGAATCCCGTTCAGCAATAAAAGGAACAAACTGTTGATAAATGCCACAATGAGGAGGAATCACAAGGGCATTATAGTGAATGGAAAGGCAATCTCCAAAGGTTACATACAGTATGATTCTATTTATATAACATTCTTTAAATGGCAAAAATGTAGAAAAGGATAACAGTAGGTCGATGATAGTTAGGAATGGTAGAAGAGAGGAAGGTGGTAATGATAAAAGCATAACACAGGGGTATCTTTGTGGTAATAAAATATTGATTGCTGTATCTTGAGGCAGGCGGAACTTGAATCTCCCCCAGCACTAAAATGACATGGCCCTCTACATGCGTTATACTGATGTCGAATTCCTGACTTACTATTATTAAGTACTATATAGGATTTAACTACTGGGGAAAACTGAGTGAGCATTCTCGGGACCTCTCTGCAATTTTCTTTGAACTTAGAATTGTTCGCAATGAAAAGCTTAAAAAAAAAAAGTTCCTCTATATCCATGTTGCTATTTTCCCACGTCTCCTTCCCATGATCCTGATCCTCACCAGTGGATGTCCACGTGCTTCATTTGTCTTCTGTCCTCCTCCTCTACAGCCCCGGTCCTCCCCTCGGGTCAGGTCCAGGTGTTCACAGGCCTATGCTTGGTGCAAAGGAAAGGCAGTTGCTAGAAGAGGGCCCCATGAATCCTCTCAAAGGCCTGTAGACTGAGGTCACTAGAGTTGAGTACCTCAGATTTTAGATTAAGACCCTGGGTCCAAATATCCAAATTGACACTTAAGGAATAAACAAATTGAAATTGTCAGCAGTTTCAGCAGCTTCGAGTGATATACTGAATGTGACAAAATAAAGCTGATCGATAGAAAATTCTTTAGTTGGCCCCAAAAGGCAACTGCATAAGCACAAAAAGATCAAGATGGCAGTTCCCAGCCGCACACATAAAAAAAAAAAAGATGTAGATTTTTTACCTTATACAAGTGTAATACACATCAATGCTATAGCTGCCCCAAACACTGAACATGAGGCTGAATTTACTATTCATCGCAAAAGTTACATAGCACTTATCATCGCATTATACGCAACTGTTTAAATTTATCTCATCCTTCCAATAACCTTAAGAAGAAAGTAGCATTCTCATCCTCATTTTTTTTTTTTAGATGTATAACGTCAGGCCAGGAAATGTTCGTAACTTGTTCAAAGTCTGCCAGCAAGTGCAAATCAGCAATTCAAACCCAGGCTCAGGCTCTTAGGTCTCCGTCACATGGCACATCACAGCTCTGGATCTGCTATTCAGTAGCCAGGCATACATCGTGCACACATTCATTCAACACTACTTAAGCACCAAACATTGCTCTGAATGCGATCATTAAGGTTGCTGCTACTGTGGGCTTTATCTCATTAGGGGAATAGACTATAAATAAACAAATGATAATATATTAATGACAGCAAGTACTATTACAGTATTAAAATAGGGTGACATGGGGTTCCAGAGTGGCTCAGTCGGTTAAGCCTCCGACGTCAGCTCGGGTCATGATCTCAAAGTCTGTGAGATCGAGCCCAGTGTGGGGCTTTGTGCTGACAGTGCAGAGCCCGCTTGGGGTTCTCTCTCTCCCTCTCTCTCTCTGCCTCTCCCAACTTACACTTTCTCTCGCTCTCAAAATAAACAAACTTTTTAAAAGATTAAAGAAAAAATAAATAAATAACATAGGGTGACATGATTGAAAGGAATGAGAGAAGCTATTTCACATTCTGTGGCCAGGAAAGGGACACGTAACCTGACCTCGAGGACAAGGAGGAGGCAGCCATGCAACTGTGTGCTGAAAAGGCTGCTGTGCAAGGACAGTCCGGGCAAATGCCCTAAGGTGGATCCCCTTGGCCTGACTGAGACAGAAGGAAAAGACAAATGTGGCTGGAGCACTGGGAGTGGTATGAGGGGAGTCTGAGGTAGGTGAGACTACAGAGATGACACAAGGCAAGAAGTCGGGATTTCATTCTCCTTGTAATGGGAAGTCTCTGGAAGGTTTTCAACGGAGGATGACTGGACCTACTTTATGTTTGCAAAAGAGCCCTTTGGCTTCTAAATGGAGAATAAACCGGAAAGATGTATGAGGGGAAGAGGATGACCGGTTCAGAGCCTGTTCAGGCTGCACAGGTGACAGACAATTGTGATGTAGCCACAAGAAGTGCCAGAGGCCAGGGAGAGAAAGCAGGCAGGGAAAACAGGAAGTCGCTGTCAGCTCTGCTCAAGTCTTGGCATCATTCACTGAAAGGATAGGTGACAGGATAGGACAGGGAGGAGAGCCTGTTAGAATAGCCAAAGAAGTTTCTTATGTATATTATCACACTTTAAATATTTTAACAAATGATCCCTCTTTTAATATAAAATTTTTAATTTTAATAATATCAACAATTTTTTTGAGCAATAAGCAAACCTCTTTCGTATAAAAACTGTAAGAAATAAAGCTTGATAAATTATGCTGACGGGGCTAATTACAGAAAAGACTGAGAAACCTCAAACTGGGACATGGTCGGAGGAGATTCACCTGGGTGGTGAGTCAGAGCCTTGTTCTGGGCAGAAACGCTGGAGACATTGAGTGCTTAGTCTAATGAGAAGAAAGTTGAAACTAGATACCTGCCTTCTAGTGGTTAGAAGACTAAGGAGGTAAGGAAGACAGAACTCTTACTTAGCACCAAGAGGAAGACTTGAGGAGCACCTGGATGGCTCAGTTTGTTAAGGGTCCA
Source organism: Panthera leo (assembly GCF_018350215.1). NCBI lineage: Eukaryota > Metazoa > Chordata > Mammalia > Carnivora > Felidae > Panthera > Panthera leo. The sequence continues at coordinate 188,220,770 of NC_056682.1, forward strand.
ACTCTTGATTTTGGCTTAGGTCATGAGCTCATGGTTCCTGGGATCCAGTCCTGTGTTGGGCTCTGGGCTGAGTGTGGAGCCTGCTTGGGATTCTCTCTCTCCCTCTCTCTCTGCCCCTCCCCCACTCACAAACTTTCTCTTTCTCTCCAAATAAACATGAAAAAAAGGAGGAAGACTTGAACTTAATGAATAGAAGCTACCGGTAAATAAGTTCCTGCTTAGCGCAATGGGACCATTAGAGCTGTCCACAAAGTAATGGATTCTTGAATATTCCACATCAGTATAGTTTATCCTGTAAATAACCCACAAGGGTGGGGAATGAAGCAAAGGGTAGGGTTCTTCTAGATTCTATTAGAAAAATAGGAGAGGTAATTAATTATTAATTTCCAATGTATTTTTCCCTATACTATGCTATTTTTCTTTCATACTCTTAAAAGGAATTTCACAAGTAAGCATCTTGGTAGGTAGGCACTATCAAAATTCTAAAAATCACAAATATTAAAATACACTATTATTCTTCCAGGGTCATACTGGGAAGATCTAAGCCATATTTACACTCTAAAAATAAATAGTAAAATATAAAATTCATCTTAATTCATTTGATGTTTGATTTTACTGTTTTTAAAAGTAAAATTCTGATGTTAGATAGATTCCAACAAGTAATATCAACTTATAATATTTTATTGCAGTAACAGCCAGTATAACCTGTTATGCTGTAGTTTTAATGCTCATGATATTATGCAGTCAGCAAGTTGAAAAGATAATATATTTGCGTTATTTATGCTTGTAGAATTTAGAAAGAATTCTTCTTTAGTAGTGCATTAAGAAAATCAATTAATAATGAATTAAAGCAATTAAATAAATTGTTTTAGCATTTGAGATGCTAGAAGCACTGTTACCTTATGCTGTAAATCAAGCCAATTTCAGCAGTAGATGAGTTTGGTCATGTGTATGAAAGCCTTAAATGCAATTCCAGGACATCTTAGTACCATTATCTAACAAAACCTGGGCTCTCAAATTGTTTTTCCAAGCCCAAAGTTGTGCCAGGTACTCATTTTCATGGGAGCCTTTCAACTAGAATTGGCACTTTGCTGGCGTTAAGGAAGCTTAATCTTCTTGAAACGTTTGTAAGTTACCCACAAACCATTCTGCTAAGAGTGCATCATAAAGCCTTCCTAGAAGGTCAGACATAAAAAAGGAATGAGCTTACCTTCAAAGGGAAGAAAGGTGTGACTATGTGCTTGAGAAACAAAACACAGGGTGGCTACAAAGGCTGGAAAGTGAATCCCCAGAGCATCGTGGACACTTGTAAATCTTTGTTGAATGCATGAATGGATGCATAATTGAGTTAATCGATTAACAGGTACCCAATGTACTCAAGATTAAAATATTGGCAGTATGGTTGTTGAATAAAAGCGGTAACTTTCTGAAGTTAGATGCTGACACATATTTTGCTTTTGGTTTTGCTTTAGAATGTTATTATTGTTTTTTATTTAAATCCAAGTTAGTTAACATATAGTGTAATAATGATTTCAGGAATAGGATTTAGTGATTCATCACTTACACGTAAAACCCAGTGCTCATCCCAAGTACCCTCCTTAATGCCCGTCACCCATTTAGCCCATCCCCCCACCCAACACCCCTCCTGCAAACCTGTTTGTTCTCTAAGAGTCTCTTATGGTTTATTGCTGACCCACACTTTAACATTAAATTATTTTTGAGCGCATTGCTGATGACTTTATTGACAAAACATTCTTGTTTTTATTTCGAGTTTCTTATTTTGCAAAGTGCATTCACGTATGCTATCTGCCTTTTTACTTCACAACACTGTTTGTGAGGTCTCAGAGAAGTATGGCTTCCTCATCTTTATGTCCCCCCTCCCCAGCCTAACACTTGGCCCTGAGGAGTGCCCAGTAAGTAATGATTATAAAAACATCAAAGAGTGACTATTCATCACTTACCTGATGTTCCTTCTACCTAACTTTCCAACGAGCTGCATGACAGTAGTCCCCCTTATCCATGGTTTCACTTTCCACCATTTCCATTACCCACAGTCAACCAAGGTCCAGTAGCGAATGATCCTCCTTTCTGATGCACTGGCAGCAGGTCACTAGTAGCCACAGTGTCTGTGTCGTTCACCTCCCTTCAGCTCATCATGCGGGCATCTTAGCATCTCACATCCTCATGAGAAGAAAAATTAGCACAGTACAATAAAATACTTTGAGAAAACTACGTTCACGTAATTGTATGACAGTACATTGTTAGAATTTTCTTACATTGTTTATTGTTAATATTATATATTGGTTAGTATATTCTATTTTATTAGTTATTGTTAATATCTTACCGTGCCTAATTTATAAATTAAACTTCATCATAGGTCTGTATATATAGGAAAAGACATAGTATATGTAGGGTTTGGTACTATCTGTAGTTTCAGGCAACCACTCAGCATCTTGGAACATACACCCCCATAGATAAGGGGGTATTCAATCTTTCAAAACACCTTTGGAGGTGAATACTCTTCATGATCCCATTTATAGCTGAGACAGTTATAACATAAGAAAGTAAACCACTTTCCCAAACCACAGAGCTAGTTAATGGAAAATCCAAGATGTACGCCCTGCTCTACCAGATTATAATGCACATACTATTAATCACTGTGACCTACTCTTGTAGCATTTTCTCTTTTTTTGTGTGTATGTGTGAAGGAGAGGGATATCAAAATGTCAAAGCACTATTTTTATTGATCAGTGATCATAAAACATTCCCTTTGAATGCTTCTACAAAAAGTTTGGAAGCTACTCGTCAGTATAATATATTTAAGAGAACATTTCTTTTTCCAAAGCAAAAACATAAATCATTAACTAAAAGCCATATTTCTTGTCAATGTATCTAATTTCAGCTTGGAAATGTTTGTATTGAAGTGTGTAAAGCAGTAATGTGATAGTAAATTCTCATGATGACAGGCTGTCACCAGGAAATTGTTGGATTAGCAAGAGGAGAAAAAATTGCTATTTTAGTGACAATCCTTGAAATGGAAAGTGAAAAATTATACAGCTTAACAATTAATTATGTCTAAGCTTCCATTCAATTACAGTTTTCTAACACTGAGATCTTAGTATAAATCTTTAAACTTGTGGAGATTTAAACACAAAGCTGTTTCCTTGACATTGACATGTGGATCATAGATGTTCCGTTTGTGAAAAGATTAAAAATACTTCATGTTACTACAGACTCAGGAGCCACTTGATTAAGAACATCATTCATAAAAACATGTAATTTCATACTTCCTTTCCCCCAAAACTATTATGAATTCAGAAGTTCTTTCAAAATACTTCAACTGTTTGTCTTTTCCCTTCTTTAAGTAACCCAAAAACTTACTTTCTAGAATCAGGACATCTATTTTAAAATCCTGGGATTTGGAGTCAGAGTGGATCTGAATAATATCATGTACTCTATTTGATATTTCTATCAATACTCAGTCAAGAGTTGAATTTTCTTTACAGCTCTTCTGATAATCATAATATTCAATGACATAATACTGGTGATGATTATGATGATAACTTCAGCCTTTTTGTCTAAATGTCCTGGGATAAGGAAAAAAAAAAAAAAACTAGCACAATCTTAGATTTTATTGGAAGTTTTTTCTCTAATCCTTATAACTTAGACAAAATCTTTTTTATGTTTTCTCATAAAGATTGTGATATATTGTATTGTAGTTTAACATAATGCAATATTTTTTCTTATTAACAAATCCCTTCCCCCTCACACACACAGCATGGAAAACAAAGAGATTTTTTATGCTATTTAGTCCAGGGCTCTAATCTTACCTTCTTTCATATTGAAAATGCACCCCACCCCTCCATCCTGGCCCCACCAATAATAAGAGATTTGAAAAAAGTGAGTTATCCAGATTTTACTTACTGATGGTGCTGGTTGCTGTAGAAGGTATCTGAAAACAACTGAGTTTTCTAAAGTACTTGTTTGGGATGAACAAAACAAAACAAAACAAAACAAAACAAAACAAAACAAAACAGAGAGAAAGCCATCTTAGTTTATTCCAACATGGAAATCAGATCATTGTGAGAATACTGGGGTTTTAGACTTTTGTAAAGTTAATAGTAGTCTCCTGTTCTTATCTACCACAATATAATAAATAGGGCCACTTTCTAAATCTAGACAGGTGTGTCTTTGCAAGTGTAGAGAGAAAAAAAAGAGGAGGGGTTTATAAAATAATAAGACAAGTAGTTTTTGTTTTTAGTTAAGAGCAATTAAATATTGGGTCACCTGGGTGGCTCAGTTGGTTAAGCCTCCGACTTCGGCTCAGGTCATGATCTCAGGGTTTGTGAGTTCGAGCCCCGCATCAGGCTCTGTGCTGACAGAGCCTGGAGCCTGCTTCAGTTTCTGTGTCTCCCTCTCTCTCTGCCCCTCCCATGATTGCACTGTGTCTGTCTGTCTGTCTGTCTGTCTCTCTCTCTCAAAAATAAATAAAAATTTAATTTTTTTAAAATAGCAATTAAATATTCACCTGGAAATGGGGAAAACAAAGAAGAGTAGGTTATTCTTAATAAAGAGCAAAATGCCATGAACGTTGGATTGCTACCTCCTTCAATATTGTTGTTTCCCACACATCCAGGAATTGTTCAGGGAAAAAAACAAGACAAAACAAAATGATAAGAGAAACATTTCTCCATTCTTTCTTCTCTTTGTGTTCCCAAATTCTTCTAAAGAGCAACTAGGGATCTTCTATTTTTCTCCCCTACTGATAAGTACTTTATTTTGTGATTAAAGTTCACATAGCCCATCTGGCCTCTTTGATCTTCTCACCCCTTAACGTGTATTTAGAGGTGACATTACCTTTAGGATTTATTTTCTTTTGCTCGGCAGAATATAAGCAACTTTAATTTGAAATTAAATCGATGCTGAAAATAAATCAGCATCAGATAATTATTCCATGTCTTCCCAGGAACTACATCACACTCAAATCTGAGATTGGCATCTCCTGCTCAGTGGCATTTGTCACAACCTCTATGGCACATTATAAAAAATAGGGATGAAAATACTCAGTAAGGATTGGTTGAAAGAATAGAGGGTATGTTCATGAATGGCAGATAAAAGAAAATAAATAGTACAAGACTGGCATGGCTTATTCCCCTAGCTCCAAATGTCAAGCAGCAGGGTTTATTTACTGATTCTAGAATTTAAAATATTTAACCTTCATTGTGGAATGGATGATGTATTAGTTTGCTAAAGCTGCCATAACAAAGTTCCACAAACTGGGTGGCTTAACCACCAGAAATATCTCAAAATTCTGGAAATCAGAAGTTGGAAATCAAGGTGTCCGCAGGGTTGATTCTTTCTGATTATGCTCCTATGACAAAAAGATCTTAAATACAGTTGAATAAAAAAAAAAAAACACAAAAGTTTACTTATCTCTTATGTAACAATAGTTCAGAAGTAGTCAGAAGTCCAGTGATTAACAGCCTTTGCTTTGTAAGGTCATCTAAACACCTAGGTCCATCTATCCTGTTGCGTTTCTATTCTTTCAGGTATGATTCTCATTGATACAGTTGAGACTGGCTCACCACATTGCTTTCACTTTGCCAGACCCAAGACTAAGCACTTTCACATGTATATCATTATAATTGTATGTTTTAAATATTGTGTCATGAAAAAGAAAAAAAACTATTAATGCATAGTATAAGTGAGTAAACTATTCATCTTGCCTTTCATCTCCAAATGGGAGGGTCTAGAATTATTGAACACATTGAGTACATATAATGCTCTCCCCTTTAATGACATAACCTGACAACACATGTTAGAAGCTATGAACATGTATTCAGATGATCATTTGCTGAATATTGATGCACATGCGAAAGCCAAATTCCAAATTACAAAATGTTAATCTTCAAGAGAATGAAGATTAAGCAGTTTCTACTTATCCACCCACTTACAACATCAGATCAAGCCACAAGTACGTCGCTCTTTTAGAAATTTAATTTGCCTTACTGAGGAAATGTTACAGTGTTAAATTCTATTCAATCGTTTAAAATATGCATATATTTTAATAGACTTGTTCTATTGGACCCAGTTTCTCATTAACATATGTTTTTCCACCTTTCCATAGGAAATTCTTACATTCAACCTCAGGACTGTAACATACTTAAGATAATGCATGCTACTGTAACAAATAAACATACAAATAGACAGAGATTTCTCACTCTTGTAAAGCCTAAACAGGTATTTCTGATTAGTGAACGGTTTTGTTTTTTTGGGGGGTTTCTTTGGTTTTTTTTTTCAAACAATTCTTCAAGGACCCAGTCTCTTTCCATCTATTCCTTTTGTCATCTCCCCAGGGTTCACGGCCTTTAGCTAATCCTTGCTTCTGAAAGAAAGTGGAAATGGTCTCACTGCTTCTTAACCACTTTTGCTCATGAACATTCTGTTGGCAAAACTAATTATGTGACCCTTTTATATGCAAGAGGTACAGGTAATGTGTCCTTGGCTGGGCAGCCACTTCCTGGCATTACTCTGCCCTGGAGAAGGAGCACAGGTGTTTGATAGAAGGTTAATCATCCCTGCAACAAACATTCCCTTTAATTGAGCATTGCAATGACCTTATGTATCTTATTGGAACAATATCTTGACATCACGTCAGATGCATATGATTTCTCTATAAATAAAATAGTTATTTTGTGGAGAGAAGCAATTCTGAGTTGAGCCAGAAGATACTATCTACTGAAAAATCTTTCTTAGTCAGTTGTTCAGTTAATATATATTATGCATCTAGTTGTTTTAAGCCTGTTGCCAATCAGTTCAAATCTTTGGGCAGATCAGTTATCAGAATAGGTATCCAAATCCTCTGGGAATGTGTGTGGTCAATGTTGTCAATCGTTATTGTAAAAATTTTAGCAGGTATTTATAACACCCAAACAGAACACTAAGAAACTGGAACTTCAGAGATTTAACTATAAAAACAGAATTTAACTATGAAACAGAATTTTTATGGTATTCAGTAACTAATCTTAAATTGTTATAATTACAGTTTGTCCCTGTTGTTGTGAAACAAAATTGGTTAGGACATAAAAATTTGATCTGGCATGTATATAATAAGATAGAGTTATGTTGGATTGTAAGATAATGAGGCATAAGTGTGAGGTTTTTGTTTTGTTTCGTTTTGTTTTTAAGACAAGGGCCAGGTTTTAGTTAATTCTCTGTTCTGGTATCGAGTACAGTGTCTAACCTTGCATATTTTCTCACTTACATGATATTGATGACTAAAAGAACAAATGAGTGAAATGGAAAGAGGTTCATATAAATGAATAATGATTATTTATTTTACTAAGTAAATGTACTTTAGTGGTATTTGTTTTTCAGTTATTTCTCTAGTTCTCTAGAATCTACAATTAATATCATAATTTATCATTTTCCTTCTTTATCTCATAAATGCACTCTCATTAAAAGCACAAGTTCCAAATCGGTAATGTGATCCACATCCCCGGTACTCCTTTGCCCAAGACTTAGGACCCCCACTGTCGTCCTTTTCTTATATGGCCCAGACTGCTCTTTCCAAGTTGTCCTAGAACAGTATGTCAGAGGATTCCTACCGCAGGCCTGGGCCCAAGAGGATCTGAGGTACTGAGGGTCATTAGGCAACTAAACGTTAAAGCCGTGTAGCTTTCTGAGTATGAGAAAGAAACGAAGCACTGGATTTCTGAAGAAGAGTTGGAATGGCTGAAGCCTACCGAGGAGACTGGTTCTCCAGGAGTTTGGTGTACAGTGATGAAAAATCAACATCTCTAGAAGAGGGAGGGTGGACGTAAGATTATGGAGAGAAGAAAGTCTAAGTATTGCAGAACCACAAAGTCTCAACCAACCCCATAGAGAGTTCTGGGGCATCAGAGCTATCCTGTGATGGCCCAGAAGAGTTTGGGGCTTTATACCCATTCCAACTGGTCCTTGGGCGAGGCAGCTCTGTGCGGATGAGTCGAACCCTGAAGCTGCTGATAGCCTGAGTCACTCTTCCAGGCTAGAGCAAACGTTTCTTCCCCTGAAGGAGGAGAAGGGCAGCGGAACTCTGTATCTATCACACAGATCAAACACATAACAAAAGAAATCAGTTTCTCAATTCATCTATGTTTGATTCAATCATACATATCCATGAACTAATGACATATTCTGGCTTCTTAGTCAAAGTACCAAACAACTGCTGCCCCCAACTCCACCCATCAGAACCAACACCATCTAAAAAACTCCATTTGGCCCTTATCAGTGTGATCCCCCTGAGTGTCAACCACTCATGCAACACCTTTGCAACTGAAACAGTAAATTTGTTCAAATCTTCGGTGTTAAGAAAAGAGTTTATCATGGGGAAAAAAAAAGAAAAAAGAAAAGTTTGGGTAACTGAGCTTATTAAAGGATTGTTAAAGGCCCTTATCTATTTTTATTAATGTAAGTGAACATTATGGTCGGACTCCACGAGGGCTTGGTAAATGCCAGGCATTGTGTTCAACCCTTCGATGATCTTATGTAACATTCCCAGTGCTGTGAGACAGGTACCATTATGATCCCTTTTACAGGTGATGAAATTGGATGTTAGGAGTGACTGAAATGCTCATGGAAAAACTTAATATGCTTTAGAGCAAGGTTAGGAGTCCATATTCATCCAAGTCTAGAACTTGACTCCATTGACTGCTATGCTGCTCATTTAAATTTCTGAACATTCATGGATTTATCATTCCCTGTGTCTATTGCTTGCAGAAGAGATAGGATTGTGAACAATGACAATGCAATTTCTTCTTATTCAATTTAGTTTCTTCCTTTTCTGTTTCTCTGGGCCACCAATCTTTAGATTTACCACACACTGCTCCAAGGTTTTTCCCTGACTAGCCACTGAAAGTTTGCATCTTTCCTCTTATGACTTTGCTAACCCCTAATTAATTAGAGTGAAGAAAACCAGAGGATCTGAGTAGGTTTTTTTTTGGTTTTTGGTTTTTGTTTCAAGTTCAGGTCATTGAATTGTGGCCCTAAAATATATACCTACCAAATACTGACTGTCTTTAGGCATACTTTTATCTCTTTTCCATTCTTCAACTTATCTTTTCAATGTCTGTGAATATAAAATATTGTTATGATAAGTTTAAATAGCGTGCAATGCCTGAAACTCTTTAAAATTTTCTTTCTTGTTTGGAAGTCACTGTGACACTTTTAAACTATGCCATTGAATAAGATACAGATAACCAACATGCCACAATAATGAGAACCTCAGTTTCTAACATCTTCATATATTTTAGTTGTTATCATTGCAATTCTTATCCACTGCTTTCCAAACAATAAATTGAAACACATTAGTAAGTCATGAGAATTTTTCTGTGAAATGTAGCCTAAGAGAGCTAATAAAAACAGATAATTCTCACCTCAAAGATACCCACTATGCTATGAGTTATTTTTGAACCATTTAAAAAGAAGTTAATTTCAACCTTGTAGCAAAAGTCTTTTTCAAATGGAGATGCTATTGTTTGAGTCTCACAGAGTATGACTGTAAGAAACAATTGTTAATCCTTGTTATGAAAAATAGATTTAAGTCTATGTTCACTCTGGGAAAATTTTGAGGTAATCAAATAAAGTTTAAAAGTATTGTGTTGATATTTTTTTCTTTGAAAAATAATTGCTACAGCTACATTTTAGGCTGACAAAGTCTCCCTTCATAAATGATGTGCTGAGAAAGGATCACAAGTGCTTTCTAAAATAAATACAAATGCAGAAGTGATTGAAAATCTACTGCACAGCAGACCTGTGTGCTTCTTTTGAATCCTAAGAACTTTCCACAGGAATAGTGGCAATGTAGAGACATGGTATACAAATTATTGCTGGTCCCTAAGTGGTTCTCCACACAGATATGCAATGGTAACAACCAATTAACAGAATCCATATTGCAAAATGCAGGGAGATCCTCTTAATGCGTTATAACTAATTACATGTGAAAATGCGTAGCCAAACAAAAAATATTTCTGAATGTTCTCCATGTGTAAGTCACTCTCTAGATGTTGTATACTTAGTTAGCTGGGACTGCTATAACCAAATACCATCAGCTGTTTGGCTTGCATAACATATACTTATTTCTTACAGTTCTAGAGGCCAGGAAGTCTGAGATCAGGTGCCAACATAGTTGGGGTCTGGTGAGGGCTCTCCTCCAGGCTCCATATAACTTCCTTCTTGCTGTGTCCTCACAGGGCCAGGTTTGGGGGAACAAGCGAGCTCTAGTCTCTTCTTGTAAGGAAACTAATCCCGTCATGAGGAACTCACCCTCATAACCTCATCTAAAGCTAATTATTTCCTAAAGGCTCTACATCCTAACACCTTCACTTTGAGGGTTAGTGCTTTAATACAGGCATTCAGGGGTGACACAAACATTCAGTCCATAACACTATGTCGGTAGGAGATGTCTTCTGAGGGTTTCAGCTCTCTGTCAACAGTTTACTGTTACCCTTTTGATGAATTGATGTGTATGGATGTACATTTATAGTGATCCCTGGAAGGACAGAAATAGTATTTTTTTCCTGGTGTCATCTTCAGTGCCAAGTACAAGAATACAGAGTAGGGAACAGGTATTTGTAGAGTGAATGAATGAATAATGAAGAGAGATGAGACAGACACATGGATGTTAAAAAAATAACAGCAACATCAAAAAGAATATCTTGTAGGCAAATACATCACACTTGGTCATACATGTGGTAGAGACATTTTATCTCACAGTCCTATTAGGAAGGGGTGTCATTATGGAGGGATAGCCTGGGCTTGGTGAAGAGGTGGGACAGTGAAGAGAAGGAATTCTTGAGGAAATAACTAAGGAAATTTTATAAGAATAAGCCATAGATAGGAAATTCCAGGGCATCGACCTAGGATACTATTCAGTATCTATATTTACAACAAAGATGGTGGAAGGAATTGGGGAATTCTGCCGTAATTGCAAAGTTCATGAACTTGGGCCTCTAGATTCCACATTAGCTAATGTTTGTTTATTCTTTGTTCTGTACTCTTTTAAATATTTGTATTAGTTGTCAATGCATACATGTTGGAAAATTTCACATAAAAATCTAAATTCTCAGCTTTTCATTAAAATTTTGTCATTTAACATTACTCTCACATCCAATCAGTGAGATCAGTGGGAATGAAGAAGCAGCTGGCGAGACTGTCCTCCTGTTGTTTACCATTGACCCCACAGGATCATTTCTCTCATCTATGCTTATCTGTCTGGCTCCTTACAGTTTGAGAGGTCTGATGAGGATGTGCTTTGAGATCAAATCTCTCTCTCTCTGAATATGCACCTGGTTGAATCCTCATAAGCTTTAACTCTTCCAACCCTAGAAGCTGACAGCTGTTCTGGCAACTCACAAGTGGCAATGTGAAGTCGGCAATCGTCACAGCTCTGAATGTGACACTAATTCAACAGAAGACCCTCTTAAACCTGAGAAAGACAGAGGAGGTCCAGGAAGTATAAGTTAGAGAGGTTAGACTTTAGATTCAATGTTGAAATTCTTCTAAGGGATGGGGGGTTATTTAATAAAGAATGCCTTACAAAAGGAGGGATTCGGTGGTCCCTCTTTTGGTGACTAGTTACCATCAAGAAATGTTTCTGCACATTCCTTAGAAGTCTTAACTGCTGCTACTTCACAGCGTTTAAAAAACATATGTTCTCAACGGTCTGGAAGATATACAACTTCCCAAATTCGGAAGGGCTCCTTTTGAGCATATGTAAGAGTCATAGGCCTTAATCCCAGGAAAATAAATAACAGTTTTGCATACAATTTCAGGAGGTTCAAGGGATTCTTGAAAAGACCCTTCCTTGGCATCTTGGTTGTACATACACATTCTAAATTAAAGGCATTTTGTTCAAGGATATTACCAAAAGATGATCTGAAGGTTAAACTGATGAAATTTGAAACTCTCAGCAAAGGGTATGCATAAGACTTTCAATTCCAGACAGTTGGAAAACTGGTGAGATGTATCTCAAATGTGAGGATCATGGATGAGAGGTGACAGCTTGATAGACTAGGAGAGGAGCGGGGGGAAATAGAAAGAGACAACTGGGATAAGAGATGGGTGTGGTGCCTGGATGACTCAGTCTGTTAAGCATCTGACTCTTGATTTCAGCTCAGGTAATGATCTCACAGTTCATGGGATTGAGCCCTGCATTGGGCTCTGCACTGTCAGTTTGGGAGTGTCTCTCTCCTTCTGTCTCTGCCCCTCCTCCACTCATTCTCTCTCTCTCTCTCTCTCTCTCTCTCTCTCTCTGTCTCTCAATAAATAAGGAAATAAATAAACAAACATCAAATAAACAAAGAAACATTGAAAAAAAGAGATACTGGGGCGCCTGGGTGGCTCAGTCGGTTGAGCATCTGACTTCAGGTCAGGTCACGATCTCACAGTTTGTGGGTTCGAGTCCCGCATCGGGCTCTGTGCTGACAACTCAGAGCCTGGAGTCTGCTTGGGATTCTGTGTCTCCTTCTCTCTCTGCCCCTCCCCCACTGGTGCTCTGTCTCTGTCTCTCTCAAAAATAAACAAAGAATACCATTTTTTAAAAAAAGAGAGAAATACTGAGGAAATAGAGTCTGACTGATGTTCCCTCTTTTTACAAATTCCAATGTATGGAAGTGTGAGCCACATCAGGGACTAAGACCTTCTGATATCCCAGCGATTATATATTAACAATATGAAATGTTCCCAATTCTTTCCAAAGTCAGCCTTCCCTGTAGCATTCACTTACTTTCTTTTTGAAACCTGCCTCTCTCTCTTGTGATCTAAATCTTATTTCATGTTGTAAAAATTTCAAACTAAATTTCAAACTAGATTAAACTGGAAGAGTTTAAAATTTAAACGACGAGCCGAGTTCGTCTTAATCTTCCATGCATCTTCTCCGATGTGCTGCACACTCTCGAGTTTTAGCAGCAGCTCAATAACTTTATTTAATAAGTCAAAGATTGTAAGTAAAGTTATGTTTTAGGGTCCAAAAATTTCAAAACTCAAGGGACAAGCTGCTTTGTTTTCACTTTAATACTGAGAATGGCCAAACATTTTCCATTATGTATAAAATAAATGAGATAGAACTAGACAATATTTAGACAACATTTATACCTGTACTTAATGATTCAAAGGAATGAGTTCTGTTTTTCTACAATACCTCACGCAGTGACAAGTACATGGTAACATGTAATTAAGGGAAGCTTAATTACCATTTTTAGTTTAGAATAACTGTCAATCATGAAACCAAATGGACCTCAAAATTCAAATAACTGAGAGCTACAACTGATACCATAGCAGAAGAGAATTTTTCCTGTTTTCCTCCTAGACTTGTGATTTATTTCGCTCATCTATCAGACTGTAAACCTATTTCCCTTAACACATGAAATGACTTACAAAGATCTGTCCTAGGAAAGGACATGGATTTAAAAAATAAGTGAAACAGAAATGACACTTTTTGATTTCGGCGTTCAAAGAAGCCAGGCCCGAGTGCCGTGCCCCCCAAAGGAACAAATGTGAATAAAACATGTGCTCTGCATCTTGAGAAGTTTCCAGTCTGGCAGAGGAGCTAATGCATGGAAAGAATTGCAATTCAGAGGGGAAAATACAGAATTCCCGGTGCGTGCTACAAGGAGCCCTGAAAAGAAGAGATGCTCTAGGAAGAACCTGAGGAGCCATTTGTGAAACGGCTGGTGTTTGAGCAGGTCTCAGAGAATGAATCGAGTTTGGATACAGCTCTCTTTAAGGGAGTGCTAGGTGTGAGCTAAATTACTGAGAATGGAAGAGGCCAGTAAATGAAAATCACTCAGTGACATTCTTAACTGGATGCATGCTTCTGATCTCCAGCTGCTCAATTTACCATCTAGCTTTTCCTAATTTGAATGTGTTGAAATAAATATGATATTTTTGAACCTAAGTAACTGACCACAGGAAAATAACGTTTATTACTACGATCACAGTACCACCATGATTTGATCCTTTTGTATTCTTAGTGTAATTATATTATGATTGCATTGCAGCTACAAATGGCTTGAATGTGAAAGAAGAAAGAAAGAAAGAAAGAAAGAAAGAAAGAAAGAAAGAAAGAAAGAAAAAGAAAAGGTTTAGGCATAATTCCTAAATATTTATTTTCAGCTTTGTATGTCATTGCCAATTTTGTTTTCATTTATTCACTTTTATGCATAAATATTCTCATTTGCTGGCTACCTCAAATGGGTAACTTCAGACTCAGGGATAAATCATAAATCCTCCCTATAGGGAGCCTTAAGCGTTTTACAGCTAATAGGAACAGAAATGCTCTTCAACTCATGAATATATTAAAGCAACCTCTGTTGCCTCTGGTTGCTGGATAAGTGGGAAAGTCAAGATGGAGTTCAGTTATAAAGCATGCATACAAGTAAATTTAACTAACAGTAGCTTATGTGAATGATTGGCTTTTAAAATTATTAATACATGGGAATGAGTTAAAAGCAATCTTTCTGACACTACTGCCCTAATTCACTTGTGTTTCACATTGTTTCCTTGGGTGGAAGATAAGAAATGGGAAATGATAGAGGCCCTTAAAATGGGCACTGGAATGTGGCCCATGGTGAGCACACTGGCTATGCAGATGACAGCAAATGAAAACTAAATATGCAGAAGTAATCAGGTGTCCTGAGTGTTGTGAGAGATGCACGTATACAGAGCCTTCAGGGTGCAGAAAAGAAGACAGTCTTCAAACTCATAGCAGAAGAAAGATAAGGAGTTCACTGAAAAGGAACATTTGTACGATAACATGAAAAAGCTAACATCTTTTGGAAAACCTTGAGCCCGAGGTCCTGAGAGGTAATGCGTGCATTAGGGCCAAGACTGCAGGTATTGAGGTTGAACAGATAAGAGTCAGCCACCCACAACCAATTAGTGCAATTATCTGTTGCAGTATATCAAACCACTCCAAGCTTAGTGGCTTAAAAGAGCACTTATCAAGACCACATATTTATTTTGTGGGTCAAGGATTTGGATGGGGATGGTGTGCTTCCGCTCCACAATGTCTGTGACTTCAGCTGAGATAAGCAGAAAGTGCTGAAAGAGCTGGGGGGCTATTAGGACATCTCTGTTTCTTCCTCCATGCAGCCTCCCCAAATGGCGAGCTTGTGCTTGCTCACAGTATGGCCATCTCAGGATTGTCAGATCCACTTCATGGGGGTTTAGGGCTCCTCTAAGACCAAAATGGAAACTGCCAGCTCTCCTACAGGCAAGACCTTCAGCTGGCCACAGTGTTACCTCCTCCGTAATATACTGGTCAAAGTTATCATAGGCCAGCCAAAATTCAAAGCGAGGGGACACAGACCCTACTTCTCAAGGAAAGAAGGATCAAAGAATTTGTCACCTTCTGTAATCAATCACAAATAATCTTTCATTTAATATCAAGTGTTCACTGCCTACCAGCCACTGTTCTACACTTGATCTTGTTTCCATGACAAATAAAAGAAAATCTATAACGATATGGAGAAATTTTCTAGTGAAAGGGAGAGAGCGGAGAAAAGTAAATAAATACAAACACTAGTGTAGGGTAGTGTGGCAGTGATAATGTTCACTAAATATACATGAGCCACTCTAGATGTCCCAGCCTTGCTTGCGGTTAGTTGAGAGCCAAGGACTCGTTCTGGTCAGTGTACTGTGAGCAAAAGTAATGTGGGTCACTTTCACCACTTTCAAGCCGAGCCAATTAAGATCCAACATGCCTCTCTCATCCCTTCTTATCCTTTTGTCTTTAGTGTTTCCTTATGCCAGATCATATAGCACTGACATGGAGGGGGAACATCTGGCCTACCTCCAAGTGATGGAAGAAGGAAAAAGCCTGGTTGTGCTAACCCACTGGGGTTTGGGGTCTTTATTACTATCGAATGAGGTAGCATTAGTTAAACTGACTAATGTATATAATTAGAGCTATGAAGAAAATAGCTCAGCAAAAGGAACACAGAGTAACTGTGGAGACAGGAGCATAGTTACAGGCAGAGTTGTCAACGCAAAAATTAAGAAACATTACTATAAGAATGTACTAGAACTTTTCAACCCACCCAGACTTCCTCCACCATGCCACACTGTCCCCACATATATTGGACAGTTGCAGATGTCCTTGATAGTTGCATATACATGATACAACCATGAACTTAAAAAAAAAATGATAATAAGTGGTCTGTTGAGCTTTAACGGGGAATGAGGAAAGATGAGGTTGGAATTAACTGATGGAGAAAGATCTTGCAAGACAGACTGTGGAGGCCATATTATTTTAGCAAAGTTCTACGCTCTTCGACATGGGGATAGCCTTCAAACAACATCTGGCAATTTTTGGGGCATGTGGAATCAGTGTGGTTTGGCAAAGCTTACTAAAAAGAAAGTGGCCAGCACAAACTTTCCTTAAAACACTGTTTTCTTAGATAGCTACTTCTCCAGCACTGAGGTGTTGCTGGATCCGTTTGGAACCAGAGAAAACAAGGCTCGTCTGTTTACTATTTCTATGACGTGAGGCTCACCAGGAACTTCTCTGAGACTCAATTTCCTCACGTGTCAAAAAGGAAGAATGATGCCTTCTTAGTTGGGTTATTGTCATAAGTATCAATTATATGTGTACAAAACTTGCCAGAATGCCTGTCAAAGAGGGATTTTCAATAAAATGGTAGCTACCATATGATTATAATTAATGTTGTGGACAGGACAGATACTAATCATTTTGTGATAGGCACTGTGGAGGGTTCCATGAATTCCTGGACATAGTGCTCATTCTTATGCTCAAAATCTTAAGACAATAAGAGAAAAAAAACACAAAGAGATAGATTTTCTAAGGCACGAAAAGCCTTAGCAAAAGAGATGCCACAATACACTAAATACATTTTAATATGATGATGGATACCATATATATTTTGTCAGTAAGAAGATCATCTATTTTAGAACCACTGAGATTTTCTGTTGTTAATTTTAAAAGTATGTTATTATTAATAAGTGGCCATGTAGGTATTTTCCCAGGTAGAGAAAGTGACTGTCCTAAGACTGTGCCTTTTATGTTTTGTTCTTTAAGGCTCATGCTCTTATAGTGGCAGAGTACAGTAGATATCATCTGAAAATAGGCTTCAGTGAAAAATATATATAAAATTTATCTTTAATAAATTAGCCAGTAACTCTCTCCCTCAAAGGTCTCTTCTTTTTCAAACGGAATATTTTCTGACTTGTTTTAAAAGTCTAGATTCTACCATCTTCTACTCTGTTTCCCACTCTGAATCTGAAACTCAAAAGAGAAATGCCAAGGCATAAAGAAGTAACATCTTCACAGCCAGGACAAAAATTGAGTAGGGAATGACAATCCATATGTTATAATATATTTCAGCAAAATAGTAAGGACTCCAGAGATTTGGGTGGGTCAGCCTTTCTCTCTACCAGTGCAGGGCTTTGTTTCTTTTTTCCTACGAGGTCCATTTTGGATCATTTAAATATGCCCAGTCTTCTATTTGTGATTCTCCTCAATCCTGGACACAGACTGAACAGCGGTGTTTTCCTCCTAGGAATGAAGATAATTCTGTGTTATGTTACTCTTTTCATTTGCATTGCATTCAAAATAGGTCAGTGGGAATGAATACCTTTCTGACTGTCTTTTGAATTTCAATCATAGGTAACCCCAATAAATGCATTGAAAATTTGCCGTCATTGTGACGGCCCCATCAGACATCTTGTCAGCCATATCAAATTAAAATTTCTCATTCTTCTGAATAAATCACTTCACAGTCATTGAAAGAAATACAGAGATGGTGTACAGCATAAAACAAAGGCAATAGCTGTCTGAGTTTATCAAATTACACATATAATCAATCACTCATTTCTGGAGTATTTCGTGAGTCATGTAATGATATGTCTGGCACACGGAAAGTGCTTAATAAACAGCATAATAAATATTATTTCTATTGAAGAGTAATTTGTATTTTTAATTCTTTTTTTTTTTTTTTTTAGTTTATTCAATTATTTTTGAGAGAGACAGAGACAGAGTGAGCAGAGGAGGGGCAGAGAGAGAGGGAGACAGATAATTCCAAGCAGGCTCCATGCTGTCAGCACAGAGCCCGACGTGGGGCTTGAACTCATCAAACCGGGAGATCATGACCTGAGCTGAAACCAAGAGTCAGATACTTTAACCGCCTGGGCCACCCAGGTGCCACTGTTTTGAATTAATTATTCATATTTTTTCCTCTGCAGTTTCCTCTATTCATTTTTCCATGATTCCATTTCCCTAATAATTAAAATATGCACTCAAGGGTTATGACTTCATGTCAGCTGTATTATCTAAGAATGTCTTTTTTTAATCTAAGAATACGTCTTAAATGTTTCATTCATCTAAACTTATACACAATCTACGCTCAGTGGAATTGAGGCGAGAGTAGTACAGAGAGCCAAAGTAATTGTCAGCAACTTTGGGTTCTGATTCTCCCTTTAATTGCATGAGATTTATTACATAGGAATCAGAGCTTTGGCCAATCGGTAAAAGGTAGTGAAAAATGAAAGAATGGAAATATTTTGAGACAAACCAGATTATAGAAATTAGAAGTCATTTGCAAAGTTCTCATGTTTTGCTACTCAAAGTGTGGTGTGTGAACCAGCAGCTTCAGCATCATCTGGGAGCTTGTTAGAAATACAGAATCTTGGGCCTTACCCCAGACCTGCTGGATCTGTCTGCATATTATCAAGATCCTCAGGGGACTTGTGTCCATTAAAATGTGAGAAGCACTGTGCTAAGACACACAAGCATTAACCTCCATGTGCATGGGGGGACAATTCAAGGAGAAAGGCTTCCCATAAAGTTAAGGAAACTAGAATTGAGCTGTGTGGCTTGCCAAAAGTCATACGGTTAAGTGGTGAAAGCAGGATGTGAATGTAAATCTCAGTTGACTTTTGATCTTTCCCTACATCACCTTGAGAAAGAATTTTATTGGTAATCTCTAACAGAAATATTTCCTTTCTCTACTTTTAAAATTTAAATGATGATGCCAGTGTGCCTGACTTAACTTTTTAAAACATTTATTCCTTCTGGGTATTAATGTAATGCCTATTAATTCTCATACCACAAATGTCCTTTTCACCATCTATCTGGTTCCATCCTTTTCATAATTTTGTGCTTTTCTTGGTGATTTCCCTCTTTAAGATGGTCCCCGTGCAGGGGTACCTGGGAGGCTGTATTTGAGCAACCAATTCTTTATATAGGCTCAGGTCCTGATCCTAGGGTTGTGGGACTGAGTCCCGTGTCAGCTTCTGTATTGAGCATGGAGCCTACTTGAGATTTTCTCTCTGCCCCTCCCCCTCTCCCTTGCTCATGCTCTCAATCTCAAAAAAAAAAATTAATTAAAAAAAAATGGTCCACATGCATTGGGCTAAAGTGCTGTCTAATCTTCCTATGCTTAAGAAGCTGTGAAGTGCCTTATGGAGAAAACATATGTACTAGATAAGCTTTGTTCAGGTGTGAGTTATACTGTCATTGGCTGTATATTCAATGTTAATGAATCAACAATACAGTAGTCCCCCCCCCCCCATTTGCAATTTCACTTTCAATGGTTTCAGTTACAGTCAGCTGCATCCGGAAACAGATGATCCGCCTCCTGATCTATAGTCAGAAAATCAATAGTAGTCTCATGCCACATCAGAATGCTTCTTCATTCCCTTCACTTCAGCTCATCACACTGGCATTTTGTCGTCTCACATCATCACAAGAAGAATGGTGGGTTACAACAAGGTATTTTGGGAGAGAAGGGCACCTGGGTAGCTCAGTCGGTTAAGCATCTGACGCTGGATTTCCACTCAGGTCATGATCTCACGGCCCCGCATTGAGATCTGTGTTGACAACGCAGAGCCTGCTTGGGATTCTTTCTCTTCTGTTCTCTCTCTCAAAATAGATAAGTAAATTTAAAAAAAAAAAAGAGATATTTTGAGAGAGAGACCACATTCACATGACTCATATTACAGCATAAAGTTATAATTGTTCTATTTCATTATTAGTTATTATTGTTAGTCTCTTACTGTGCCTAATATATAAATTAAACTTCATTGGGGCGCCTGGGTGGCTCAGTCAGTTAGGCATCCAACTTTGGCTCAAGTCGTAATCTCAAGGTTCGTGAGTTCAAGCCCCACATCGGGCTCTGTACTCACAGCTCAGAGCCTGGAGCCTGCTTTGGAATCTTTGTCTCCTCTCTCTCTGTCCCTCTCCCCCTCACTCTGTCTGTCTGTGTTGCTCAAAAAATAAATACATATTTTAAAAATTTTAAATTAAACTTTATCAAAGGCATGTATGTATAGGAAAAAAATATAGTATATATAGGGTTTGGTACTATTTGCAGTTTTAGGCATTCACTAGGGATCTTGGAATATATCCCCTGTGGATAAGGGGGGCCTATTATACATATTAAATAAGGTAACTTTAAACAGAAATACACATATACCAAAGTGATATATTGATTAGTTGATGAAAATCATGTGACCAGAGGTTTGTAGGAACTTAATTCTGTATTTCTTCAAAAGCAGTGTTTCAGTATTCACTAATTCAGTGATTTCAATAACTTTACAGAACATACATGCTGAAAATCATGAGAATTGACTATATATAAATGTTTTTGTTATTAGGAATATGTCATATTATTTTTCTGTGCCAATTTTACCTGAGCATCTATACACACTATTATATATATATATATATATCTATATATATATATATATATATCACACTATTGTATATTTATATTTATAATATATACACACATACTTCATATATATATGTGTGTGTATATATATATGCATACATATACTTTACTTTCTATGCCTCTATATATTATATAATTTCTAAATCTCTATACATTACTTTTTGTTCATGAACCATTATATCTACCAAGAACATTTTTCAGGCATTAATTTCCCTTGGGAAATGACAGTTTAGTTTGATAATGTGGTATATATATATATATATGATAATTATGTAATATAGGCAATTAGGGTTCAGGACAGAATAATGAGTACTCCTGTTGGGTTACTTGAATCAATAATGGCTGGAGTCCTCATAAAAGGCTCCCTAATACAAGTGTAGTTTAAACCCGACACTGATGAAGAAGTGTAATTGTCTTAGTTAATTAGGAAGAGGTCACAAAATCTATACATGAGAAACAGGAAAAGTACCAAGGTCAAAGCTGGCAGGTTCTAGAAGAGTACAGGGGATAAGAGGAGGGATAATAAGAACAGGATATTTGTTCAAAGTCAAAATTAGGGGTAATGAGACGCAGACAAACATGGAATTGTATATTCTAGAGATCTGGGAAAACCCCTGCCAAGAGACAGAGATGCTGTGTGAGAGAGGAAAAAATAAATTTACCTCTACTCTTCTAGTTCTTAGTTAAGACCCCTGTAATAAAAGATTAACCAGAGGAAAACAAGTTTCTGTTTATTAACAGATATACCTCAGCAGGGAAAAATCAATGGCCCAAAGAGGTAGCTTAGAACTCTGGCTTATATTGCATTTTTAACAAATAACAATACATTTATGAAGAAATGATAGGACACAGGAAAGCAGTTTTAGGCTTCTAAGGGTGAAGATGAAGGGTAGCTAGTAAAGTGTGTTTTATAGCTGTTTCTGGTTCAGTCTTCTGGCTGCTAGGGTCAAAAGTTGTTTCTGATGATTAACTTTTCTCCCTCCTGGTAGAGAGGGAAGGAGGGACACCTTTGAAAATTTATGTCCTGCTTTTAGGCAAATAGAAAAAGGCAGAGGTCTTTTCTTATACTGCTTCTTCTGAATTGCCTTTCAGCTCAGAAAAACCCTTACATTCAAGTGGCATATTTGGGAGTGGCATGTTATGCTATCCTTACTTGTGTCTTTATAGCGAAATCTAGAACTTACTAGTTTTCAAAAACAAAAGAGGGACTTAACATGCCTTTATAGAACACACTGTAGATATATTGTTTATAAAAGAGCATGAAGGAAAATAAATAAAATAAAAGAGTAAAAATAAAAACAAAAATTATGCATCTCCTTTGCTGGGAAGTGTGTAAGTCCCATAATGAATAATGAGGCTGTCTTATATTTGTATATATCTTGAAAATCCCATTCCATTTGCAAGATCTCATTTATTCTCACCACAAACCTGGGCAGCATGCATTGTGATGATCATCTTAATGCTTTAAAGGTGAATCCTAGTTGGATAAAAAAGCAGGTAGTCCCAAATCTAATCCCTCAGTAGTGTTGGAAGGTGGGGGAATACCCAGGACCAGTACCCAGGATGAGTCTGTGGGGAATCCCTCCAGACTCATCAAAGTGACTAGATAACAGAAAAAGGTATGAAGGAGAAGACAAAAGAAAAGTCCTGGCAGCAGGGGGTGGGGTGGGGGGGGTGCTGCAGAATGGATTTGGCGGTAAACATTGGCAGCTTTGCGGATTGGATCTCTTCCTATAGGGGAATGTGGGGGCAAGTCTGCCTTTCTTTTAAATGGACAAAGGGAAGGAATGCAGGTGCCGTTTATTTAGGAAGTAATTATTGGTGAGAAAACTGAGGCAATAAAGTCATTTACTAGAGAATTTACTAGAATAAAATCATTTACTAGAGAATTCAAATTAGAATCCTACAACAATGATGTGGAGAAGGATTTGGGGAAGATATGAGTGA
This sequence comes from Panthera leo, assembly GCF_018350215.1. Classification (NCBI taxonomy): domain Eukaryota; kingdom Metazoa; phylum Chordata; class Mammalia; order Carnivora; family Felidae; genus Panthera; species Panthera leo. The sequence goes on from NC_056682.1 coordinate 188,243,446, forward strand.
GCTGAATGAGTAGAAAGGTACCCACTGTCCCTTCCAGGAGAAGCTATGGATTCCATGAGAGATTCTATTAGGATCACCCAGCCGTGGGTGGAGCCAGACATAAAGTTCTCAGCAGGTGTTTGAGGAGGTCATATCTGCCAGCACCCAAGGGAAGAATTTCTACTCCAGAATTGTAAGACTGATAACTGACCGAACTCCACTATATTCCTAATCCATCCGATGGAAACTAATGTTAAGTGCTCTAGACAACATAATATAGTAATGAAATGCATGGGTTTTTGTGTCCAATGGATTTGACTTTTGACTATTTTCAGTGTTTCCCTTTCTGTGCCTCAGTTTCTTCCTATTCATATGAAGACTAAATGGCATAATGTACACAAAGCACCTGGAATAATACTTGATACATAGTTATTTTTGATATTATTTACCTGAAAAATTAGCACAGTTTCTGGCACATAGTAGCATTCCAAAAAACATGGGTTCTATTTTCTTCTACTACTCTGTATTCAAAAAACAACTACAAAGCAAAAGATACCTCCAGAACGCATTGCTTATCTCAGTGTCACAATCCATTTGTATTCTTTTGGTGGAATTAAATAAGAATCTTTTTCCACATTATGGAAAACTGAAGCTAACAGAGATTGTCCTACTGTCATTGGCCAAGATAGCTTTCTTTCCTGACAATCTGGCTCTCTCCTGGTATTTAGACAGCTGTCCAGCAACCGCGTGCTAAATCATCTCCACAATGTCATGGAATAGAAAACTATACTGAATGTCCTCCATGTAGCCTACTAAAGCCTTTAAACAGTGGGCAAGATCTGAATCAATTTGCCTGGACAGAAAATTCTCCATTGTTATGATACATTTATGTCACTTAGATCTCTGACTTCTCCTCTTAAGGAAAAAATCTTCCCTTCCCCCTTCTAGGATCATAATGTTCATCACATTCTCTCCCCCACAAAAAAACAAAACTGTAGCATTATGAAGTCACATTCTAACCCTCTTTTTGGAATCATAGGGGAAACATAGAACACCCTTAAGGCTTTTCCCATCTCATAGATGTGGAAACGGAGGCCTGGAGTGGACCAAAGACATAGGGAAAGCAGGAGGGAAGCAGAGAAAGGAAAATGTTGTTCACTGAGCATCTACCCTGAACCAGATTTGTGGCTTGTGTTTGTCCATGGGTCACCTAATCCTATCCTTACACCAGGTCCCCAAGATCCTTATGTACTTTATCTGTATTTTACAGATAAGGGCATAGCAGCAAGGGGCAGGACTAACATCAAACCCAGTCCTCCTGATTCCCACTTCCTTTACTTCATGCTGATTTCATCATGGAAGCCGTTGGCTGCCAAATCCACAATATGTTTCATTTAGATAAAATAATATTTGCCTCCAGACATTTATACCATGCTGTGTGCTTGTGTTCCCATGTTTTCTCCAAAGTTGTTTTTCCTCTAGTTACTGTACAGACCAAAAGCTTAGTTTTTTGTCATCACCAAGAAAATTGTTTCTAGCTTCTTTGCCTTTCCCTGGGATGAGTTCCTGTCTGGCTGCAATTATACTGTGGTCAGCAGCAAATAAAGCACAGGGAGAAACATTTTATTGGTGTCTTTCCCAGATGTGGGATTTTGCAAATAAGAACAGTAGCTTATTTGAAAATGCCCTTCTTCTGTCTTACTTGCTCCATAATCCAAATTCAATTACTTTGATTTGAATTTGCATTGCATGGTTAGTTTTTTGAAAAGTGAAGTTAAATCTTTAAGATAGAAGCTGCTTAAGAAACTTCTGATAGAAAACTTCATTGAGCAAGGAAAGTGGAGAAGGTGTACATGCTGCTTGCTAGTTCTAGATAATGGGTCAGTTTTCATGAAATATACTGGCCAAAAGAGAGTCGATGCAACTCATCCATTTCAGAGTCAACAATGTATCTAGAACATGGTAAATGTTCATATATATTAGCTTAATTCCTCACTATCTCACTGTACGATATCAATCCTCACTATTTTATATCTGCAGGTACTCGTATATTATCAGAAATCCTTGCTACAAATCTTGCTATCAAAGAGTTTTGGGAGTTAAAGGCTGAAGCTGAGAAAAAAATAAAGACGTGTAGAACATTGATTGGTCTGGTTTTGTATGGTAATTTTGTCTTCTTCAAAACTCAGTTCCATTTCAGGTAAAATAAAAGTGCATTTATCTTATCACATGAAGGACGTTAACCAAAATAATAATAATATATTATTAGGATTATTAGCATATATTATATATATGTATATACATACATATATATAGCTAATAATATATTATTAGCTACATTATTAGCATTAGGGAATACACGCTACTTGAAAAAGAACTTCACATGTTTTTGGACAAGGCATTTGAAAGCCTGTCTTGTCAGTTCCATCCACACACTGTAGATCTGCTTGTGAATTTTCAGGTGTGTGAGGTCTTATTCATTAGTCCTTAGTAACTTGAAATTTTGATGTAGTCAAAGCTAAGCTGAAGGGCAGATTGTATGGATTCTTCCAAAAAACCTTGATTTTCACATATATCCTGCCTAAAGTAGCACTACAATAAAGAAGAAGATGATTATATTGAGCAGGTATTGCTTCAGTCCTAGGTCTGAGATAATTTAAGACATTCAGTGTTAGGTAGAATCAAGAGGCACTTTTAAAATGTGACCCTGTTCGGGGCACCTGGGTAGCTCAGTCGGTCTAGCATCGGACTCTTGATCTCAGCTCAGGTCATAGTCTTTTGATTCAGTTCCTGAATGGAGCCCTGTGCTCTGTGCTGACAGCAGGAGCCTGCTTGGGATTCTCTCCTTCCTCTCTCTCTCTCTCTCTCTCTCTCTGCCCCTCCCCCACTCACTTGCACGTGTATGCTCTCTCAAAATAACAAAATAAAAGAATAAACATTTTAAAATGTGAACATTTTCCTTTCTGTAAGAGGATCAGCTGTAATATTTTGGTAATGAACTTCCTTCTAAAAGCCCTTCCTTCCAAAGCCCTAAGCCTGAAGCCCCAAATCACTGTTCCTCTTTAATTATCTTTAATCCTTTCTAGAAAATAGCCAGTTGTGACCTTGTGTCTCTTAAAGTTTTCGGGGGAAGTAGCCACTAGTGGAAAATGTGATACAGTCTATCTCTCGTTATAGGAACATCAAATGTTTCAAAGAGCAAACACGGGAAAGCTCGGTGGCTCCCGTTTTAATGGAGACAATAGGCCTTCCTTTGAGCTACCATTTCTACTCTTCAGCAGTCTTTCGGAGCGCTTCATTGACAGGTGCTCCATATGTTCATTACTCTATTCATTCATTAAATGGGCACTCATTGCGTCTCTAAAATCACGCTAGAGATTAGGCATGTAAAAATGAATAGGAAAAAAGCACCACTCCCAGGGCTTTACAGTCTGTTAATAAAAGCAGACTCAAATAAATAAGAGTAATGAAAAGTTATCATTGAATTACCGTTGAGTCACTCGATTTCCTTAATAGCAGTTATAACAACCTGAAATTGTCCAGTTTATTTTGTCTCTCCTACTAGAATGTAGGTGCCTTGAAAGCAGGGATTTAGTAAATGTAGGCACCCACTGAGAATCAGTTTAAGAAATAGAATAGGACTTAAAACAAAAGAAGAAGTAGTATAGAATGGAGCACTAAGTCCCTAGGGGGGATTCCAGGGCCTGTGAGTGATTAAGTCTATCTAGGGTTACAAAATATTCTTTGCTACTCTCTCCTGAAGCGAGTTTCTGCAGATATACCTGTCTACCTGTCCTGTATCTGCCACTTCAAGCTTCACTATCACTCTTGAACATTTGGAAAAAATGCCTCCACTCGCCTACCTAAACATGAGGATGATGACCTGGAGAAGTGGCTGTGGCCTCTGCACAAGGTAGCCTTTTCCATCTTGGACCCCTGAGCCCAGGGGTCCATCATAAGGGAACTCAGGCACTGAGCTCCACCTGGAGACACATGGCTTTGAAGCTCAGCTCTTTCACATCCTGGAGCGAACAGGTCATAATGCTCTTTGACTCTCAGACGCCTCATCTGTGAAGGAGGGAGGCAATCGTACTTTCCTCACCAAACTGATGTGCACAGAATGTTTGGCATTTCACGTGCATTAGCTGAATCAGCATTTGTGCAACTAACGTTGAGAGATAATCATCCTGTTTCCTGAGAGCTTCATTCCATGGAAGTTATTCCTCCAACTGTGTGGTAAGGCTGCAACGTTAACAATTTTACCGCGCCCCGCCCCCCCCCACACACACCTGATATTGGTGAAGAGAATAAAGCCCTTCCACAGAAGGTGAATTGGGCAACGTTTGTGTGTCTCACCTGAAGCTCTGGGGAAGTGGGAAGGAGGTGGCCAGTCTAAGAGTCACAGCCCTCCTGAGGCTGTTAGCAGTGCTTATTGTATGAGTCATAAACAGCCCTCCAGCTCTGGCATCTCTGAATTCCCCAAGCACCAAAGGTAATAAAGAAAAAAAGCAAAAGACAATGGAATCTTTTGGGTAAAGCTAATGACAATCTAGGGGGAATGTTTTATTGTGGAGGTTGTGGAAAGCATTTCTTGTATTTGCTTTCAAGGCTACTTTATAAAACTAATTTTGTCAGGAGCACAGTGGAAGTTATTAATGAGAAAGACCAAGCTAAATACTAACTATAATTCCATCCACTGGAGGCCATTAATCGGAATTAATTTGCTATTAAAAATCCAAGCTGAAGGTTTGCGGGCTTTCATCATCTTCTGCCAAGTTTCTTAACTTCTCTGGTGAGCAGCAAAGGGTGACTTTATTGATCTACTGTCTGCAAAGATTTGTTTCTAGCAAAGGCCATGTTACTGTGAATCTAGCAATTTCTAATTTAAGTACTTTATTTTGAAAAGTAGGCTGAGGGGTGCCTAGGTGGCTCAGTCAGTTAAGCATCTAACTCTTGATTCCAGCTCAGGTTATGATCCCAGAGCCATGGCATCAAGCCCCATATCAGGCTCTGCACTGAGTGTGGAGCCTGCTTAAGATTCTCTCACTCTCCTTCTGCCTCCCTTCTTCTGCCCTCCTCCCTCATTCATGCTTGCTCTCTCTCTTTCTAAAAAAAATAATAATAATAAATAAATAAATAAAAAGAAACAACACACACAGGACTTTTTGAGTCTCACTTCCAATGTCAAGAGATATGCTTAATTCTTTTTTTAAGTTTTAATTTAAATTCCAGTTAATTAACGTAGTTTCAGGTTTACAATATAGTGATTCTACACTTGCACACAACACCTGGTGCTCATTACAACAGATCCCCTCCTTAATCTCCAACACCTATTTAATCCATCATCCCACCCACCCATCCCATCCTTCCCCTCTGGTAACAATCCATCTGTTCTCTGTAGGTAAGAGTCTGTTTCTTGTTTTGCCTCTTTTTCCCCCTTTTACTCATGTTATTTGCCTCTTAAATTCCATGAGTGAAATCATACGGCATTTGTCTTTCTCTGAATAATTTCGCTTAGCATTGTACTCTCTAGCTCCATCTATGCTGTTTGCAATGGCAAGATTTCATTCTTTTTTATGGCTGCGTAATATGCTTGATCCTTGGTATTTTTTTCAACCAACAGACTGTGAACCTGTGCTTATCGTTTTCCTTCTCAAATGATGTCTTTTCAGTAAGTAGTTAGCATTTACATTGTGCCTAATGTGTAAAAGCCGTCTATCTGCAAGTGCGTTTATTCCCAAAATAGTATTTATGCATTTTATACCCTTTGCCTGTGCTGAGAATGGAATAAATAAAGTGATAAAACTAGGGTTCAAAAGGCCATACTTCGACCACCTAATGTCTCTATGATTTTGGGCAGGTTAATTAGAATCTTTGATCTTCAGTTTCCTCCTAGATTGTGTGAATCATATGCACAGTATATATAAAAAGGCATAGCATATGTCATAAATGAAAGCCATAGCATATATAATATAATATAATATAATATACACAAAAGGCATAGCATATGTCATAGAGTATACATAAAATGGACAGTGTAGCACATCCTAAGCCGACCCTGAGACAAGAGTCTTGGGCAAGGGATTGATTAAGGTAGTGATCCCAGGAGAAAGAAGGAAGGGAGTGGGAGAAGGCAGACTGGGAAGGAGAAGAATTCAAGCAGGGATATGACTTCAGCAGATCCTAGAGAGAGGAGCTTTGTTGTGCAACTTATGTTTCAGAGTTTCCTATCACTTAAGGCCCAAGAGCTGGGCCTTCTTCTTCCCTCCCATATCAATCTGGCTACAGAATAATGGCCATAAATCTCAGGCACATCCCTCTCTGCTTCTGTGGGAAAAGTCTCCAGCAACCTGAGGGCCAGCCTCCCAAGCTAAGCCATAGATTCATGCCTCTGATAAAGCCAAAACTTATCGATGGGGTGCTATAACCTGGTAACAGGGACCCAAGGGGACCCAGGCAGAGCACTGTAATGGTGTCCACTGTAATGATACATAGTAAAGTCTCAGTAAATATTAGTTCCCTGCCCTTCCTTTTCCTAAATAGTCTCCACTTCTCTCATATATGCTAGCCACCTACTTAATGAAGCCTTGAGGTCAGAGATTGCATACTTTTTGACTTTCCAGTCACTATGCATCACGACCAATGAGACTTTGCTGGGCCTACAGGAATATGAACATGAGTCATAACATGTGAGAGTAAGATCATTATGCATTTCTGATTTGCTTTAAATCTCAGAGCCGCATAGGGGTGGTGGGCAAAAATGGTTTTTACTTGTCGGTCGTTGGCTATAGAGCACATGACAATTTTAACCACTCTGCTTTTTTTATTTGAATGATTAGTGAGATGTCATACTCTAATCCCCAAATGCTTCTGATACATACTAAAATGAGCTGTGGCAATTGCAGACAAGGTTACAGATTCAGTGTTTTGGAGACTAACAGTTCTGACAAATTCATCAGAGAAGCAACTGTTTTTCAATACATTAAAGATGAAAACAAGAACCGACGTGTAACTAAGAAATGAAGCCTGATGCTCTCACACAAAACATTGCATCTGAGAAATTTTTGGTAACTGACAGCCCAGACTCACGTCCGCTAAAAGCAAATGTAATGGAGAGGCAAGGATAAGAGGAAGGAATTGCTTTGGGCCATTATCAGGTTGTTCTATCGATCGATCATGCTGGACGGCAATGTGCTGTTTGTGGATCTCTCGCAGGCTTCCTGCCTTTAGTCTGTGCAAATTAATGGTAGGAGAGAACTATCCAGTGATCCCTACCATAGGGGGCAGCTGAACTATGAGGTTCTCCAGATGTGAACCAGGTCTGAAAGCACCCCATTGCCTAATTCCAATAGCTGTCACTAAGGCAAAAGGAAATATTTTCCTAAGCTGTGTTTACTGGGCTGAGTTTTAGGAAGTGACATTTACTTTTAATTCATTCACTAACTCTTTGTCTGGCATATAATCTACACAAATGCTTAGGATAACAGCTGGAACTTGCATTGTGCCTTGAAATTTAATATGGCCTTCCACTGGTGACTGACAGAGGAAAACCATCCCTTGTGACTAAAGATTTCTAAGCCTGTGCCCTCAACTTGGAGAAGTATCACAGGGTACCACGCTCAGGAAGACCAAGGAAAGACAGGAGTGGCCCTTGATCTTAGGACATGAGAGAACTTCACCGAAGTTAAAGGCCATTTTAATCTTCTGCACTTTGGATTTGAAAGTGGAAGCAAAGCAGAAGAACATATGTGGCCCAGACAAAACGTTCTCTATACAGTTTGTGCTATTAAAGAGGCAAACTGTATCCTTCCCGCACAGCTAAGGCCTCCAGGCTGATTTGTTTTTAATACTGATCAGTAAACAAATACAAGGGATTCTCTTCAAGCTGTAGGGTGATATGCAATTTGGTTTGGTTCTGCTCTATGCTAGAACCCTGGGGTCCAAGAGACCCAAGTACAAACAGTAAGTATGAACTGTATCCCAGGGATAAGATGGTAAAAACTTCTCCACTTTCTCTTCTGACAACTGGTTAGGCTTTACATGGAAAACATAGATATCTTTTTTCGCCACAGCCCTTTCTGCATATATTTAAAACACTTACTACTCAGAAAACCAAATGGAATTATATTTGTTTATCGTGTAATTATGTGTTTATGACACTGGCCATACAAAGTAACTTTCTTATTAACATGAATTCACTAGCCAGAGAAACCATATGTAGTTTCCTTCAAAGCCTGAACAGTAAGTATAAATCAGTATTTTCCACTGTTAGTGTTGTTGTTGTTTATTAACATTTATTTAATTTTGAGAGAGAGAAAGAGAAAAGAGAGAAGAGACAGAGCACGAGCGGGGGTGGGGGCAGAGACAGAGGGAGACACAGAATCAGAAGCAGGCTCCAAGCTCTGAGCTGTCAGCACTGAGCCCTACTAGGAGCTCAGAGTCACAAAAGGTGAGATCATGACCTGAGCCCAAGTCAGATGCTTAACCCCTTAACCATCTGAGCCACCCAGGTGCCCCTAGTGGTTTTAACATAAGCAAAATCCCTGCTTATTGCTTTAAAACTTTCCACTAGAAACAGTTTTCCCAAATTACCTGTGTGTGTGTGTGTGTGTGTGTGTGTAATATACATAATATTTATATATATAATTAAATCAGATGATGTTTGTTTCAAAGTTCTTCTTTTATAGAAGGCATCAATATAGAATGTATAGAATAATAACCTCAACCATTTATTTGGCTAGTAAATTTTAATGAATACCTGCCATTCCTGATTTACATTTGATGCTGATACCATTGGATTTGTTTGTATTCTCTATTAATACCTGCCTGCTTTTCATTGTCTTCTCTGACTCTATTTAGGAGAATTTCAGCTGTAAAGATTCATAAAAATCTAAAAGTCAGGTGAGGAAACAGCACAAAGAGTTTGCCCCTCAGGCCAAGATGTACTAGGCCAGTGGGTAGGAACTAAAGGTTTCCTTTTGTTCCTATCAATAAACACAGCTTGACTGTGTTTGGCTTGACTTTTTTAAGGGTTTGCTTGTTAATGATGACTAAAATCCTAAACCTAATGGCTATTCCTTGTGAATGAAAAACCTATGGAGAATTTTCTACCCTTTTATTGAAAGTTGGTTGTAAAAATCTACCAAGAATTAAAAGGTTTCCTATTTGCCAATGGAGATGAGGATATACCAGGAATGAGAAGGGAAGGAAAGAGTTCTCATTTAGAATGTATCAAAGACTACTTGTAGAACATTGAAAATCTTAAGAGTTAGAAGAAATTGAAATATCTGTTGCCCAGTGGTTTACATTTTATTTTCTTTATTTTTAAAAAATTATTTGGGGCACCTGGGTGGCTCAGTCGATTGAGCGTCCGACTTCAGCTCGGGTCATGATCTCCCAGCTCGTGAGTTCAAGCCCCACACTGGGCTCTATGCTGACAGCTCAGAACCTGGATCCCACTTGCGATTCTGTGTCTCCCTCTCTCTCTGTTCCTCCCCTGCTCGCACTCTGTCTTACTGTCTGTCTCTCAAAAATAAATAAAGAATACAAAAATTAGAAAAAAAATTATTTTAGTAGAACACTTTCTTCAAAGGAAAGCATTTTAAATATCCAATATGTGCAACAGGTGAAAACAGAGCTTCTGTAGATCAAGGAGGAGGTGGGCAAAAGGTCAAGGTGTGGAGTCCAAGAAGCTTGTCTGGCCTCTCCCTCAGTTCTGTCTCACAGGTGGTAGGTGGGCTCCCTAAAGCCTGTTTGCTCAAACCCTCACAGAATGCAAAATCTCTAAGCAGTATCAATGGTGAGTTGTTATTCAACTTCTGCTTGATTGCATCTAATCACAAGAAACTCATTGGTTCACAAGGTAGCTTATTCATCTTTTTATACCTCTGAGATACTTCTGTAAGTGTCCTGTACTCCCATGGTTACAGATTACCGGTCCAGGAAAGATTTTCAATAAAAGTGGAATCTTAAACGGGGTGCTGTGGAAAAAAACCACCAGATGCCGAATAGAAGCGAGGCAAGATTTTATTCACGGCCGGGCCAAACCTGATCTCCTGATCTTAAGGAGGAAAGTGCAGAGAATGGCCCCGAAAAAAGGCAGCAGTGAGCTTATATGGATTTTAGCAAGTCAGAATACGTCATTATTTGGTTAACCGATTACAATTTACAAGATTTCATGGTAGCCGATTATATTGTGACACACAGACGTTAGTTTTGGCGGGAACCTGTCAATTTAAAGGTCTTTGTCCTAAGAGGGTTTAAAATGACCAAGCATAGTTAGACACCTGAGATACCGGAGGGCAGTGAGTACCTGACTTTTTACATGTTGGTGTTGCCTAGGCCAGACCTTGGTAGAAGGGATGGGGGAGCGTTTTGCATCCTAAGTTATCTATTTAGCAAGCAGGTGAGGTCACAGAAGCGAGATAGGGCCATTAGTAATTTCTGATAACCCTAATAGGGAACTACATAAGCCTTCTATCTCAACTATTCATGAAAGGTGAGTTTAAGCGGAACTTATATACAATAGGTTTCTGATATCTTATAAGTTGACCTATTACAGAATCAGAAATAATATTAGACTATGTTTATTCATTGTCGGCTCAGAAAACTTACTAAAAGTTCACGCATGAGGCAGCAATTTCTCCTTAAGGATTTTTGGGCTCCCCAATGCAGACTCAGAACTTTCCATGGGAAGTTTCTCCAAAGAAATGTATCCCTTGAATAACATCAAGCATGCCAGATTCATCTTCGACAAAATGTTTGTTCTGAATCATAAGTCCTGTAAAAAAGCTTGGTGTTACAGGGGTTATAATGAAAATGCCAATAATAGACCCTTAGCAAGCAAACCTGTTCAGAAACTTTGTTGAAAAGGAAAGCGCATCCCCAATGCAATATTTATATATTCTCCAGCTCTCCAGAGGACAGCACCATTCAGTATTGACTGTTCTTGGCCCTTAAGCCCAGCACAAACACAAACACAAACCACTCTCTGTCAAACAGAAGCCACTCAGATAGGCTCAGGTAAGAAAGACACAGAAAAGTTTTCCTTTTTCTTTGTCTCTGTGAGGAGCTCTGTGAGAAAGACCTGCAAAGTTTCTAGGAGGCTGGTGAGACAGAAAATAAAAGCACTGTTTGGAATTTTCCTGTCATCTCTCATCTGCCACGTCTTGACACAAGAATCTTAGAGAACTGTTTTCTGTGAGTGGAGAACCGGTTGCTTGCTGCCTGTTTTTGTAAATACATAGTTTCAATGTGGTTTTGCGGTGGTGGGGGTCCTCAGCCCACAGCTAAGAAAGAATTCTTTTCTTTGGTGCAAAAAGGTGATTTTATTAAAGCATGACGACAGGACCTGAGGGCAGAAAGAGCTATACTGGGGTAGTGAGGAGTGATTGATTACATACTAAGGAGTGGGGGGAGGTAAAGGCCAAAGGGAGGCTTCCAGAGGGACTTTCATATGCTAACGAGGACTCCTAAGACACTGGGGGCCTAGCTATTGTCAAGCTAAGGTTGTTTCAGTTTCACCTCTAGTAAGGCGTTAACATTAAGACAGTGGGGGGGGGGGGGGAGGTCCTATAGGATTGTTATATTCTGCCTGCCTCAAGTATTTGTCCACGGGCTGCAGGTTCTAAGGAAATTTAATTTTACCTTCCATTTCCTTCTTGCCTTTGTTCCCCACATCACCATGGAGGGGAGGGTGGTGTTAGGACTCCAGGAAACCGAGTCTGTTTCTGGAGATTAGGCTATTAGTAAGATTGCCTTTTTCTTGTAATTTACTAAAACACTTGTAAATTGACAAGAGACTCATATCCTGCATGAATGTGATCTCGATCAGTTACTTGTTTTTCCCTTTCCTTTATTCTGGGGCAGCCAGGAGTGCCTGAGGATGTCGCACACAGCCCACCTGGTGGGGGAGGGGGCGGTGTTAGCTCCTGCTTTGCCCACAGCTGGCCATTGGCTCCCTCATCGATTTCATTGGAAAGTAGCCACACTCATTTACTTACATATTGTCCTTTGCTTCTTTTGAACTACAATGGCTGGATTAATTGCAGCAGACACCTTACTAACAATGATGCCTAAACTTTTTCTATCTGGTGCTTTATAGAAAAAATTTCACTGACATCTGCTTCAAAAGTGGTTATAAAGAGAATTCAACATAAAACCAAAACAAAACAAAACAAAACAAAACAAAAAACTAGTGGAATTGGCCAGAGAGACTAGACTACAAAGAACTCAGACTTCTGTAACATTAACTTTTTAATAGATCCTGAAGATCATGGAGACCGAGGATTTTTATTTTCCATTTGAGGAAACTGAAGCCAAGAGCAGGGAGCAGGTGAGTGGGGGAGCCGCTGATGGGAGATTTTCCAGGGAAGAGGAGGGTTTTTCGCACGTGTCAGAACAAAAGGACACAGCCTGTGTCTTTTAGGTCAAAACCCACTCACCAATTTGAATTTTGGGGAGTGTAACTATGTAACAGCAGTTAGGCTCTGTTCCTTTTACTGATCAAAATTCACAGAATTAGTGACGGTAGAATAAAATGGTAAAAGCAATAGGAAAATAGAAATGGACTCTGGGCTTTGCTACCTATTATGATTTATAAATTATTCGATTAAACTCTCTGGACTTCAATTTATCATCTGTAAAATGGGTATTGTAGTGATGGGACAACTGTTTCTGAGGACTCGAACATCATAAATGAAAGATGTCTCAGCCAGAGCAGGAATTCAATAAATCTCAATGAAAAAAAATGAGCAAATAAGTGTCTTGGTTAAGGTTTCCGTCTCTGTGCCCCTGAAATCAGATGCAAGGTAAGCCTGTAGATGCAAGGAGTTTGTTTGGGAAATGCCGCCAGGAAGCCATGTGAAAAGAGAGAAAGAGGAACAAGAAAGCAGTGAAAGATAATAAAGTAATTATGGTCCAATGTGGCTCAATCTCAAGGAGATTCTCTAAGGGACCATGTGGAATCTGCCACCAGGTTGTCCCCCTGGGATGATTCCTTGTTGGATCAATGCTGCTCTTGTTGGATGAATGTTCCCTAGTATACATTTCACTGAGCTCGGAAAGCATCCTCAGGCAGAGACATGGGAAAGTGCTACTGTGAAAGGAGCCATCTTAGGTGGCTTCCACTGTAGATCAGGGGGTGTGCTTAAGACATCAACCGCGTTTGTTACAATAAGCAAACAAATGACACTGCATGTCCCTTTATTGTAGGTCAGTCACACAATTTCTAATCAACAAACCTTTCATTTTTGTAGCAATTATTAACTATATACTTCATTGAGCTTCTGAAGATGTTACATCAAAGTCTAGTAATTTATTGTTATTATTAGTGTGATTATAAGAAATAAGAATCTTAAAAGCAAACCACAGAAGTCCTGAAAACATTTGTTAAGTCAATCAATTTATGTGGGGCTTGACGAAGAATAAGAAACAGACTGTTCAGTGCCTTGGGTATTAGATGAAGTCTCTAAATGAATCACAAAAAAAAAAAAAAAAACTAAAAAAAGTATGAGTTTTACGTCTATGGAGAGAGGTCAGTAATGAGTGTTTTGGATGTAGAAATTATGTAATGAATTAGGACTGAAATTTTTTTATTAATGGAAATTCAGGTAAAATACCAATAAGAATATGAGATTGAGGAGAGTCATTATTTTAGCATTTCTTGCAGTCAGAGACCTCTTGTGTAATTAAAGTTTCCCACATCCATTTAAAAACATAAGGGCCAACATGGGGAAGGGAGGGCCACTCACGTTCCTTAAGGATGCTCACCAACCAGTGTAAACAGAGACATTTCTTATTTTTTTAATTTTATTTTAATTTCAGGGTAATTAACACACAGTGTTACATTAGTTTCAGGAATAAAATGTAGTGATTGAACAATTCCATACCTCGCCCAGTGTTAATCAAGATAAGTGTACTCTTAATCCCCATCACCTATTTCACCCATTCCCTACCCACCTCCCTTCTGATAACCATCCCTTGTTTTTTCCTTTGTTAATTTGTTTTGTTTCTTAAATTCCAAATATGAGTAAAATCACATGGTACTTGTCTTTCTCAGACTGGCATATTTCACTTAGCTTTATACTGTCTAGATCCATCTAGATCTATCATATTTCTAGATCTATCTATCTATCATCTGTCTATCCATCTATATCTAGGCATATTTCACTTAGCTTTATACTGTCTAGATCCATCTAGATCCATCCAAAGTTGCTATTGCAAAGGGCAACTTTTCACTTTTTATGATTAAGAAATATATATACTATATATATATATTCACTGATGATGAGCAATGTTGAGCATCTTTTCATGTGTCTGTTTGCCATTTGTACGTCTTCTTTGGAGAAATGTCTGTTCATATCTTCTTCCCATTTTTTAATTGGATTATTTGTTTTTTGGGTGTTGAGTTATATATGTTCTTTATATATTTTGGATACAAGCTCTTTATCATATAGGTCATTTGCAAATACTTTCTTCTATTCAGTAGGTTGTCTTCTGGTTTTGTTGGTTGTTTCCTTAGCTGTGCAGAAGTTTTGCCTCAAGAAATCTATCTAGAAGAATGTTGCTATGACCTATATCAGAGAAAGTTGCCTGTGCTCTCTTCTAGGATTTTTATGGTTTCAGGCCTCACATTTAGGTGCTTCATTTTGATTTTATTTTTATATATGGTGTAAGAAAGTGGTCAAGTTTCTTTCTTTTGCATGTAGCTGTCCATTTTTCCCAACACAATTCATTGAAGAGATTGTCTTTTTCCCATCGCATATTCTTACCTCCTTTGTTAAAGATTAATTGACTAGATTGTGGGTTTATTTTGGGGTTTTCTATTCTCTTCCACTGATCATTGTCTATTTTTGTGCCAGTAACATACTGTTTTGATTATTACAATTTTGTAATATAACTTGAAATCTGGAATTGTAATAGCTCCGTTTTTTGTTTTTTGTTTTTTGTTTTTTTTTCAAGACTGTTTTGACTGGGGTCTTTCATGGTTCCACACAAATTTTCAGACTGTGTGTTCTAGTTCTGTGAAAAATGCTGTTGATATTTGGAGAGGGATTATGTTAAATCTATAGATTACTTTGGGTCATATAGACATCTTGACAATATTTGTTCCCTAATCCACGAGCATAGAATATCTTTCCTTTTGTTTCTGTCATCTTCAATTTCATTCATCAGTATTTTACAGTTTTCTGAATGCAGGACTTTCACCTCTATGGTTAAGTTTATTCCTAGATATTTTATTTACAGTTCAATTGTAAATGGGATTGTTATCTTAATTTCTCTTTCTACTACTTCATTATTAGTGCATAGAAATACAATGGATTTCTATCTTGTGACCTTACTGAGTTCATTTATCAGTTCTAGTAGTTTTGTGGCGGAATCTTTAGGGTTTTCTGCATATAGTATCATGTCATCTGAAAATAGTGAAAGTTTTACTTCTTCCTGATCAATCTGGATGCACTTTATTTCTTTTTGTTGTCTGATTGCTGTGGCTAGGACTTCTAACACTTGTTGACTAAAGTAGTGAAAGTGGACATCCTTATCTTGTTTTGGACCTTAAGGCAAATGCTCTAAGTTTTTCCCCATTGAGGATGATGTTAGCTGTGGGTTTTTCATATGTGACCTTAATTATGTTGAAATATGTTCCCTCTAAACCTACTTTGTTGAAGGTATTTATCATGAACAGATGATATACTTTGTCAAATGCTTTTTTATTTTTGCATCTATTGAAATAATCAAATGGTGTTTTCCTTTCCCTTGTTGATGTTATATATCATGTTGATTGATTTATGAATGTTGAACCATTCTTGCATCCAAGAAATAAATCCCACTTGATCATGGTAAATTATTTTTTAATGTACTATTGGATTTGGTTTGCTAATATTTTAATGAGGATTTTTGCATCTATGTTCATCAGAGATATTGGCCTGTAGTGCTTTTTTTTTCCCTTTTTTTTGGGGGGGGGTCTCTGTCTGGTTTTGGTATCAGGGTAATGCTGGCCTCATACAATGAATTTAGAATTTTTCCTTCCTTTTCTAGTTTTTGGAAAATTTTGAAAAGAGTAAGTATTAACTCTTCTTTAAATGTTTGGTAGATTCATCTGTGAAGCCATTTGGTCCTGAACTTTTACTTTTTTGGAGTTTTTGATTCCTGATTCAATTTCATTGCTGGTAATCAGTCTATTCAAATTTTCTATTTCTTCCTGATTGAGTTTTGGTAGGTTACATATGTCTAGGAATTTATCCATTTCTTCTATGTTGTCTAATGTGTTGGCATATAATTTTTCATGATATTCTACTATAGTTGTCTTTCTGTGGTGTTAGTTGTTATTTCTCCTCTTTAATTTCTGATTTTATTTATTTGAGTCATTTCTATTTTTTTCTTGATAAGTTTGGCTACATGTTTATCAGTTGTATGGATGTTTTCAAAGAACCAGCTTTTGGTTTCATTGATCAGTTCTATTGTTTTTATAGTTTCTGTTTCATTTATTTCTGCTCTAATATTTATTATTCCCTTCCTTCTGCTGGTTTTAGGTTTTATTTATTATTCCTTCAGGTGCAAGTTTAGGTCGTTTATTTGAGATATTTTTTTCTTCTTGAGGTAGGCTTGTATTGCTATAAACTTCCCTCCTAGAACCACTTTTGCTGCATCCCAGAGGTTTTGGACCATTGTGTTTTCATTTTCATTTGTTTCCATGTACTTATTTATTTTTCTTTGATTTTCTAGTTGATTCAGTCATTGTTCAGTAGCATGGTATTTGACCTCCATGTATTTGTGTTCTTTCCAGATTTTTTCTTATGGTTGACTTCTAGTTTCAAAGTATTGTGGTCAGAAAATATGCATGGTATAATTTCTATATTGAATTTGTTGAGGTTTGTTTTGTAGGCTAATATGTGATCTATTCTGGAGAATGCTCCATGTACAGGTTAAAAGAATGTGTATTCTGCTGTTTTGGGATAGAATGTTCTGAATGTATCTGTTAAATACATCTGTTCCAGTGTGTCATTCAAAGCCAATGTTTTCTTGTTTATTTTCTGTTTAGGTGATCAGTACATCAATCGTAAGTAGGGTATTAAAGTTTTAAAGTCCTCTATTATTATTGTATTACAATAGATT
Organism: Panthera leo; assembly: GCF_018350215.1. Classification (NCBI taxonomy): domain Eukaryota; kingdom Metazoa; phylum Chordata; class Mammalia; order Carnivora; family Felidae; genus Panthera; species Panthera leo. The sequence goes on from NC_056682.1 coordinate 188,260,540, forward strand.
AGTTCCTTAATGTTTATTTTAACTGTTCTATGTACAGTATTTGGGTGCATAATTATTTACAATTGTCATATCTTCTTGTTAGATTGTGCTCTTTATTATTATATAGTGTCCTTCTTTGTCTCTTGTTACAGTTTTTTTTTAAGTCTATTTACCTGATAGAGTACAGTAAAACCTTGGATTGTGAGTAAATTGGTCTACAAGTATTTTGCAAGATAAACAAATATTTCTAACTTTAACTTGATAATGAGCAATGTCTTGGAATACGAGTGGCACGTGACACCGAATATCACATGATCACAACTGAGCCAATGGTTCCTGAAATTCACTTTGATATACGAGTGCTTTGGATTACAAGCATGTTTCTAGAACAAATGCTTGCAAACTAAGGTTTTACTGTATTCCTACCCTGGCTTTCTTTTGACATCCGTTTGCAAAATGTTTCTCCATCCCCTCCCTTTCTTTTTTTTTTTTTAATGTTTATCTATTTATTTTGAGAGAGAGAGTGGGGTAGAGGCAGAGAGAGAGAGAGAGAGAGAGAGAATCTCAAGCAGGCTCTGCACTGTCAGCCCAACACAGGGCTTGATCTCATGATCCAAGAGATCATGACCTAAACTAAAATCAAGAGTCAAATGCTTAACTGCCTGAGCCACCCAAGTACCCTAATACCCTCACTGTCAGTCTGCATGTGTCTTTAGGTCTGAAATGAGTCTCTTGCAGGCAGAATATATATGGGTCTTGTTTTTTTATCCATTCCTTCACCCTAGGTCTTTTGATTCGAGCATTTAGTCCATTTGCATTAAAAGTAATTATTAATAGATAAGTATTTATTGATATTTTGGTACTTTTCTGTGTGTTTTTCTGTGGTTCTTTTCTAATACTTTCTTCTCTTTTGGTCTTTCAGTTTGCTGGCTTTCTTCAGTGATATACTTGGATTTATTTCTCTTTATTTTTTACATATCTATTACTGGTTTTTGATTCGTAGTTACATTAGGTTTGTATATAACATCTTCTGCACATAGCGCCTATATTATGTTGGTGGTGGCTTAAGTTTGAACCCAATCTATACTCTCCCCTCCAACCTCCCCACATTTTACTTATATTATGTCATATTTTACATCCTTTTATTTTGTTAATCCCTTGACTGATTTTCATAGATACACTTATTTTTATTGCTTTTGTGATTCATACTTTCCTTACTCTTACTTATGGTCTTTTCCACTCAAAGATTCCCCTTTAACATTTCTTGTAGGTCTGGTTTAGTGGTCATGGACTCCTTTAACTTTTGTTTGTCTGATAAACTCTGTATCTCTCCTTCTATTCTAAATGATAGCCCTGCTGGATAAAGTATTCTTGGCTGCATATTATTTATTCCTTTCAGCACTTCAAATTTATCATGCCACTCTCTTCTGGCTTATGAAGTCTCTGCTAAAAAATCCACTGACAGTCTTATGAGGTTTTCCCTTTATGCAAATTATTTCTTTTTTCTTGCTCCTTTTAAAATTCTCTCTTTATCACTATTTTTGATTATTTTAATTACTATGTGTCTTATTGTAGACTTCCTTGGGTTGATTTTGGTGGGGAATCTCTGTGCCTCCTGGATCTGGATATCTGTTTCCTTCACCAGATTAGGAATTATTTTTTCAGCTATTATTTCTTCAAATAGTTTCTGACTCCTTTTCTCTCTTTTTCTTCTCCTGAGATAACTATAATGTGAAGGAGTATTATGTGTTATATGTGTGATGGAGTCGTTGAGTTCTCTAAGTCTACTCTCATTTTGCATATGTTTTTTTCCTTTTACCTACTCAGCTTGATTAGTTTCCATTACTCTGTCCTCCAGGTTGCTAAATTGTTCTGCCATTTCCCCTAGCCTGGTATGTATTCCATCTAGCATATTATTAATTTCATTTATTGTGTTCATCTCCAATTGGTTCTTTTTTTATCTCTTTGTTAAGGGTCTCACTGATGTCCTCCAATCTTTTCCCAAATCCTGTGCGTATGTTCATGATCATTATTCTAAATTCTCTATCAGGCATGTTACTTATATTTGTTTCACTTAGTTCTCTTGCTGTGGTTTTGTCTTGTTCTTCCATTTGGGACATATTTCTCTGTCTCCTCATTTTGTCTAACTCTCTGTGTCCGTTTCTATGTATTGGGAAAGTCAGCTACATCTCTTGCTCTTGAAAGCAATGGCCTTATGAAGAAAAGGTAGTATCCTGCAGTGCAGTGTCCCTGTTCATAGGAGCTGGTGCTTCAGCAGGTGTCTCCTGTGTGTGTTGTGTGTACCCTGCTGGTCTGTCCTGACTTATTTTCCCTTGAGTCCAGTTGGCTGCACAGGCTCTTTTCTTGTTCTGGGCAGTGTTTGGTCCCTGGCTGGGGTGGGACACGTAGTTTTAACAAGGTGCACACCAGTCTATTTGCAAAATGAGACCTGTTGCTGCTGCAGGGACTGGGGCTATTTGAAGTGCATACAGTTTTAAAAAGGTGTGCCTTAGGCTTCTGCAGGCTCCACCACTGCCACCACTGTAGTGACCAAGGTCTTGCAGAACACACAGGTCGGGAGATGTGGTTTTGACAAGGTTTATGCATATCCTCTGGGGGAGGAGATCCACTGTGCTGGGTCTGAAGCAAATGTGACTGGGAAGACTAAAATGCTGAAGCCCATGAGAAGCTGGGCATGATGTTAGCAAGTCAGGCAGCGAACGCTAACACAGCACTGTTTCTTACAGGGGCCTGTGAGTGTATGCTGGGGTGTGGGGGACATTATGCCTGCCAGCTCCTTTGTTCTTGGAGAAGTCCCTCAGCTAATCCTGCCCCTCCAGGACATGCTCTGACACGAGTAAAGTATTCTTCCTCCTGTATGTCCCTAGGTGTTTTTCAAACTGCTACTTCTATGCTGTATTTCTGGGGGCTCTTTGTCCAGCTGTCTCTTTAGGGAAGGGCCTGAGCTTCCCATAGGCCTCCATGTTCTCCCAGAACTGAGCCTGCTGATTTTAAAAATTCTAGATTTTAATTTCTTCTGGTTGTAACACCTCACAAAATTCAGCTCCCCTCACTTTCAAAGCCAAATATTGTGGGAATTTCCCTTCCCCATGCAGACTCCCCAGTGTCATAATCTGTTTCTCACCCTTCTCCATGCCCATAGCTCTCTCCTGCCCGTGGATGGCCATGGTTTACCTCCCTACTGCGTCTCTTCCCTTCCTACCCTCTCTGATGTGGCTTCCTCTCTACCCTTAGTTGTGAAGTTTGTTCTGTCAGTCTGCAGGTTGTTTTCTGTGTTATTTACAGAGATGTGAGTATTATCTAGTTATGTCTGTAGGATGAGGTCATCTTAGGGTCTTCCTGCTTTGCCATCTTCCTAGCCTCCAATAGATACACTTCTGAGAGCAACCTCCCTAAAGGAATTCAGCAGTCTCTAACAATGGAGGCCCAGGTGGCAGGAACTAAATTCTATAGTTTGTCTCCAATGTGATTAGTTTACCCTTGCCTTTATAAGGCAGGAAAACATTTCAATCCACCTAACTGGCCACAGAAACCTTTCTCTCTGATCTTCAGAACAGTTAGGTGATTTTCTACTGCACCTTAACCATCCAGTTTCAACTGGACCATTTAGGTCTATAACATACAATATATCAAAGGATAGTGGATTGTGTATAAGGCATAAGAGAAACTAACATAATACTCCCTAGTACATCATACAAAGTGTTCTACATGTTTCATATATTATCATATTTAGTTTTCAAAACAATCCTGTGAGGTAGAAATTAATATAATAACTTTGCATGCAGGAAATGTTTAAGTGAGAGTCACTTGTCAGCTGTGTGCCCTAGGGTGGATTTCTTAAGATCTCTGTACTGTCTTCACATTAACATTAAACTTACCCTCAGATTAGAAAGAAGGCAATCTAATAGAATAATTCAACTAAAATGTGGGCCTCTCTTGGAAGGACTGCATTTGCATTTTAAAGGTATGGATAATTAAGTGAAATCTATTCTTGGAACAATGTTTGTGACTCAAGTTGGGAAGCATTTTTTAGAACTGCCTTCGTCTTTCCAGGTCCTAAAAAGGGCAGGACCAATTCTGAAATATCAGCAGCTCCTATTTTAGCTCATATGCATTATTACCACCTGTAAATACTCTCTTCGCATATGATGGTTTTTCTATTACCTATTTTTATTTTTATTCATTTATTTAGTTTTCAAGATTTGGCAGAGCTGGAGACCTTTGGGTCTCTACTCTAGCATCCCTTTTGATTCGTAAGCACCTATGCCATACAGAATACTAAACGTGTTTCATATTACCTATTAATTAGCACACAAGACATTTCTACAAATTTGTAAGAGATCCCAAGTATATCGAGAAATGTTGACTATTGTAGTAGCATAGAGGAAGCCATGACTGCAAAAAACGTTTTTCTAACTTCTTTCACCTCCACCCAAAGTAAGAAGTACCTTCAGGAGATACAGTGCCTATCTACATATATGCCTGTGTTTTTATATAACTAAAACAAGTTTTAAAAAGCAATATATACCCTTACTGCATGCAGGACACTCTGATATTTTCTCCTCTATTTTTTCTACTTTATCAAGTATAATTTACAAAAGTGTAAGATATTTAAAGTGTATATTGTGCGATTTGACATACATATACATTTTTAAAGGATCCCCTCAGTTAATTAACATGTACATCAGCTCATGTATTTATTGTTTTGGGTTTTGTTTGTCTAATCGTTTGGGTGAGAATATGTAAGTTCTGCTCATCAAATTTCACTTGTACAATGCAGTGTTATCAACTATAGTTACTATGTTATACATTAGATCCTCATACCTTATTCATCATATAGCTAAAAGTTTGTACCCTTTTACCAACCGCTTTCTATTTCCCTGACCCATCCAGCTCCTGGCAACCATTTTTCCATTCAGTTTCCATGAGTTTGGCTTTTTTTTCCCTTTAGGCCCATCCATGTTGTTGCAAGTGGCAATATTTCCTTCTTTGTAATAGATGAATAATATTTTATTATATATTCTTTATTATTCATGTGTTGATGCATACTTAGGTTGTTTCCATATCTTCACTACTGTAAATAATGCCTAAATGAACATGACAGTGCAGGTATTTTTGATATCCTCTCTTTATTTCTTTGGATAGATACCCAGAAGTGGGATTGTTGAATTATGTGGTAATTCTATTTTTAATATTTTGAGGAGTCTCCATACTGTTTTCCATAGTGGCTGTGCCAATGTACTTTCCTACAAACAGTGCACAATAGTTTGCTTTTCTCCATATCCTTACCAACACTGTTCTCTTTTATCTTTTCAATGATAGACATTCTCACAGGTGTGAAGTAATATCTCATTGTGGTTTTAATTTACATGGTGATTTAATTTCCTTGATGATTAGTGGTGATGAGCACCTTTTCACTACCTATTGACCATCTGTATCTTATCTTTGGAAAAATGTCTATTTAGTTCTTCTACCCATTTTTTAATCAGATTGTTTGACATTTTGGTATTGAGTTGTTTGAGTTCTTTATATGTTTTGAATATTTACCCCTTATAAGATATATGACTTAGAAATATTTCCTCTCATTCTGTAGGTTGCCTTTTTATTTTGTTGATTATTGCCTTTGCTGTACAGAAGCTTTTTCACGTGATGGAGTCCCACTTATTCATTTTTTCTTTTCTTACCTTTACCTTTAGTGTCAAATCAAAAAAAAAAAAAAAAAATCACTGCCAAGACCAATGTCAAGGAGCTTACTTCCAACATTTTTGTCAAGAACCTCTACTGTTTCGGGTCTTATATTTAAGTCTTTAATCCATTTTGAGTTGATTTTTTGTGTATGGTATAAGATAGGAGTCCCAATTTCATTCTTTGTATGGCATAACATAGGAGTCCAGGATCATTCTTTAGCATGTGATTGTCCAATTTTCCCACCACTTTGTATTGAAGAGACTATTCTTTCCTCATTATATACTCATGGCTACTTTATCAGAAGTTATTGACCATATATGCATGAATTTCATTCTAGGTTCTGTATTCTGTTCCACTAATCTATGTGTCTCTTTTAATGCCAATACCATACTATTTTGATTACTATAGATTTGTAATATAGTTTGGAATCAGGAAGTATAATACCACCAGTTAGGTCTCCTTTCTCAAGGTTGCTTTGGCTACTCAGAGACTCTTACAGTTCCATACAAATTTTAGGATTGTTTTTCTTTTTCTGTAAAGATGCCATTTGAGTTTTGATTAGGGATTACACTGAATATGTAGATAGCTGTAGGTAGTATGAGCTTTTTTAAAAAAATGAATTTTTCCAATCCATGAGCTAGAAATATCTTTCCATATATTTGTGTCTTCTTCAATTTCTTTCACCTATGTCTTACAGTTTTCAATATACAGATCTTTCACCACCCCCTTGGTTAAATTTATTACTAGCTATTTTATTCTCTTTGATGCAATTATAAACAGGATTGTTAATTTCTTTTTCTGGTAGTTTATTGTTAGTGTTTAGAAATGCAATTGATTTGGTATATCTATTTTGTATCCTGAAACTTTACTGAATTCACTTATTAGTTCTAACAATGTTTTAGTGGAGTCTTTGGGGTTTTCTACATATAATATCATGTCATCTGCAACTAGGCACAGTTTTATTTATTTATTTTTTCTGGTTTGAATGATGTTTATTTGTTTTTTCTTGGCTAATTGTTCTGGCTAAGATTTCCAGTATTATGTTGAATAAAAGTGGCACAAGTGGGCATTATTGTCTTATTCCTGGTCTAAGAAGAAAACTTCAGCTTTTGCAACTGAATATGATGTTATCTGTGGGCTTGTCATATATGACATTTGTTATGTTGAGGTACATTCCCTCTATACCCACTTTTTTGAGAGTGTTTATTATGAATAAATGTTAAATTTTGTCAAATGCTTTTTCTGGATATATTGAGATGTTTATATGATTTTTATCCTTCATTTTATTAATGTGGTATATCACATTGATTTGTAGATGTTAAACCATTCTTGCATCCCTGTAATAAATCTCATTTGATCATGGTAATTTTCTTTTTTTGTGGTGTCCTTGTTTAGTTTTGGTGTCAGGGTAATGCTGACCTCACAGAATGAGTTTTGAAGTAGCCCGTCCTCTTATATTTTTTAGAGGGGTGTGAGAAGAATTGCTATTATTTCTTATTTAAGTGCTTGGTAGAATTCACCAGTGAAGACTTCTGTTTGTAAACTGCCTTTGTTGGGAGATTTCTGATTACTGATTTAATTTACTACTAATGGTTTGTTTAGACTTTCTGTTTCTCCCTGATTCAGTCTTGTAGATTGTATGTTTCTAAAACCTTATCCATTTCCTCTAATTCTTCAATTTGCTGGTGTATATTTTTTTATAATAGTTTCTTCTGATCCTCTGTATTTATATGGTATTAGTTGTAAATGTCTCCTCTTTCATGTTATAATTCTGTTTGCGTCTTCTCTCTTTTATTTCTTGGTAAGTCTAACTAAAGGTTTGTTTATTTATATTTTCAAAAAACACTAGCTCTTAGTTTCATTGATCTTTTTAGTCTTTTCAGCATTTTTAGTTTCTATTTCATGTATATTTCTGTCCTGACCTTTGTTATTTCCTTCCTTCTACTAATTTTGGGCTGAGTTTTCTCTTCTTCTTCTAGTTCCTTGAGGTGCAGTTAGGTTGTTAGTAGAACTTCTTTTGCTGCATCTCCTAAGTTTTAGTATATTGCATTTTAATTTTCATTTTTTTCAAAATATATTTTATTTCTCTTTTAATATCTTATATGCCCCATTGATTATTCATTAGCATATTTTTTAATCTCCACATTTTATGAATTTTTCAGTTTTCTTCTTGTAATTAACTTCTAGTTTCATACCATTGTGGTCAGAAAAGATTATTAATATGATTTCAATTATCTTAAATTTACCTATTTTTTTAAATGTTTATTTATTTTGAGAGAGAGAGAGAGCGGTCACACATGAGAGCAGGGGAGGGGCAGCAAGAGAGAGAGAGAGAGAGAAAGAGAGAGAATCCCAAGCAGGCTCCAGCTGTCAGCACAGAGCCTGATGTGGGGCTTGAACTCACAAACTGTGAGATCATAACAAGAGCCAAAATCAAGAATCAGATGCTTAACTGACTGAGCCACCCAGGTGCCCCTACCTACTTTTATTAATTGTGTTTGTGTGTCTACATGTATCAAATACTTAATGTCCTGGAGTAGGTATAAGACTACAAATTTAATATGGCCCTTTGTAGCAACGTGGATGGAACTGGAGAGTGTTATGCTAAGTGAAATAAGCCATACAGAGAAAGACAGATACCATATGTGTTCACTCTTATGTGGATCCTGAGAAACTTAACAGAAACCCATGGGGGAGGGGATGGAAAAAAAAAAAAAAAAAGAGGTTAGAGTGGGAGAGAGCCAAAACATAAGAGACTCTTAAAAACTGAGAGCAAACTGAGGGCTGTTGGGGGTGTGGGAGGGAGGGGAGGGTGGGTGGTGGGTATTGAGGAGGGCACCTATTGGGATGAGCACTGGGTGTTGTATGGAAACCAATTTGACACTAAATTTCATATATTTAAAAAAAACAAATAAATAAATGAATAAAACAATTGTTTTACAAAAAAATTAAAAAATATAATAATAAATGAAGCTCTGTCCCTAGCTAGAAAAAAAAAAAAGAAATTTAATAATGAATTTTGTTGCAAAGAGCATTAAAAGAACTACTTTGAAATATTCCATAGAAGCTTGCAGAATGTGTATGATGCCTGTTTTAGGAAACACTTGCAAAATATTTAGATTCTTCTTCTAAAAAATTGGACATAAACCTATTTTTTTACACTTTCTCTGTTTATTTCTCTCCCAATATATAATCCACTCATCATATATTTTGTCTTTATAATTAACATTTCACAAGAAATTATCATTAATGTTTTATACAGAAAATATGCATTTGGATTTATCTGTTTATTTTTTCAATATATGAAGTTTATTGTCAAATTGGTTTCCATACAACACCCAGTGCTCATCCCAAAAGGTGCCTTCCGCAATACCCATCACCCACCCTCCCCTCCCTCCCACCCCCCATCAACCCTCAGTTTGTTCTCAGTTTTTAAGAGTCTCTTATGCTTTGGCTCTCTCCCACTCTAACCTCTTTTTTTTTCCTTCCCCTCCCCCATGGGTTTCTGTTAAGTTTCTCAGGATCCACATAAGAGTGAAACCATATGGTTTCTGTCTTTCTCTGTATTGCTTATTTCACTTAGCATAACACTCTCCAGTTCCATCTATGTTGCTACAAAGGGCCATATTTCATTCTTTCTCATTGCCACGTAGTACTCCATTGTGTATATAAACCACAATTTCTTTATCCATTCATCAATTGTTGGACATTTAGGCTCTTTCCACAATTTGGCTATTGTTGAGAGTGCTGCTGTAAACATTGTGGTACAAGTGCCCCTATGCATCAGTACTCCTGTATCCCTTGGGTAAATTCCTAGCAGTGCTATTGCTGGGTCATAGGGTAGGTCTATTTTTAATTTTCTGAGGAACCTCCACACTGTTTTCCAGAGTGGCTGCACCAATTTGCATTCCCACCAACGGTGCAAGAGGGTTCCTGTTTCTCCACATCCTCTCCAGCATCTATGGTCTCCTGATTTGTTCATTTTGGCCACTCTGACTGGCGTGAGGTGATATCTGAGTGTGGTTTTGATTGTATTTCCCTGATGAGGAGCGACGTTGAGCATCTTTTCATGTGCCTGTTGGCCATCCGAATGTCTTCTTTAGAGAAGTGTCTATTCATGTTTTCTGCCTATTTCTTCACTGGGTTATTTGTTTTTCGGGTGTGGAGTTTGGTGAGTTCTTTATAGATTTTGGATACTAGCCCTTGGACATAAACCTTTTAGAAAGATAAAATGTTTAACACTCTTTTATCGTGGGTGCTAAGGGTTAAAAAAAAAGGTATTAATTTTAAGTGAAAGAAACATACCATATGTGTACCTTTGGTTGTTTATTTCCCTGGGCATCCTAGCTTATTTGAGAAAATCACCAAGATTTTATTGCAGTTTGGTTCTCAAGTTATCTTTTACTCTGCAAATCATTTTAAAGAGGTATTCATTAGAACAAGTGATCTCAAACTTCTAGATTTTGCATCATTTCAGGATGGCAATGTTCCCTATAACCATTATCTTCACTAGCTCATGGGAAGAAAAAAAATGAAAAGAATTTATAATGTTCTTGAACTGTGGCAAAGAGGAAAATAATTCAGTAGTTAACTCACTTCCCACACAAGAGCGTAGACATGGTTACTGTGGAAATAATTTTACTATGTAGAGATACCTACAAGTCACTATATAGCTTAAAATACCTAGGTCCCTCCAGATTACCTAGGTTCAGTAAATTTACATGGTAAAGGATCTCTGTCCTTGGTTCTGACATGGCATTCTTTTATTGCATCCTGCCATTCTATGTCTGTATTTATGACATTGTTTTGCATTGGTTGGTACACATATCAGTTTTCCCTACTGAATGGTTAGTTCTTGTTTTTTATTGATTTTGCTATCACCAGCATCTAGCAATTACATAACACATAGTAGAAGGTACTAAATGTTTTGCCAAATGAATTATGCCAGGAAGGAAGGAATAAAGGAAGGGAAGAAGGAAAGAAGGACCAAGGGAAGGAACAAAGAAAAGAATGAATAAAGGAAGGAAGAAGGTAGAGAGGGAGGAGGGAGGGGAGTTATCGCAAGTCATCTCACTAATTCTGCCCTAAAATCACGTTTATTTCCCACTATTCTATTATAGTATACCTGGAATAGGAACATGTTCATTCAGAGAAGCTTTTATGGTTGCAATGGAGTAAAGAGTCAGAAGAATAAGTGGAGCTCAGATTATTTAATGACTTGTGGACAATTTTAGGGACTTTGAGTGAATGAAACAGGGTTATTAATGGGTTGTGAAGTTATGTGATATGAATTCCATTTTATTTTATTTTATTTTATTTTACATATAAATTATTGTCAAATTGGCTTCCATGCAACACCCAGTGCTCATCCCAACAGGTCCCCTCCTCAATGCCCATCACCCACTTTCCCCTCTCCCCACCTCCCATCAACCCTCAGTTTGTTCTCTGTATTTAAGAGTCTCTTATGGTTTGCCTTCTTCCCTCTGTAACTTTTTTTTCCCCTTCCCCTCCCCCTTGGTCTTCTGTTAAGTTTCTCAGGATCCACATGAGTGAAAACATGTGGTATGTGTCTTTCTCTGCCTGACTTATTTCACTTAGCATAACACTCTCCAGTTCCATCCACGTTGCTACAAAAGGCCAGATTTCATTCTTTCTCAATGCCAAGTAGTATTCCATTGTGTATATAAATAATGTCTTCTTTATCCATTCATCATTTGATGGACATTTAGGCTCTTTCCATAATTTGGCAATTGTTGAAAGTGCTGCTATAAACATTGAGGTACAAGTGCCCCTATGCATAAGCACTCCTGTATCCCTTGGGTAAATTCCTAGCAGTATTGGGTTGTAGAGTAGATCTATTTTTAATTTTTTTGAGGCACCTCCACACTGTTTTCCAGAGTGACTATACCAGTTTGCATTCCCACCAACAGTGCAAGATGGTTCCCATTTCTCCACATCCTCTCCAGCATCTATGATCTCCTGATTTGTTCATTTTAGCCATTCTGACTAGCGTGAGGTGGTATCCCAGTGTAGTGTTGATTTGTATTTCCCTGATGAGGAGTGACATTGAGCATCTTTTCATGTGCCTGTTGGCCATGTGGATGTCTTCTTTAGAAAAGTGCCTATTCATGTCTTCTGCCCATTTCTTAACTGGATTATTTGTTTTTCGCGTGTGGAATTTGGTGAGTTATTTATAGATTTTGGAATCTAGCCCTTTATCCAATATGTCATTTGCAAATATCTTTTCCCATTCCATCAGTTGCCTTTTAGTTTTGTTGATTGTTTCCTTTGCAGTTCAGAAGCTTTTTATCTTGATGAGGTCCCAATAGTTCATTTTTGCTTTTAGTTCCCTTGCCTTTCGAGATGTCTCAAGTAAGAAATTGCTGCAGCTGAGGTCAGAGTGGTTTTTTCCTGCTTTCTTCTCTAGGGTTTTGGTGGTTTACTCTACTTGTTTGAAAATAAAATATAGGTGGCAAGACTAGAAACAAGTACGCCTGTTAGGAAGCTCTTGCTGGAATTCAGGCTACAGACGATGACATCTCTGAGCAGAATGGCACCAATGGAGATAATGAGAGATAGGGAAACTCTTGATATGATCTGAAGGTGGAGATATCAGAGTTCCCAATGGAGGACTCCGGTGTTGTTGACTTGAATGACTGGAAGAATGGTGTTTTTATTAACTGAAGTGAGAAAGCTATGGGTAGAGCCGTTACAAGGGAGGTTAGGAATTCGGGTTAGTTCGTGTTGACTATGACATAGATATCTGTTAGACATTCATGTGGAGATGTTGACTAGGCAATTAGGTATGAGCCTGGAGTTTCAGAGCTTCATACTACAAATATAAATTGTGAGTTGTTGACGTATAGAAGTTATTTAAAGCCACGAGGTTAGAAAAGATCAAAAAGGAACAAATATATATAAATATGAGGACTGAGTTCTGAGACACTCTAACAAAATTAGAATAGTGGTTCTTTCCTTCTATAATTTTCTCCACTTTTATTCTTCAAAGGAGACGCTAGATCTATTAATCAAAACAAAAAAGCAAAGGAAGAAGTTTTATTCAGCATTGGAATGATTTGATGCCAAATTCAAGAAGATTATAGATCAGAATGGTGATGGATCCTGTCTGGAAAAGCAGTACAACTGTCAAAACCAACATTGAATAAATGTGACTGTGTCAAACACAGAATTTATGAAAGTCTATCCTACAGCCCAACATTCTTCCAGTAAAAACAGGCCTTTGGCATTCCATCTCCACTACTGGAAATTATCTAGGTGCCTCTTACTGTCTCCAAGCCAGTAACTCCTGTATTAATTTCTTCCTGGTACCATAACAAATTACCACCAACTCTCTCCACCACTTTTGTAGGGCAAGTGCCTCTCATTGGTTGAATCAAACTGGAAACCAGAAGGCAAGGGACGCTGAGAGAAGCAGTCTGTAGAAGTCAGTTGTCCTTACATGTTCTTATAACAACTATTTCCCTTCTAACACTTTTCATGATGTAATATTTTTATTTTCAGGATTATTGGATTAGTATTTCTCTTCTCTTAGAATCTACACAGCATGATGTCAAAGTTTATGCCAGTGTTGCTGACAATTATATCATCAAATCCTGTCCTAGGCCTCTCATACTGAAGGTACTCAATAAATAGTTATTTAATAGTTGAAGGAAAGAAAAAAATCAGTCAATGAACTGTTTTCAGTTTTCTCTCTCAGTTATTCTCACTTCATGTACCATACTGGTGTCTACTTGGCTTCTGGCAACAGTGTTGTCTTGTCTCTCTTCTAAGTCCCTTGCTAACCACTTGGACTTAAGAACAAAATTTTATTCCAACTGCTTTGACAATTGGTCCATCCTAGGACAGGATTTCTAGCTCCTCTGTTCATTTGGTTCTTGTTCACCTGATGAATAATGACAAATGGCAGCAGTTTAAATGATAGTGACTGTATGACTTTAGCATGCTAAATTCTCATACTTCTCTTTTGTTAGGAAACTGTTCATAACCTTAATTCAAAAGCTCTTTTAGCTTTTCCAGTAGGTCTCTTCTCAAGTTCTACTTGGTCCCATCCCACATTCTCAGAGTTCAGTGAACTCGACATATTTAAATGAATACATGTTTCACATGAAAAAAAAAGTTACCACTTTTCTTTTTCTTCTTAAAATTTGTGGGGAAAAAATGAATAAAAATGTCCTGTGAAGGATTTGGCACTTTAAAAAAATAACATGCTTACTAGGTCCAAAAATATATTTCCTAAGATTTGAAGTAGATTTTTTTTTCCATGATAAAGTCAGTGACAATAGGATCTTATTACACAAGGCTGATTTAAGTGTCTTGACATTCACTAAATGCCAGCAAGTAAGGTTGAAATTTTGAAGCGACCATTAAGGAAAACTTTCTACTCAGCCCAAGTATATCCAATTAGTAGATATAACAACAGATTTATTGTTTTGGGTTTAGTGATTACCATAGAAAAGGTATTAACACATAGGGATTTCTTTGGAAATATATGCAGATGAAAATGTAAGCTCTAAAAATCCTACTATAAACTCTACTATCTGACAGGTTTGTCAGATATTTTAGTTGTCAGAAATAACTATAAATACTATTCAAGGTTTGCCAATTTTCCCAGAATAAAATGACTTAACAGAACATAGTATGAAATAGAATTCAGTGTTTCATTCATGGTTCAGAAGGAACTTCAGGATAATCTCCACTTCTCATGTCAACTTTGTTGACATTAACCACCTTGAACCAGAGAATCTGTTAAAGAGAGGATTCTGTCCACAAGAGATGGCTAATAGTAATTGATATTTGAAGTCTAATCATACCAGTTAATAAAATTATAAGTCAAAAAGCATTAACATATTTGTTTTCAAGCCATATTCAACTGAAAATATGTAGATGTGATTTCATCAGTAAAATAAATTTTGTCAGTAACGTAAATGAATTAAAAGTGGACAACAGAAACCATGATATAAAATCACACGTGCTAGATCATGAGGTACCTCTTCCATTTAACTTGATTACTTTAACTTAGTTATTTTAACTTTAGTTAAGAATTGTCAGACTTTCCAAAGAAGCTTAACCATTTCACCTTCCACCAGCAGGGTTTAAGGGTTCCATTCTCTCTTCATTCTCACCAGTCCTTGTTCTTATTTGTCTTTTTTGATCACAGCCATACTGATGGGTGTGAAGCAGTATCTCCTTGTGATCTGGATTTGCATTTCCCAATGGCTTACAGTTGTTGAGCATCTTTTCTTGTGCATATCAGTCATTTGTGTATCTTCCTTGAAGAAATGCCTATTGAGATCCTTTCTCCATTTTTAAATTGGGTTATTTATCTTTTCATTATTGAGTTGTAGGCATCATTTTCCTATTCTAAATATAAGCCCCTTATCAGATAGATGATTTACAAAAATTTTCACCCATTCTGTAGGTCATCTTTTCACTTTCTACTAGCAAATTTTTCATTTTGGTTGTCATACTTTCAACTGAAGCATTTTCATTTGGTTCTTTTGAAAAAATAATTTCTATATCTTTACCTGAGATTTTCTACTTTATAATATTGTCAGCATAGCTTACTTCTATAAGAATGATTTTTTTAGGTCTTTGAATATTTTCTTAATGGCTAAAGTCCTAACCATTGTTTTAGTGTTTTCTTTCTTGAGCCACTCATTTTTCTTATTCATATTTTAGGAGTAAATAGGGGATAAAAAAAATATGGGTTAACAGGATAAGAATCATTAAATGATGGTCAGAGTCACTGAGACCCAGTAATTCATGATTTTTAAGGAAAAAATTAAAAAAAAACTCTAGAATTCGTTTGTAATAGTTTTAGTAGGAATTTGAGGAATACCTTTTGAATTTTACTTATTGTATTTTTGTATATATACCATTCCTGACATGAGAAAAGAAGGAAGAAAGAAAGAAAGAGAGAGAGAGAGAAAGAGAGAAAGACAAGAAAGAAAGAAAGAAAGAAAGAAAGAAAGAAAAAAGAAAGAAAAGAAAGAAAGAGAGAAAGACAAGAAAGAAAGAAAGAAAGAAAGAAAGAAAGAAAGAAAGAAAGAAAGAAAGAAAAATCAAATTGCTTGGTTCAAATGATCCAATTCCAGGTTTAAACTTTTTTTGTATTTTCATCTCAGGCTAGGGTGTGCTAAATTCAGTGCAAAGATGTCACTTATATCTAGTCAATATAGTCAAAATTATCTAGAAAATCCTTTAAGTATTAACCTCCTAAGCACCTCCCCATCCCAATATTCTATGGCTTTGACATTCTGTACCAACAGATTTTTTTAATAGTGTCAGGTGAAGTGGTTGGATTTGCCTAGAGGCCATGGAGTATGAAAAATGGGTTTGAGTTTGTTTATTTTCGAGATGCTTGTATAGGCTGAATGTTTATAGGCTTAGGTGCACATATGATGCAGTTTGACCAAGTATGACATGATCTTCCACTCTCCAATGGTCAGAAATGCTATGAGAAAATGTGGAGTGATTAAGAAAATGGCAACACCAATTAGAGTTATGTTAAGCCCCTTAAATGTATTTGAAAGATTCAACAGGTCTTTTCTGTAGTGATTTTCCATTCCTGACAGACTGAAATGATTCGGTTTTCAGAAAGACAAGATAGTAACCCTTCCTCTCAGCTCCTCTTTGGATTTGCTACTCCATCATACAAATCATTTTATTCATTTTCTTAAATTGACTGCCTTCACACAACATTTTCATACCCATCTGGAAGGCTGAACCATGGTAATAGCTTTCAGTTAACTTCTAGACTTGATAATGAAAAATAATGCGGTCAAAATTTGAAAAGTGCTTTATTTTCTTGGATACCAGATAATGAAGTCATCTTTTTTAAAAAAAAAGCAAGCTCATATATCCGAAGGATGATGGAATGGCAACACTATCAAGCATCCACAAGAAAAAAACTTCTCTGTGCACTCTGAAGATCATGTCCTTTCTGGGTGCATAAATCATGAACAGTTTGGCAAATTTAGGGTGCAGAGGGTACTTACCTAACTACAGACAGAAGAGGGAGTATCATCCCAAACATGCTAAGTTTCAGACTGAGTGTGCATGTTGAAAAAAGACTTGGCACATCACTCATTATTTTGTTAATTAATATTTATTGGTGACCTAAGAACAGCCTGAGAGAAAGGTAGGAGGAACCAATGGATGTTGGATGAATATGAGCATTTCTAGAGGACAGAACACCAGAGGCACTTGAATCTCCTGCCGCTAATTCAGGGACTATGATAAAAAATATGTCCTTTTCAGAGTAGCAGCACATCTGAGCCTATGGTCTGAACTTCAATGTCTGCTAACTCAAAAGACTTTAAGGGATCAATATTGTACATGTGTGATGCAGCCGTGTGCTAGGGGTACAAGTGGACCTCTGGAAAACTACAGAGACATCTTCTATTTAAGGGCTTTTCTATTCTTATTTTCAAAACAACACACATCTATA
Organism: Panthera leo; assembly: GCF_018350215.1. Taxonomy (NCBI): domain Eukaryota; kingdom Metazoa; phylum Chordata; class Mammalia; order Carnivora; family Felidae; genus Panthera; species Panthera leo. Next base: position 188,277,698 of record NC_056682.1, read on the forward strand.
GGCCAAGTTTGCCTCTTAGCTGCCAGGTTTTGAACTCTGGGTATAGCTCAAATAAATACACCAGACTCAGGATCATCGAACTGTCACAACATAAACATGAAGCTCATGATCTGAATTTTAAAATTCTTTCTGTTTCCTTTTCAAGTTTATCATATAATTCTACTTCATATAACTATTGGATTATATAGCTTCTATATAATTTATTATTGAATAAATTAATGGACAATGGTTCTAATATATGAGGGGGTTCATAATGAGAAAAAAACTATAAAGATTGACTTATGTGTACGAGTGACATTATATATGCAATTGTATTTATTGTACAATTGTATTAATTGTAATTAATAACTCTGGCTCAGAGTTATTGGCTAGTGTTATGGACAAAATGACATTTCCCCAAAATTCATATGTTGAAGTTGTAACTTTCAGTATCTTAGAATGTGACTGTATTTAGATGTAGTTCCTTTATAAAGAGGTTATTAAGTGAAAATGGGTCCTAATTCAATATGACTGACATCCTTATAAAAAGAGATTAGGACACACAGACACATAAAGGGAAGATGGTGTGAAGGTGCTAGGAGAAGATGGGCATCTACAAGCCAAAGAGAGCAGACTCAGGTGAAGCCACCCCCTCTGAACACCTTGATCTGGACTTATAGCCTCCAGAACTGTGAGAAAATAAATTTCTCTTGTTTAATTCATACACATTTTTTACTGGAGGCCATAGCAAACTAATACAGTTAGTAATTCATAAATTCAACTCAATATTGTCAGAATTCAGAATTACCTATACCCCAAACTCCCATAAACAAATTCAGCTTGAAATAGCTCTGACATTTCTGTAGTTCTCATTACTATCCCCTGTGTTAGTCTAGACTTTCCAGGAAATAGATCTCAAGACAATGTTAATTGTGCAAAACTGTAATTATGAAAATCCCTATGAGGGGCACTGGGTGGCTCAGTTGAACGTTGGTTAAGCGTCTGACCTCAGCTTAGGTCATGATCTCACAGTTTGTGGGTTCGAGCCCCACATTGGGATCTGTGCTTCCATCTCAGAGCCTAGAGCCTGCTTCAGTTTCTGTGTGTCCCTTTCTCTCTGCACCTCCCCTGCTCATGCTCTGTCTCTCTCTCTCAAAAATATTTCTTTAAAAAAAAGAAAGAAAGAAAAGACAATGTTCATGAAAGAAAATGGAGACAGCAAAGCTGGGATAGCCATTAAACTGTGATACAAGTTTGACCCCAACTGAAGGAGATATGGAAGGGAAGTTGAAGGAAGCCATCTAGACTGCTGTGTAGTGTAAGTAAGATTCAGCAATCTTAAGGGGAATCCTGAAACCAAAGTTAGCTGTGAAAGAGTCCCTTGCATCCTAGACATAAGCCTGCCTTAGTATCCCCTATAAGCTCAGTCAGTGGCTGAAAGAGTCTGTGCGAGGTGTGGCCTTGGTGCAGACATACAAAACAGTGTAGCAACTATGACCCAAGCTATACCCACAGTTCAGAAACTGGTAGCTAAGAAGCAAACTTGGCCTGTACATGTGTGTTGTTTCCTTAGAGTGTTTTAAAAATCAGTCAGCTACCTCCTTGTATTTGGAGCTCTATATGATGCATTCCCATGAATACTGTTAAAGAAATAATATTATAATTATTGAAGAAAAATATTCAATGATATTTGTTAAAGCAAAATAAGGCACACTTTATTCTCAGGAACCCATGGCAATAGGTGTAAGGACCACAGCAATGGGATTGTGCAGTGGGGGAGAAAAATATTGGACTCAACTCTGAATACAGCATGAGCAAGTGGGAATTTATAGCCAAGAAGCAGACTGGTGATCTTTGGATAGAAAATTACAAAGTGGAAACATCAAAGGGAAGAGGGAATTTTGGCTAAACCAACCTAACAGGATTCTTGCTGAAGACAGCAAGACAGGAATTTTGGCTAAACCAACCTAACAGGATTCTTGCTGAAGACAGGGTGATCAGGTATTACCAGGGGGATAGTGGAAGATGAGAAACCCAATGAGATATAGAGAGTGAACAGATAAGGAGGATGGGAGATTCTGGCTAAACCAACTGAGCAGAATTCTTTCTAAAATTGGACAATGCAGAGATAAACACAGAAGTTCAAAAGTCCAGGCATTGTTGAAAACTTTAGGAGAGACCAAACAGAATTTGGTCAAGAGGAGAAGCTTTGTCAACACCTCACTTCCAAATTACCTAACTGATGAAACAGCTTTGACTTTAAGAGAATAGATTATGTGTGTCATCTCTGGACCAACACTATATTTAGTCATCAGATAGTTGTTGAGTATGTGATGAGGGCTTGACAACAGTCAGGGAGCTAAGGACCATAAAATGATAGCAGCAATGAAAGAAAGTCATTGCTTTCAAACCATCTACAAACTTGCTGAGCAATCAGGGTTGTGCCTGGAGAATAATTTAAGAAGCAGTAAATCATACAATTAAGATTCATTTCCCTTTAAAGCATGATTTATATGCCACATGGTGTAGGAAGATGACTTCAGGTGATACATAGATGAGCTTTTATTTTAATAGCTAGTCATTGATTTTAACATACTAGGAAAAAAAAAGGAAACAACACATCAAAACTGCCATTTAATTGACACTACAGCTTGAGGTAAAAATGAACTTAATTGGATATTAGGACAATGAGTCTGTGGGTAGAGCAAACAATACACAGATGTTATAAGACTCATTAGAGTTTGGAAAATATTGGCATGATGAATTGTACGGTTCAGATGTAATCCTTCTATGAGTCATCAAATGATAGAATCCATGACAAAAGGAAAAAAAAAACTGACTCTTATTGAATTTCAAATAGAAATGAGACCTCTGGAAGACAACATTTTGGCCCTTATGTCAAAATTAGCATTTAATTTTTTTTTTAAGTGTGGACCAAATAAGCTTTAAGATTCCTTCTAATCTTGGTGTTTCATGTTTTTCGTTTGTTTGTTTTTTGTTTTTTTAAATACCTACTTCCTCTTGAGAGTTTACTGCATGCTAGGCATTGCGCTTAAAAAATACAGGCTGTAAAAGACTCAGTTCTTTCCCCCAGGAAGCTCTCTATTTTATGAGATAGTCAAAACCAGATAATCACAATTCAGTGCACTTAGGATAAAGGATAGGTGTGGACATTACCGGTCAGTGAGGCTGAGCCCTTCATCCAATTCCTGAGGGAGCATGGAAGGAATGCTGGAGAGGTCCTCATGTGTCAGGCTAATATGGACAGGGTGACAGGGTGTATAATGCAGATGAAGATTGTATGGGTGATTATAGAACCACTGGAGTCCAACGTGTGAAGTAGGAAGTTGCATGTCATTAATTTTTTTTTATTGTTCATGTTATATATATAACAAAATTTACCATTTTTACCATTTTTAAGTATAAAATTCAGTGGCAGTTAAGTACACTCACATTGTTGTACAGCCATCACCATAATCTATCTCCAGAACATTTCTATCATATTAAGCTGAAATTCTATACCCATTAAACAAAGATTCCCCATTGGCCCTTCCATATAGTCACTGGTAACACTATTATTTCTGTCTCTATAAACTTTCCTATTCCAAATACCTCAAACAAGTGGAATCATACAATATTTTCCTTTCGTATCTGACATTTCGCTTAGTAGAATGTTTTCAAGATTATAGCATGGATCAGAACATCATTTCACTTTACATCTGAATAATATTCTTTTAAAGGTGTATTATACCATATTTTTTTTATCTGTTGGTTAACGTTTGGATTATTTCCACATTTTGCTTATTGTAAATAATTGCTTTGAACATGTGTCTTTTGAGTCTCAGCTTTGATTTTTGGGGGGTATGTATCTAAAAGTAGAATTGCCAGGTCATATGATAATTCTATGTTTAACTTCTTGAGGAACCACCATGTTGTTTTCCACAGCAGCTATACTGTTGTATGCTTCTATCAGCAGTGCTGTTTTCCAGTCTCTCCACATCCTGTTTTGTGACTTTCCTTTTTTTAATATTTATTTATTTTGGGGGAGAGTGCAAGAGGGGAAGGGGCAGAGATTTGGAGACAGAGGATCTGTAGCAGGCTCTGCAGTGACAAGCTGACAGCAGTGAGCCCCATGTGGGGCTCGAACTCATGGACCATGAGATCATGGCAAAGTCGGATGCTCAACTCAACTGACTGAGCCACCCAGGTGCCACTTCTTTTTTTCTTTTTCTTTTTTTTTTTAAATAATGGCCATCCTAATGGGTATGAAGTAATACTTCATTGTGGCTTCACTTTGCATTTCTCCAATGAATGGAATGTGGTTTTGAATGCTATTCTTTAAGGAGATATTGATCAGTTATAATCAGTGCTTTCCTGTGTTTCAGGGGTAGGAGAATATTTGCATTTAAAAAACTCACCCTGGCTTACAATATAAATTTGGGTATAGGGAGAGGACTGGGGCATGAAGACCAGAATGAAGTTCAATTCAGTAGTCTGAGAGAGAGTTAGAAGAAATAAGACCCATTCGATCAGTAATGTAGTGGTCATGGGAGCTGAACTTGACAAATTAGACATGATGGGCTTTGAGGGGAAAATGAGAAGTCAACACACCTCCTAAATTCTTAGTATGGCTGACATGGGGTGTGTGGTACCCCCACAGTAGAAGGAGGTTTTGGATGTGAAGATAAGTCCTGATTAAGTTGCATTTGAGATATCTGTAGGATACTCAGAGCCAGAAGTTAGAAGTAGTTATATAATTTTGAAGATCCGAAGTCTGGACCAGAGGCAAAGATATAGTTGTCTTCCAAAGAGAGATATGACTGGAGGAAGAAGCGTGGGTGAGATCACAATAGGGAAAGAGAGGGCAAAGCATGAATTTCCAGGAATAGCAGCATTTTTATAAGTTGGGAAGATAAAAAGGAATCCGTGAAGAATTCACAGAAACAAAGAGGCATTGAGAAGATCTCTGTCCCATGGAAATTGACCAAGGAAGGAGTTCTAAGGAGTTCATAATTTTATTGTACCAAATATAGCAAGGATTTCTAGAAATATTAGAGCTGATCTTAAAAGAAAATCTAATTATAACCTAAACTAGAACCTAGGATTCTATCCACTGATTCATATTCGTATTTCTGCATAACTTCTAAGCCCAAATTCCAAGTCCAGGTGCAGAATAGACACTGATATCCGCTACATTAGCCTATTTGATGTTCTTCTACCTGACATAAATCCTGCGTAGTGAAAACTTCTCTGTGAGGCAAAGTTTGAAAGTACTGAAGTGTTGTACCGTTTCAAGGGCTGATATAGTCTCCATCATAATTAATTCTGAGCCTAAGGGCCTGCTGCTATTTTCAGGGCTTCTTTTCAGCTACTGAGTGGGACTATAAAGAGCTAGTCAGCCCCTTGTCTGGTGTCTGGGAGTCAGTGGGTCATCGGGGGGAATTTAGGCCCGGAGCACCTTCATGAACATCAAGCTGCACCTTGTGTTCAGTAGAAGCTCAGCATACTTAACACCCTTTATCTGGCTTCTGGTGCCCAGTGTCATTTCCCGAAAGTTCTGACCTCCTCTCCTAATACCTGCAATCCCCTTTTTCCTAGGGCTGGGTTTGCTACCATTGCCTGTCACATCATCTCAGCTTGGCCTCTTTCTAGTCCTGCTGATGCTGAAATGTTATGCATATCAGGATTCCACCACTGCATCTTTCTATCTCCTCTGTTTAGATACCTTGCCTATTGGCTCTGGCCCAGAATTAGCCAGTTTACCTTGAATTCACTAAAAGACTACAAGCATCCATTTTTTTTCCCATCTCACTTTATTTTGATTTCCCCAGTGAGAAGTTCCCTCTGGGCTCCTTGCCCTGCGCCACGATATTCTACCTCTAAATTCTTGTAATTTCCAAGATTAGGAGGATTCACACCTTTGAATTAAAGCATTCTGTTCTAAGCTAACTGTGTTACATAGAAGAACAAGCATAGTGAGTTGCCATTGTCTGTTAACATCATGACATGTATCAAATAAACTGGTCATTATCCCATCACCAGTAAGATCTTGAGGGATAAAGGACAGAGGTCTTTTCCAAGATTGATCCATTTTCAATATGGAAGGTAGACATAATTTAGTCCTATTTCCTATGTGGTATACAAACCCCTACTTTATAACCCTAATCTGGTTTTCCAAGGCATTTTCTGTGACAAGGAATACTGAACGTACAAAGAACTTATGTCTTTGGAGAGTCTAGTGGTTAGATTTGCTACTCTGAACTCCAAACCATTATTTCCTCCCCAGAAGAGCTTAGACTAAATTACGTTCAACAAATATTTATTGAGCATCTACTATATGCCAGGCACAATGCCAGGTGCTAGGCACACGAAGAGCCAGGGGGCTTGATCTCTGCCCTTTGTGGTAAGTCCATGTCCTACCAAAATGTTGGAATGATGGGTAGAAACAGTATGTGACACTGTCCTTCAGTTTTGTCACGGTTGCTTCCTTACAAATTAGCTTAGCACATTCTAATCATGCTTCTGTTTGAGTATCCTTCTCTTTCTTTCTGAAAGACTCCAAACATCAAAACTATTTTGAGACCAGTTTGGGATTTTTTTTTTCATGATGAACTAGTTAGGAGATAATTCATCCAGCTTGTCTCAATTATGCCACAGAAGCTAAGTGATGAAATTAGATCCTGAAAGGAATAAACAGGAGCATTAACTCCACCCCAAAAAAACATCTGTTGAATCTAGGAATAGCGTGAAAGAAAGGGACTTTTTCAGAGGCACTTTGGAAATGAGGTTTTAATGGGATTGGTTATTGTTCTTTAAGGCCAAGTTTGGGAGAGCTATCTGTACAACCATTATCAAAAAGGGTTTAATTTTTGTTAACTTGGAGATAAGATGAAAAAGAGTTTTTCATTATAAATGTATTTTTCTATTTGAAAACTAAGAAGCAGAAGCACTCAGTAGGCACATATGTGCCCAGAGATCTGGTTACCACGAACATCTTCTATAAGTCTAAATTATAAATAATCATTTGTAGTGCAGAAGCAGGTGCAAAGTAAGCATGCAAAGCTGTTGTGATGATAGGTGCTATTTTTTTCAAGGTTAGCTATGAATAACACAATATTCTAGAAGATGGAAAAGTACTGAGGGAAATAATAGCATTGTCCAAGTATTCGAGACCCTCAAAATATTTTCAGAACAATGAAATCTTTAGAACGGTTACTCTTATGACTCAGTGATCAGAAGACATTTCAGAAGCAAGGGTTGTCTGAAATCTTGACTCAGTCACATGGCATGCAAACAGATCTCTTGCAAAGCAACCGTGAAGTGAATATGATAGAAGCAGCACTTCTAAAGTTAATGAGGAAGATTCATGAGGCTGGGTGAATGTGTATTTCACAAGAAGGCAAAGATGTCAATTATTTCCAGTTTTTCTAAGTGACTACATTCCCCCCCTCTTTTGCTGCCCCTAATTACAATCAAAATTATTATTAATCTTTTGCCCAGTTATTCCGTTACTGAACATATGTCACTCCGATAGCATCCTATCTTTAGTAGAATAAATAAGGAATATGTGCAGGCTATGTTTCCTAAAAGGTAGATCTCAGGATAGAATGAACCCACCCAAAGTATTTTTTGAACAGTATTGCTTTATCAGTCTTTGACCTGATGACATCAAATTAGCTAATATCAACTGAAATTGGTCTAATTTCAAATAAAAACTCAATTTCACAAAGACAATCTTGAAAAAAAAAACAAAAAAATATTATAGCTTAAGCTTTCGAATGTGTCTTGCCCTACAAATTTTTCACCTTAATCTACACATTTAATATCTATGCTATTATTGCTTAAACTCAGGAAAATATCTGTATTCTTGGAAAATATCTATATTGTAATTGGTGTCAAAACAAGTTTTTTAAACCTGGTAGTGGACATACCCATCACTCTATGGTCTTTCACAGTTTTGTTCCAAAGCAGAATTCCTTAGTGTGATCGCTTAACTTCATTGCAGATCTTGTCTCCATACACTTTTGTTATTTCCAAGAACCAAATCTATGGTGTAAAGGTCAGGGATTTTCCTGGCAGTAGATAGTCAAAAGAATATGTCACAGACTCTGCAGGCCTGTCTCATGGGGAATTCAAAGGGTGTTTGAGCCTCAGTAGCACAATTAAACTAAGTGTACGGGCACCCCAAGGGACTTCTTGGGAGAGCATCATATTTCACTTAGATATATAGGTTCTGTTTTGAATTTTTTCCAGCTTTACTGAGATGTCTTTGGTATGAAAAACTGCACATAATTAATGTATACAATTTGGCGAGTTCAGAACTTTTAAACACTCATGTTAACATCATCATAATCAAGGTAATAAACATATCCATCACCTCCAAAGTCCCTTTGTTTCCTTTGTTGTTATTGTTGTTTTTAATTTGAAAATAAAACACATGACTTTATAGTCACATCTTTCATTCTTTCAGTGAACAGGAGGAGAAAAAAGTCAGACATATTTCTGTAAGACAGTATCCAAGAAAATGCCTGGTGCGTTTTCAGGGCTGTTGGTGCTGGTGATGTCTGTGTCTCCTATGGCTTCTAATATCTTCAAGATCCTCTGTACTTAATAAGTGACAGAGACATGTCTAAGAAGCAGTAGGTGTGTGACTGTAATTACCCCTCTTGGACAAAGTCTACGGTTGGTGTATGCTCATTACTTCCTAGGGAGCCAGTGACGATCCCTGAAATGGTGTCTGTCAAGGACATCAAAGATCATTGTTACACTTGAAAGGCAGCATCAGTATTTATTAATATTGGAGAGGCAGTGGGGTGAGGTACAATGGTTTCCAAACAGGCTGTGAGTCACAATCCCCAATGGAAGTTTTTTAAAATGTAGAGAGAGGTGGCCCTATCACCAGAAGGCTGAATCTTTATAATAGGGGGTGGGTCCTAAATGTTGGTGTTACTTAAAGGTCCCCACAAGTGAGACTAACACATCTAATCTTCAGACCAGTTGGTGCAGCCACCTGAACGTAGTGAAAGGAGACCTAAGTGAGGGTCCCTATGCCACCGCTTCTTAACTATATGACTATGCACAAGTTGATTAACTTATTGGAATCTCATTTCTAAAATGGGAGTCTGCATGGCTACGTGTGATGATACTAAGATTTAATAAACCACATGTGAGATATATTTGGCACACAATAAGCTCTCAAAAGAATTCCTATTTCCTCTTCTTCCAACATTCCCCTTTCCCCTGGTCAGTAGGTGTTATTAACTGAATGTTTGCATCCCCCTAAAATTCATATGTTGAAGCCCTAACCCCCAGTGTGATGGTATTTGGAGATGGGGTGTTTGAAGGTCATTGGGATTAGGTTAGGTCATGAGGGTAAGGCCCTTATGATGGGATTAGTGGCTTTAAAGTAAGATGAAGATCCCTCTCTCTCCCTACTTCTCTCTCTCTCTCTCTCTCTCTCTCTCTCTCTCTCTCTTTCTCTCTCTTTCTGTGTATACACACTATGGAGAGGCATTGTGAAGAAATAGTGAGAAAGTAACCATCTGTAAGCCAGGAAAAAAGCTCTCACCAGGAACCAAATCAGCCAGCACCTTGATCTTGGACTTCCTGGCCACCTGTGAAAAGTAAATCTGCATAGTTTAAGCTACCCAGGTCAGTCTATGGTATTTTGTTATGGCAGCCTGGGCAGACTAAGATATAGGCAAATAAGACCTAAAATTCCACAAGCAGTCAGGACAGTTCAGTGGAAAGGGGCAGTGGACAAAATTTCTTTCCTGAGAGTAAGCCCTATGTGAGCATCTTTTCAGAGTATATGTCTGGAAAAGTTCAGATTGGGCAGCCCACCAGTGCACTGCATGTGCCTTTGGCAGGACATGGACTCAGATGCCCCAAGAATTTAGAAATAGAGGAAAAAATAATGTCTTCTGAGAATGAAGATAAATACATTATAGTAGATATGGAGGAAAAAACCAAGAGATGGTAATTAAATGCATTATAGAGTAATTTAGAATGACCAAATCTTCCATCATGGAAATCTGGAGTGATCTCTCTGGGAAAGGCTGGAAGTAACTATAATTCTCTGCATGGAAACTTAATCAAGCATGCCGTGGCTAGATTTAAATGGTGGTACAGGGAGGAAGGAATGGCCAACCATTAACACAGAAAAGGAAAGAGAGTTTCAAGGGTCAGAAAAAAATCAGGAGCATTTAGTTTCAGAATGCTTTTCATTCCAAGTGGAGGCTCTGAACCCATAGTTTATTGAAACTAGCCTTCACGGCCATCCAAACCCACCCTGCAATTTTGTTCACTCATTGATTCATTCATTCGCTCATTGAACATGTATTTGTTGAGTATCAACCATGTGCCATCCAGTGAGCCAGGCGTTGTGTATGCAGATCATGGAGCCCACTGTTTATGATCTGTGTAAGAGGGTGTGTGTATTTGCCTTTTTTATGAACTTCCATACCTTTAATCAGATTTTCAAATGGTTAAGAGCCACAGAACAATGGGCAAATTAGCTCACTCTGTTTGATTATTATAATCCAGGAAACATCTGTTCCCTCATTATTCGTGGAAGTTTTTTTTTTTTTTTCTTAGTGCACTAAGTTAGATGGTTTGCAAAATGCACAGGGCAGACAGAGAAATCCTGAAATCCCAATCTGCATAAGGCGGGGGTGAAAGGGATGTAGAAGCTGGAAAACAAAGGCGCTTAGAGTTAAATTATTTAATAGTTCCCCTACAGGAATATCCAGAGATCAGCACCTTGTAGATTTCTAAAAGGAAAATGTCCGTATGATGAAGTTGAAATTATTCTGAGCCATAAGTATTACCAATTTTGTAAATAAGAGGTTTATTTTTAACAAAGACATTTATGGCATAGAGCAGCTCTTTGGCAAACAGGCTAGAAAACCTAATTTCAGGCAGAAACACTGGTTAAGACTCAATGGTATGGACCCCCCAGATTATCACTCTCCAAATGAAAAACCAACTAGAAAACAACATGTTAAAGGTTTGGAGTTGGAGGGAGAGTGTGGTCTCAAACCTTGGGAAGTGAATGTAAGTCTACTCTGGTTTCTATAGCAAAATACAATTCGCATGACTGGATTTTGATCTTTCTCTTTTTTATTTTAAGCTAGAGCAATCAACGGTTTTTTTCTCTTCTCATCCTGCCCGCAGGCCTCAATCCTGAGCAGTGTTGTTTGGTGCAAACGTTTTGGCAGCTCCCGTATATTATAGGCTTAAGCAGGTTTTCAATCATCCCAGACAGAGGGGGGACATGTTATTTCAAACCAGAAGCAGGCTCTGAAATGGGAGACTCGTTAGGAACAAAAACAGACGAGCTCCAATTAAATGAACTGTTCTCTGGCAAACCCCCCATGTCTTGGAGCGTAGCTGTTTAACTAAGGTTTACAGAACAAACAAACGTGCTTCAGGTGTGCTTATGGAAAAGCAAGTCAAGGCATGACTCACAATTGCTTTCTCAGTCAGATTACTTCTCATTTACTGTCACTTGGGACTGTTCAAAGTCAGCGCCCCCCCCCCCCCCCCTTGGCACCACTGTTTTCTTCTGAGATAATTACTGAGGAGTGTTTGGGGCACCATTAAGTTCAGATCTCTCCATTAGACTTCAGAGCCTGGTTGCATAACCATTACATGTCTTTCATTTGTTTTACCTTGAAAATGACCTTTTTTTTTTTTGTTTTGTTATAACCCCGGAACATGGACGCTGTTGGTTCGAGGACAAGTCCTTCCCAACTCCTTCTGTCGTGCGTGATTTCTTCCTGTGCTGGTTATGCACCATGTGAGATGGTGCATGTCTTCAGAAGAACTTAGTTTCCCTGCTGATCCATCTGGAAGGAGTGACCCTCAACACTGGTTGCCCATTAGATTCACCTTTAGAAAACCTCCAGTGTCGAAACTCCACTCCCAGACCTTCTGATTTTAATTGCTCAGGGATTCTTTTCTTAAGAGAGAGAGAACATAAGCAGGGGAGAGGGGCAGAGAGAGGGAGAAAACCTCAAGTAGGCTCCATGCTCAGTGCAAAGTCCAACCTGGGGCTCAATCCCATGACCCTGGGATCATGACCTGACCCAAAATTAAGAGCCAGATGCTCAGCCAACTGAGCTACCCAAGTGCCCCATTGCTCAGGGTTTTTTAAAAATGTATTTATATTTATTATAAATGCCTCTAGTGATTCCAATGAACAGCCAGGGCTGAGAACCACTGACTTAACCAGGGTACCTTCCACCCATTCATCAAGAGAACTTGGAAAGCCAGACAGGCACTGCCAGGAAATGCTGGCAGTGGAGCATTTTCAGGGACATTGTCCTTAAAAACAGAGAAAAGAACTTATTGCAAGGCCTTGCCAGCTAAATCATTTCCAGGTGCTGCATTTTGTTGAACTATCTCGTGACTCCCCGTTCCAAACCCTATGTTAGCTCAGTTGTGACAAAATACCCAGATAAAATCCATGTTCTGTCATGCCTCTATTCCGTTTCACGTGCTGTTCTGAGCCAGGCACGGCTCATGCCCACCACCTCCCTGCCCATGTCCCAGGCTTCTCCCTCCAGACCCAGCTGAGCCCCCACATCCTTTCCTGGCACACTTATTCCACCCACAGAAACCTCCATTCTTCCATGCTTCCGTAGCATCTTGAACATATCTCCGTCATAGCTCGTGATATCTAATACCATCATTTATCATTTGACATATCTATTTCCACCCTTAGATGATGGGCCTTGGAAGGGCTATACTTCGGGCTCACAATAGGAAATGTGTGATTTGAAAGTTGGTTAAGAGCAAGTTTTTTCCTATCTCAGGGCCTTTATGGCTGCTCTTCCTTCATGCAGTATGTGTTGTTGCTGTAACTAGGGTAGGGAGAAACTCATATGTTACCTCCTGGAAGAAATCTGCAAGAAGCAACTCCGTGGTCTGTCTCTATCACCGTGCCCTATTTTATTTTCTTTGTGGCATTTAGGGCATATCTGAAGTTCCTTTACCTATTTGTTTCCTCTAGTGTCCGTCTCCCTCCCTGGGATGCAAACAGCTTGAGGGCAGCTGCTCCACTAGCCTATCTACTACTACACACCAGGTAAATGAATATTTGTTCTTGACCAGCTTTCAAAATCAGATAGACCTGGGTTTCCATCCTGGCCCTTTTAATTCCAGTTTATATCCCTAGGCAAGATAGGTAACCTCTCTATGCCTCAATATCCCCCATTCTAAGGATCATTATTGCTAGGGCTCCTGGGTGGCTCAGTGAAGCATCCAGCTCTTGATTTCAGCTCAGGTCATGATCTTGCAGTTTGTGGGTTTGGGCCAGGAGTCAGGCTCTGCACTGATAGTGCAGAATCCTCTCGGGATTCTCTCTCTCCTTCTCTCTTTCAAAATAAGTGTATAAACTTTAAAAAAAGGATAATTATTGCTATCCTGTTGGTATAACCACTTCCAAGGAGAAGAAATGAATACTGTATACCATGAGTGGACCAACCAAAAATTGCATGCAAATTCCAGTAAAATGTCAGAGGAAATAGTACGTTTTAGCATCATACTATTTCAAAATAATTGTTCACAATAATTGGATAATACTTCCCTAGCGGGGCGACTGCTGTGATTAAATAAGAAGGTGTCTGACACACCTGAAAAGGACCTGTACTCTCTTTTTCACTGTGTCCAAAGTCACTCTGTATTCAAACCATGCAAGAATGCTGGATACCAGCTCCCTCAAATTTGATTACTCCATTTTCAAAATAAAGCTGTGTCAAACTTTATTCATAGTGAAATTCATCAAACTTGCCCCATTGTTTAGCATAATTTGAGAATCATTTTGGTCTGACCTCTCAGGCAAGTTAGATGTTGGAAAAAGTTGTGTATATATATATATATATATATATATATATATATATATATATATATACATACATACACACACACATACACATATATACATATACATTCACACATATATACACACATTTGCTTACACATACACACACATACTATGTTTCAAGTAAATTTATTTAATAAGTAAATATTAAGTATAAATTCTCCAACCATCTGTATATTAGAGCTGAAGCAATTAAAGCTTTCTATGATTAAGACCTTTGGTATTTATTCCAAAAGCACTTCAATAAATGAGGGAAAATGGGAAGGGCCCAAGGATTACTGGTTTGGTTTACCTGCCATACCTGTATTGCCAGAGTATATTCTCATTGTTATTCAAGAGATATGGAATGTGCTTGCCAAATCAGAGAAAGCATGTGGCTGGATTTGCCTTTGTACTCAAGTGAGGCACTGTGTGACCAGATGGGTGTCAGAAGAAACTTGTTAAGTCTTTCCAGACATCTGATCTGCAGTTAATATTATAATGTAGGAATCCCTGGTGTTTTACAAGAACCCTCCAGCTGTAGTATAGAATTAACTCCCATAAAATTTACATGTTTGATATACAAAGGTCTATACTTATAGGTATTCATACAAGTTAACAAGATTTCTCTAAGCCAGAGCCAAATAGCGCCTGTTGACCCCTCCACTTTCAGAAATTCCCCCTCAACTGTCCCATATCTCTCTAACTTCTTTGTCTCTGCTGGCTCTGCAATATGTTTATATGTTAGATGTTTAAATTATTCTGATCCTGCCCATGCTATCCTCTTGCCTTGGGCAGCCTCATACTTTGTGATTTTGGCTATGGGCCAGATGTGTCGACTGTCTCCAGGATGGCTCTGCAGTGATAATCCAATGACACAGTGACCTCGGTGCTGGGTTTACAATTTCCACATAGCCAGTGATATTCCTTCTTGCTCTCCCTGCCTCATCACCATCCATCAGTTACCCCAAGCTAATACTCCAGGAGTTACCCTTAAACCCTCTCCTTTCAATCACTAGTGATCAAAAAATCTTTGGAATCTTCCCTCTCTCTTGCTAGTAGAATTGACTTTGCACAGGCTATACCTTCTTTTGCCTAAAATATTACAAGTCTAACCAGTTCCACCATCTTTAGTCTTGGATTCCTCCCCTCCTTTCTTCACCCCTTAAATTGTTGTTTCATAGTCCACATTGCAGCCAGAAGGAGCTAGGATACAAATCTGACAATGTCAGTCTCTGGCATAAACTCTTTAATAGTTCTTTATCAATTTCAAATGCCCTAGAATGACATATTCAGTCCTCCATGACCTGACCACTCCGTATATCTCTCTCCAGCCTCCCTTCACTATGCTTTCTAAATTGCACTTAAAATTTGTTAGTAGTATGAAATTTTCTAATAGTTCCACAAACACAGTCCTTGATTCCAGAACCCCATAATGTTGCTTGGTCTGTTGCCTTTGCCCAGAATGATCATCCCAAATTTATTAGCTTGAATAACCCTCATGCATCATTTAAGATTCTCTTGTACCACAATTTCATCTTGCTTAGAAATGTCCCTTGAACATGGATGCATGGCTATAAAAAGGAATATTCAGTTTTATTTAATAACACCGTATCAGCAATAGTACCAACTCAGGTGGGCAGTTAGATACATTCTGGTCAGATCTTCCATGAACCAGCTATGTGATCTTGGACAAATCACATTGTTGCTCTGGTTCTAAATTCCCTTTTGCTTATAATGACCTTTTTAAGATAGAAGCTTTTCAAAGATCTCTCCACCTTTCATTTTCTGTATCTTTTCACCAGGTACAAAACATCTCAGACTTGTCAATAAATCAGCAGTTTAATACAACTACAAGCCTTGTTTATTGATCACTCTTAGGTAAAGTGGCTTTTATATGAAGTCAATATATGTGTTAAATATATTCAAAGTAATTGCTTTATATACTTAAACAAATTGTCCAGTCTGCCTAGCCCCATCTTGTGGACTGCAGCAGTTTTTTGGGTTTTTTTGTTAGTTTTGTTTTTTTTTTTTTTTGTTTTGTTTTTTTTGTTTTGTTTTGTTTTGTTTTTTTTTTTGGTTTTCCTTGTACTGAGGAAAGATCCCAAATCTGGGAAGGTAAACCTTGGCAGAAGGGAAGGAGCATAGATTTTGAAATCCGATCTGGATTCAAATCCTGACACTGGCATTTCCTTTTTGTGTGTGTGTGTGACCTGGAAAAAGTTACGTAACCTCTTTGTTTCGTTTTTTTTTTTAATACTAAAATCAAAATAACTACTTCTAGAGGACGTATTTCAAACAAAAGTCAAACTCCTAAGAAAGTGCATGGCACACAGGAGGCACAAAGATATTACTGTTATTTTTGTTATTATGATTTTGATTATTATCATTATACTAGGTAGAAGAGAGAAGACCAGGCAATCATTGTTAGCCAAATCTTTTATTATGTGGCAGTCATTTATACCAGCATCAGCTTACCATAAGGTGCTCTAATATTATGTTACGAAGTCGTTCAAGGAGGGGTGCCTGGGTAGCTCAATCAGTTGAGCATTGACTCTTGATTTTGGCTCAGGTCATGATCCCAGGGTCCTATCCCAGGGTCATGGGATTGAGCTTTATGACTGGCTGTATGCTGAGCATTGAGCCTGCTTAAGATTCTCCCTCTCTCTCTCTCCCTCTCTCTACCCCCACCCCCCAACCCTGTCCCCCACTCACACGTGCATGCTCTCTCTCTCCCATCAAAAAAAAAAAAAAAAAAGTAACTCAAGGATATTAGTTCAGCTCCTTTACAGATAAAGAAAAAGAAAGCCAGAGTGATTAAGTGGCTTATTCCAAAAGAATTCTCTATCAAGTATTGCTGCAGGGACCTGAATCCTACTCTCTGGGGAAAAGGTTACATACTTCCCTTTAGTTTATGTTCTCAAACGTTAGCGAGCATCCCCATCACCAGAGTGTGCACAACACGGATTGCCGCATCTCACCCAAGAAATTCTGATTCAGTAGACCCGCAGTGGATCAGAAATTTTGCATTTTTAACAGACTCCCAGGAACTGCTGTTGCTGTCCTTTGAGGAACATTGCAATAGACAACTGTGGTTCGAATTGGCTAGGAGGATTTCTTGGCTTCCTTAAACGCCTCGCACTCCGGAAGTGGCAAAGAGAGAAAGATGAGGCTATATGCCTTGATGATTCCCTACCAGGTTTTGTAGGGGGTACAGTGCTGCCAAAGAATGGAGTCTGAGCTATTCTGCCGTTCTTGCCTCTTCCTACTACACTCGTAGACATGGAACATTAGGTTTCAGAAAAACATGCTTCCAGATTTATTTTATAAAAATTACAGTTTGTTTTGGCTGACATGTTTATAGTCATATTTGGAGCTTGCAGATGCACCTTGAAATCTGTAGTGTCTGGGATGAGAAATTGGCTCTGGTGCTCCTCACTTAACTTCTGTGCAGTAGCAAATCTTGCAGCTTTGGTAGTTTGGTGGTGGGAGAAACTACAAGACCAAATGCTGTCTGGGAAGATGATACATGGAATGCGTTGAGGAATTGAACATCGTCACCTATTTATTTCGTCTCAGAAGAGGGAAGCAGATTACATCCCCAAAGTTCATTCGTTAAGTTGGCAGTTTAACACTCCTGGCTCATATTTCCATAGAAACAATCATGATCTTTTGGCTGTTTTCTGCCTTACAAAAGGTTTTAATTGAACTTACCTGGAAACCAAATTACCATTTGTGAGATCATTTCTGAGGAGAAATGTCTTCTGCTATGTGGCAAGAAGGAAAGGGTGGTTCAACGAACAAAGAAGGAACATTTCTTGGAGAAAGAGGTGTTGTGGCAGATGAGGTTCAAACTCAAGCGCCAACAAATTCTGTGCAAAATCGAAAGCCCTTTAAATCTCCCTCAGGCTCCTTATCTGCTAAGAGCAGATAATATACACCTCACAGAGTCCTCGTGAGAGTAAACAGGATAATGTATGTGAAGGCTGTCTGCTACCATATCTTAACCAAAGTAGGCACTCAATAAATTACTGTTGCTGAAGGAGTGTGCATTCTCTGAGTTCTGTTTCCTCACTTCCATTGCTTTTTTCCCCTTCCTTGGGTCTGAGGTTTTTACCCACACAAGTGCAGTCACTGAAGACACAGGAAACAGAAGAAGAGATGGTGCTTCAAATCCTATCTTCCTCAATCATGCATAGCAATTCCGCTAGCCCAGTTCAAATCCAAATGTTATACCAGATTCTATCTTGGCACTCAAAAAAACAAAAACCAAAAAAATCAAAACAAAACAAAACAAAACAAACCTCTCCATTTCAGGACTCACCTGCTTTGAAAGGAGGCAGATTAGTGACCTTTTGTTTTTTTCCTTTATCACTCAAATGTTTTTTTGAACTTTAGTTATTTGTCATATTTTCAATTTCTGCATAAGCAATGTATGAAACAATTCCTAGGGTTTTTTCTTAGAGGAAACTGAGATTTTTTTTCCTATCTATATTCTTGTTACATATAAGTATAAAATATTTAAAGGTGATATAGTACATCTATTTGTGTTAATTAAGGGGAAAAACTGTGTATACTTAAGAATGAATGTTTATTGCTTTGGTAAATATTTCAGGAAGCATTCATCAACTCATTATCTAGCACCTAGTACATGTCAAGTCTGTCCTCAGTGTTTGGGATTGTGAATGAAGCTGATAAAAATCCTGTCCAAAGACATTTTGAGTCTAGTGGGGAAAACCACATAAAGAAAATACAAAGTCTATATGATGGTGATATTTTCTAAGGAGAGTAAAAGGGTTTAGAAGAGGTGAGGGGACATTGGGGGTGAAAGAATGCAGTTACGGATAAGGCAGCTTTCAGAGGTGACTAAGGTGATAATGGGATACTGACCTGACACTGTCAAGGGAGTAAATCATGTAGAAATCTAGATGAAGGTTGGTCTGGGTAGAGGAAACCACTAGTGAAAAGACCCTGAGGCAGGGGCATGCATGCTTAGGAAGATCAAAGCACATTGAGACCAGTGTGGCTGGAGTCCATGAGTAAAGGGGAAGCAATGAATGCTGAGATCAGAAAGTTATCATGAAGACTCATACCACATTTTGCCTGGGTCTTTACTTTTTACTTTTAGACAAATGAGAGCTATTGGAAGATTTTGAACAAGGTTGTCACATGATTTATGTTTTAAAAGGTTTACTCTGGCTATTTTTTCTATAGATTCGAACATGGGAAGTCAAGGGCCCAAGATGAGAAATGACCTAGAGGACAAAAGTCAGGAAGGAAACGATGGCGATTTGGCTCATGGGGTGGCAGTGAGGTGCTGAAAATTGATCCAATTCTGGATAATCTTTAATGGATTTGTTAGTGATTAGTACAGTAACCTAAGAGCTTCCTACTTGGCATTACAGAATAGATAGCATAAATCTACCTGGAGAATACACCTTTCTGAGAGAGGAGGAGGTGGGGAGAGTCCAGCAAAAGCATTTGATTTTTAATGTCCATGAAAAAACGTTCTCAATTCTTTTACTCCATTCCTTGATAACAACTGAGCGTTCCAAAGGTGGAGGTGGATGCTCTGGGAAGGATTAAGTTGCTTAGATTACAAAATTCCAACTTGTGATTGCACATGCCTGATTTCCATCTTATCTCTAACCACTGTATTGAATAGTCACTAAACTTTATGCTTCTTGTTTCAAACCTGCATGTACCCCTTTGTTAGTCCTTTACAACATGAGTCATTTTGCAACTAATCCCAACTTTCAAGTAGAGGGGGTAAATGTTTTTGTTTTTGTTTTTGTTTGTGTTTGTGTTTTTTCTGGAAACTTGCTCTTCCAGGATTCTCCCCATTTCTAGCTCTCATGGTTAATTCAGTTCTTAGTATCTAGAGATTCCATCACCTCCGTATCTCTCACATCTCCCCACATCTCCCCAGCTAGTTGGCCACATTCCTAATTCATCTTTCCCTTGGAATAGCCTCTTATCAGTCTCTTTGCCTACAGTTTAGCTACACTTACTTCCCAGTCAATTCTGTACAGAGCAACCCCAGTGATGTTTCTAAAGGACAAATGTGATGATGTCTGGCCTCTGCTTACGATCTTCCATTGGTCCCCCAATGCTCTCAAGACAAAAAAGCAAATTCCTTTAGCATGCTTAAAGAGTCCCTGGGATCTGGTCCTCCTTACTTCAGCAGCCTTATATCTTGAAATACGATAGTCCCCATCCAATCCATCCACTCTGTGTGACTCCTGTCCAAGCATGCCCACTCAGGTCATGGAGTTCTTGCTCATGTCTGAGACATTGCAACCACTGTTCCTTCTACCAGCAACATGGTTTCCTCATCTTTGTGTGGCCCTACTTACTCTTAAGGTCTCAACTCAAGTAGCATCTTTTTTTCGAGGAAAACTGTCCAGATTCAAATGCAGGTTAGGTGTCTGTCTAATGAGCTACCATGATGAACGACTGATGCTCCCACATTGTCTAACAACTGCCTATTTGCTTCTCTGCATTCCCCATTGGCCTGTAGGCTCTAAGAGGGTAGGGGCTGCCTCATTCATACACATATCTCCAGCATCTGTGTCAAAGTTGGGCACATACTGGATGTTTGGTAAGACTTGTAGAATTGTCTTGGCTTTAAGTAAAAGAGCATAAGAATCATAGTTGAAAATCCCATAAAGCATTATCTTTTTCCTTTCATCCCTGAGCTTCAGTCTTCTGTAAATGTACACACGCCTAAAGCTACCTCCCCTGCCCCCTCTCCACATATACACTTGCACTTTGACCAGTCTCAAATTAATTTGTGCTAGGATCACACTTTAATTTGGAGAATGACCGGGTTTTTCATTTAACACAACAGTTAACTCTGTACTTGAAGCTCTTTCTTCTTTTAACTCCCATGAATATACTACTTTCTGAGCTCTCTAGATTTCTCCCACCTCTCCTGTCTGGCATTCTAGAATGCCAGCATTCTAGAATGTTGACTCCTTGCTCTTGTCTTTCTTTCTCTGTACATCTCTCTTCCCTGAATATATCTCATTCACTCTTGTCACTTCAACTATCACTTACAAGGATTAATCCAACTTTTCTGTCTAGCTCTGGCCTCTCTCCCAAGGTATAGCTTCATGTTTTATCAACCCAGAAGCTCTACTTGAATCCCTCCTGGTTATTCAAATGCAATTCTATAAAAATTATAATTATCTTCACCTCCTTACATGTTCCTGTCCAGTTTCACCCGGGGATGAGTTGGAGTAGCTGCCTGGACCCTCACGAGTTTCCTTTCTCCTGAAAGGATCCCAGACCACAGGAATGGGTCTTCAGTGCTCTTCTAGGTGACCCAACTCCTGGCTACAAAAATTGATTCAGAGATATTTGCTTGACCCAAGGTGGGCCAAGCAGGGGCTCCCTTTTTGAAGTTTGAAATTTGGAGGTGGATAGATGCCATGGTTAAAAGTACCTGAAGATGAGACATGTTAAGGGCAGCATGTTCAAAGTGGAGCTGTATGAACTATTGTTGTAGCCCCTACCCCTGAGCTGCCTTCCTTCTGTCCTTTCCTTGATGGTTCTTCCTTCCAATTCATGAGTTTTATCCTTGCATCCTTTCAATACATTTCTACCACTTTTTCCATTCTTGCACTAGTTAGAGCCAGGAAAATGTTGACAAATAAACCTCCATGCTTCACAGTCAGGTCAGATAACCTTTGATGCCTCCTGTCCTTGGTCTTGGCATCACTTGGTTCAGCCAAGTTCATCTTTCCATCTTTCTACCCAGGGATGTGACCTCTGGCTCAGACCCTTGCAGCAGCCAACTCCCTGGTTTCCCTGTCCCTGATTTCTTTTCTCTTTTCTTTCATCGCTGTGGTCGCTTTTGTTTTTATTATTGCCAGATGAAATAAGTAGGACACTACTGTCATTATGCCACTTCACTACCCAGAAACGTTAATTAGATCCTCATCATTCAACTCTCTTACAGATTCTTGTAATTCTTCATAGTCTGGCCTCTCTCACATTTCCAGTCTGGTAAATTTTCTCTGGAATCCACTGTGCTATAAAATGAAGTTAGCTGCTAATCTCTGATTGTGACCATTGCTGAGACAATTCATGTGGTTTCAAATGGCCACATGTGGGGGAAGAACCTTGTTTTATGTCATTCATTCATTCATTCATTCACTTATTCATTCAACAAATAGTTATGAAAAGCCTATAGTGGCCAGGCAGTCTTCAAGGTCCTGGGGATACTGTGAGAAGATAACATTTGCATCTAGAACAGAGTGATGAGAAAGAGCAAGAAAGAAGAAGGGGCCGCCTTGAGGGAAAGAGGAATCACGAAACACAAAGGCCTTAGGCAGGGATAATCTTGGCTTATTAAAGAACTAAAAGGCTATGTCAGGAGAGAGCTGTGGACACAGGGGGTAGGGGTTCAGAATAAAATTGGTCTCATTTGAGACCAAGGAGATGCCAGTGAGTGGTGAGGAGTTTAAATGTCATCCCCAGTGTAGCAGACAACTATTGAAAGGCCATCGCAGGGAAGTTGCATGAAAAATATACTTTTTAATCTGGCTACTGTGTACAAGCAGACTAGAAAGGTATAAAAGTAAAAGCAGGAAAATTAGATGAGAATCTGTTGCACGGTGGCTTGGGTCTATGGCTATGTTAGGAGGCTTGGTGACAATTAGTACTATAGAGGTTATATGTTAGAGTTAACAGAAGTTGATGGCGGGATTATATTGAGGGCTCTTGCATATTTTAGCACATTGTGGACACTCACTACATGTTGATTGAATCACTGAAGGAATGATTGAACTACTATCAATCAAACCCAGATTCCAGGAAGCATTCACTAATGACCTCCACCCACCTACTTCTCTATTCCTCTCTCTCTTTGAAATTCCCAGTGCTCTTGAAACATTTTCCCGTGAACACTAATCTTCTTCCGGGGATTTATGTGCACTCCTTACCTCCCCATCTATACTATAAGTTTCTTCATGATATTACCCCCCATAGTTCCTTGCATATTTGGCATGGCACATAATCAATGTCAACCTTTTTGAAGGATGAATGAACACATGCATGAAAGCAATGAAATGGAAATTATGTGAAAGTCAAAGTTCTCAAATAAAGAAATGATTAGTGAGCTACATACAGCATCTGAAACCTGAGGACCTTTCCAGATGGATTAAACCATTCTGCAGCTTGGTTTCTTTAGGCTCCACCTTGCTTGAAAGCCCGGGACTAACTGAGTGACCGAGAGTGTCTCTGTTTCAAAGAACCACACCCAAAGAGGCAGAGCGAGGCTGACTTGTGTGAATCAGGATGGGTTCTCATGGCTGCCTCTGTCACACACCAGTTGGCGACAAGTCTCTAGCCATTCTGAATCATGGTTTCCTCATTTGTCAAAGAGGCATAACAATAGAAATGCTTCAGAGCTGGTTTGTGAAGAAATATTACCAAGTGCTCTTATGAATAAAGCTCTTGCTATGTGTCCTACAGTCCCCCGAGTGCTTTAACTGTACAATGTACTCACCTATTTATTGCTCTGGACAACACTAGCAGCTACACACTTTTATTAACCTCATTTTATAAATCACAAATATGAGGCACTTGCCACAGCATGCAACACAGAAAAAAGCAGTCTGTAAATACTAGACATGAAAAAAAGTTCAAAACTAGATATGCAGCCAGAACACATGGCTTTTAAAAACCAGGTTTGCTGCTGTTTTTGACCACAGATGAGGAAACATAACCTCAATTTTCTCGTTTTTAAAATGGAACAATACAAGGACTAGGTGAGACAAAGTCTGTGAAAATGCAAATCTATGTAAAATTATAACAAAATCCCGCATAAATGTAGGTGTTTGGAAAGTGTTAGAGGTGATTTTTAACTCCTGTGTGTAAGCTACCAGCCCATTTAAATGCAGTGTTTTTAGCAGGAAGCATCATATGGATCTTCAAAGGAGAAAACTGCCCATTTGCCATAGTTTTGTTACTTCAGTGAACAGTCTTTGTGAGAGTCATGGTCTGTGACTTGTTTGTGTCCAGCAGATTGACAACTTTAAGTAAAATGAATACCTCGGTAGCTGAAGATGTAGGTTCATTTCTAGTCTTATCTATCGCAGGGCATCTGGGCCAGTTGGTTAAAGCATTACCCGTGAGTGCTCTTCCCCTACTTATAAAGCACCTCCTCCTCCATTATCTTTTGTGATCCTCCTGGATATGCTGTAAAGAAGGAACATTATCCCAGTTCTTTCTTCTCCCAGGCTCCATCTCTTGTAACTCCTAGGTTAGTCCTGGGTTTACAGGAAACACCGCCTCTGCATCTAATTGCTTCTGACCACTAAAATGAAAATAGAGTGTCCCTCGATCTGATCATTAGCTATGTCTTCTAAATTGTTTCATGTTCCTTTTTAGTATTTTGAAATGTACTTTCTTCAGAATCCTTTCTTACTGAAAACTGGAAATTCAGAGATAGGAATGCTAATGAAAGCTGCCCTTTCCTTCCGAAAGAGAAGGTTCTTTTTCTGTACATTAAACATACACACACACACACACACACACACACACACGGACATATCTCAAGTGACTTGGGCCTGATGAAGTAGAGTCTACCTTTGTGGCTTTAGTTTAGGGGGTAGCTTTTCTTTTCCTAATAAAAGCAGTGTTTCTTATTAAAAGCTATTCATATATTTTAACTGTGTGGTGGACATAATAATGGCCCTCCAAAGATGTCATCCTAATCACCAGAACCCATGGCTGTGCTAGTGACATGGCAAAGGTAATTAAAGTTGCTGATGAAATTAAGGTGCTACTGAGCTGATCTGAAAATAGGAAGATTATCCTGAATAATCCAGGCAGGCATGATGTAATCACAGGATGAGGGAAAGAGAGAAGCAGAACAGTCAAGTTCAGAATAATGCCAGAGAAAGACTCAGCTGGCCATTGCTGGCATTGAAGTTGGAGGTAACAACAGCCAAGGCATGCAGGCCGACTCTAGAATCTGGGAAAGGTCAGGGAACAGTTTCTCTCCTGGAGACTTTTAAAGGAACACAGCCCTGCCAACACCTTGATTTTAGCCAAAGGAGACCCATTGAAGACTTCTAACCTTGACAGCTGTGAGATAGTAAATTTGTGTTTTTTTAAGCCATCAATTTTGGGGTAATTTTTTATAGTAGCAATAGGAAACTAATACAAACTGATTTCAGCATTAGAGTCATATAAGTGTAATGATAGAAAACAAGCAATCTCCAGCAGAGACAAACTACTGACCGATTATAGGTTCTGGGAAACATGTAATTCTCAGAAGAGGAATGATTCCCTTTCCAGCCCTCTAAGCCTCTGACCTTGGAGCTGGGATAGGGAGAAAAGTTTTCCCTTACCTGTCTTTTTTCCAAATGAAATTTAGTCCCTTTTACCAAAAAGATTCATTCGGATGAAGCCCCCAGCTTCACCAGCTGCTAGTTTGTAGTGGATATTGCAAAGAAGTCTTAGATGTATCTGATTTGAGAGCACTACTAAGAGCTAGCACTCATGGGCAGTACCTGGACATATGTAACATCAGACTTGGCCTTCATGCCTCATTCGCTATGTCTTCTCTTTCTTGTGGATATTTCTGATCTCACTAGAAGAAATCTCCCTCTTCTATAGTGCATGGTCCCTCCTTGCTTCTGTCTTAGCTATTGTGCAGATGTCTTATCTTCCTGTTAGGGTGGAGAGAACACTGGACTGAGGGTCTAAAGACTTGGCTATGAATTCTAGATGTCAAGCCTGGGCCAGGCATTTAAAGAGCAATGCCTATCTACCAGGACCCACACCCTACATCCTAAACATTTACTGTGTAGGCATTCACTGAACATTTCCTGTTGCTTCTCCATCCCCAGCAGGAATGTGCACACGCTAAGCTCAGTGTAAAAGGGACTTCTGTTTTCACTGTGGTCTCACCTATTCTGACTTTGCAGATGATAGAAATGACCTCAGTGATAATTGTGGGGTGTGTGTGTGTGTGTCTGTGTGTGTGTGTGTGTGTGTGTATGAGAGAATGAATGAACAAACAAACAAGGGGGATTTAGAAGTGCTTTCAGAGAGGGTCACCTGGGTGGCTCAGTCAGCTGAGTGTCCAACTGGCTCAGGTCACGATCTCATGGTTCATGAGTTCGAGCCCTGTGTTGGGCTCTGTGCTGACAGCTTGGAGCCTGGAGCCTGCTTTGGATTCTGTGCCTCCCTCTCTCTCTGCCCTTCCTCTGCTCATGCTGTCTCTCTCTCTCTCTCTCTCTCAAAAAATTAATAAATTGTTAAAAAAAATTAAAAAAAAAAGAAGTGCTCTCAGAGAAGGACCTGGAGACTTCTACAAATATTCTTTGCAGAATGGGTAGAGCAATATCCATGGAGATGCCGTTCTTAGGCTTTTACAGCCATCTGCTCAATTTCCAGGCTTTGGTTGAGAAAGTGGAGGGAAAGAGACAGTCTGTATTGCTAGTTATAGGGGCCCCAGAGCTTGATGGACCAGAGAAGAGGGATGAGTTCAGGAAGAATTAACCCTTTGCTCAACCCTTTCCTATAGTCTGGTTTACTTCTATTTTAGATCTTATGTCCCAGGAAGTCTGAAAATCTCACAAGCAGAAAACACATTCAGCTCTGTGTTCTTGACACTCACAGGGCATTGCTTACCTCTTCCCTCATGTCTCCCCCTTCTTTTTCTTCTCTTCTCGCATCCCTTCAATTCTTCTTCCTCTCCCTTATCTCCTGAGCCCCTTCCCTCATCTCATTTGTCTTTTCTTTGCCCTCTTGATCTCCTTTCCAGGAAAGAACTTGATAATAAGCATGTACATTTCAAGGTGAGGTAAGTGCCACACCACCTGCTACCTTTCTGGAAGCCATTTGCATTTTTTTGCCATTTGCATTTTAAATCTTGTCTCTCTTTGTTTTGTAGGGCCACAATAAAAACAAAATAAAACAAAAGTAGTGATCTTTACAAATGATACCCGATGGATGTAAGAATACTGAAGCTTGAGTGAGAATTTCTGAGGCTAAATCCCAGCTCCTTGACATCTAGCATGTAATTGTCAGGGAGGAAAAAATATTTCTTCTACCCTCTTAGGTTCAGTTTTTGGAGGCCTGCAAATTAGATAAACAAAAGCCATATTAATAGAAGAAAAGGCATATCGTTTTTATTTTATATGTATGGACATTCACCGAAAAGAAGTAAAACTCAGAAGCAAGCAATTAGATTCCAAGGCTTATTGCCACTTTAACAAAAGAAAGGGAGTTTGGGCTTCAAGTGATGATAAATCGTGGGGAAATGACTAGGAAGTATATGAGGGAAACTAATAAAAGACAAGGCTTCTTTTAGTTAGGATATTTTATGCAGACTGATCATGGTGCTGACTCTCAATCCCCATTGATAAGAGTAGCTTTCTGATTCCTTGTACAGAAGGGTTGGGCAGCTTCACAAAGGGAAATTTATGCCACGGTTGGGGAGATAAGAGGAGGACTGAGAAATCTTGCATTTGCTGATTCTCACATGCCTTGAGCTCAACATAATCATTATGCCAAAGTAGCATATTTTGGAGTGGCATATTCTGATTTTTTTTCTTTTTATAATCTTGGGCAAGTTACTTAAGCGCTGGCATTCCAGTGTCCTCATCTATAAAATGGGATTAGTAATTATACCTAATGTTTGGTGGGTTGCAGTGATTCAATGAGAGAGTTTGTGTAATGTGCACAGTACAGTTACATGGAAAAGGAAACCAGCTCAGGCAAAAAGTCATAAACTGTAGGGAGATTATATTCTTGGGAATGTTTCCTGGTTGAATTTCCAAATAATATGCTAATTTGTTTTTATATACTGCATAAGTTTTGATTATACATGAGACCTATGTTCAAGATACATTAGTGCGATATTGCTAGAGATTTCTTAAAGTGGAAGCTATCCCCCCCCCACTTGCGGACTCAATAGGCACTCAGGCCAGAAGGTTGGATGCTTAATTGTTTAATGGACAAACATATACATATTTTAAAGAAATCCATTCCAGATGCATTTAGGAACCTTTCAGAATGAGCCCTGCAGCTAAGTGAAACAGCGTGAGTCCTGACATGTTTGAGTAGAAAGTTTATCTGGAGAACATTTAGGGATCTTTCCAAGTAATTGAGAAACCCCAAGACAGAGGGACATGATATAGTTTGGGGTGGAGGTGAGCACTGGGGATAAAACTGAAGGTACAGGGAAGCGAATAGCTTTCGTCATTTTGGTGAGAAAGTCTTAAATTTAGAAGAGATACTGTCACACACCAACCCTGTCCTCATTACTTGCTCTATTAAGATGTTAAGAGGCCTCTTAACAACAATTTTCCAGCCCCATTTTTCTTCCCTGCTTCAGAGGCCTCAGTGCAGCTATGCACTATGAATTATGCCTTAATGTGTGCCCATTTCTGCTCCTGGGAAAGTCATTCCTCCTCTCCTCATTTGTTTTTAAAAACCTAGATTAGGGGCACCTGGACGGCTCAGTCAGTTGAGCATCTAACTCTTAATTCAGCTCAGTTCATGATCTCACGGTTTGGGAGTTTGAGACCTCAGTCCGCTCTGTGCTAACAGCATGAAGCTGGCTTGGGATTCTCTCTCTGCCCTTCCCCCATGCTTTCTTTCTCTCTCAGAATAAATAAATAAACTTCTAAAAATAAAATAAAATAAAATCCTAGATTAAGCTTCTATCTTCAGTGGAATCTTCTAGATAATGCCAACCCCATTGAGGCCTTGCTTCCCCTACATCCTACTTCCTGTGTGTGGAATCTGACACCCGGGATACCCAAGTTCAAATCCCAACTCTGCCAAGTCCTATCTACAAGACTTTGGGCTGATTGCTTAATCTTTTAAAGCCCAAACTTTCTCCTTGAAACCAGAGCAATAATATAGATCTCATAGAATTATGAAAAAATTAAAGTAGTTAATAGGTGTGAAGATTTTAGAATAGTGCCTGGCATTTACACCTTCTGCATAAC
Organism: Panthera leo; assembly: GCF_018350215.1. Lineage (NCBI taxonomy): Eukaryota > Metazoa > Chordata > Mammalia > Carnivora > Felidae > Panthera > Panthera leo. The sequence goes on from NC_056682.1 coordinate 188,306,519, forward strand.
TCTTAGCAGACATAATGGAATAAATCACGTATAAATCATGGCTGTGCCCCCTTATTGAACATAACTTTGTAAAAATAATCTAAATGACCCTCAGCTTTATTTATTTTTATTATTTTTTTTTTTTTTTGCAATAGGAATAATAACACTTCCCTTATTAGTGTAGGGTAAGATTAAGTAAATTTATACATGTAAAATACATAATATGGTACTGGGCTTAGAGTCAGTGAGAAGGAGATGTTAGTTTATTCCTTTGACATTCTTTTCTTTTGGTGTGGGAAACAGATCTTTGCTGGACATCCACCACAATGTGCAGAAAGGAGTGAGCCTAAGAATAAGGAGAGGAAGTCAAGGCATATTTTAATGTAACAAACTAGGTTGGGGCTAAGAAGCTACTGTAATAAAATTATAGAGCCATCACCTGGATTTATTTATTTATTTATTTATTTATAACTTTTTTTTAAGGTTTATTCATTTTTTGATACAGACAGAGTGTGAGTGGGGAAGGGGCAGAGAGAGAGGGAGAAACAGAATCTGAAGCAGGCTCCAGGCTCTGAGCTGTCAGCACAGAGCCTGACATGGGGCTCAAACTCACGGACAGTGAGATTACCACCTGAGCTGAAGTCGGACGCCTAACCAACTGAGCCACCCAGGCGCCCCTGGAATTATTTTTTTAGAAACACATAGCCACTTGTTCTTTCCCAAGATTGCCCTAGAAATACACTCTTCCTCAGGTGTCCCCCAGTTCCCTAGACTGGTCACATGATAATGAAACTCATAGTTGGCACTGTTAGCTTCCAGAATCCTGCTGTGGAGGGGTGCCTGTGACAGAGCCCCTGGCATTCTTGAGAGCCAGAAGATCCTGTAGCTGGAACTAACAGGACGAGCTTAGAAAACCAAGTGGTAGAGGTAGCTAATGCAGATGGGGATTGGCTGGGCTGCCAAGACTCTCAGTTCATGGATCTCATGTTAGGAATGCCATCGTTCTGAAGCGAAGTCCTGCCTGGAATCAACAAAATTATGTCCGTGGGCCTTTTTGTGAATTTCAAAGATGGTGGGGATTTCTTTCCAGGAAAATGAGATGTGACAATTTAAAAATTCTTTGCCTAAGTCTATAAATCAAGAATTCAGTGGAAAACTATTTTCTGAAACCTGCTGAGGGGTATAAAAGGAGAATCATGAATATCGGAATCAGACAAAGCAGTGTTTAAATTCTGCATCTTGGGGCGCCTGGGTGGCTCAGTCGGTTGAGAGTCTGACTTCGGCTCAGGTCATGATCTCGTGGTTGACGAGTTCGAGCCCCGCATCAGGCTCCATGCTGACAGCTCAGAGCCTGAAGCCTGCTTCGGATTATGCTTCTCTCTCTCTCTGCCCCTCCCCCGCTCATGCTCTGTCTCAAAAATAAAATAAACATTAAAAAAATTTAAATTCTGCATCTAGAGGTTTTTAGCTGTGTGACATTGGTCAGATCATATCACTTCTCTGTACCTCAGTTGATTTTCTTTTTTAAACTTTAATAGGACATTGTATAGGATTAAAAGACATAGTTACAGCTAACTTGACCTAATTAATTTCTCTAATTTTTTTTTTAACCTTTGGATGTCCTATAGCCAAATGTTTGCAGGAATTTCAGAGAATGGATACTTAAAACGTTTCCTTACCAGTCATCTTCCAAGAACTGCTTCCCCTTCACTGGCTTGCTGACAAACTGAAAACAATGTGTTTAGATAGATAGGTGGTTGGGCAAGTAGACAGATATTGCCCATAAACATATAATCATAAAATGAAAAACACCATCATAAAAGCCAACTTTGTGGCCCAAGTGTATTACAGGTGCCCAGAGAGGGTGCTAGGACCAGTGAGGAGCAAAGTCTCTTCATCTGTCTAGACCCACCAGAGCCTCTAAAGTGTTGGCCTTGCCACCTGCTGAGCAGGAACCTGACTCAGCTTTCCACAGGTAACTCTATTAATAACAAAAAGGGGGCAGGTGCACTCCCATCTTGAACTTGGAAAACTGAAACTCAGAGATGCAGCGGCTTCCCCAAGGTCACACAGCAAGCGAGAAGTGACAGAACCAGGATTTAACCTAAGACTGTGTGCCCCAAAGCCTGTGTATGATGTGTAACTTCTAATAATAATGAGAGCTACCGTTTTTACGGTTACTTCTTCTATAAAGTCTCCCTCCCATTATCGCCACCCATCTCTCCCCATGTGGAGCTGGCCCTTCATTCTTGTGCCCCCACTGTACTTCACAGAGAGATCTCTTCAAGTGCTAGTGCATTTATCAGTCAAGTTCGAGTTCATGCCTGCCTCCTTTATTATATCATACGTCCCCACAGGATAGGATTGGACATCATTTGCCATTTTATCATTCATGTACTGTTGCTCGTAGTACCAGGTTAATAAATGTTAATAAATAACAAATGAGTGAATGAATGCCTATTGCCTACCACGCACTCAGCCCACCACAGCTTTGACAGGATAACCTCTTTATGCTTCAGTTTCCTTGCCTATAAAATGAAGATGATCATAACACCTACCAAACAGAGTTGTGGGGATGAGTTAATTGTTGATAAATTACATACTCTTGATGAGCACATACTAAATGCTCAGTAAATGTTAGCCATTATTACCACCACACTTAATTCCCACAATTCCCTTTATGTTTAAAAAAATTTTTTTTTATACTTATTTATTTTTGAGAGCTGGAGAGACAGAGTGTGAGTGGGGGAGGGGCAGAGAGCGAGGGAGACACAGAATCCAAAGCAGGATCCAGGCTCTGAGCTGTCAGCACAGAGCCTGACATGGGGCTCCAACTCACGGACCATGAGATCGTGACCTGAGCTGAAGTCAGATGCTAACCAACGCTAACCACCCAGGTGCCCACCCCTCACAATTCCCTTTAAATTTTTTTAAAGTTTATTATTTATTTTGAGAGAGAGAGGGAAAGTGTGAGAAGGGCAGAGAGAGAGAGAGAGAGGGAGAGACAATCCCAAGCAAGCTCTGTGCTATCAGCACAGAGCCTGTCGTGGGGCTTGAACCCACAAACTGTGAGATCATGATCTGAGCCAAATGGAGAGTTGGAAACTTAACCAACTGAGCCAGCCAGGCACCCCTAAATGGAGAACTTTAAATAAGGTATTATAATCTCAGTTTCACAGAAAAGGAACTGTTTTCAGAGAGACTAAGGTTCTTGCAGAAAATCACATAGCCAGAAAGTAGCAGAACCAGGAAATGCCCCCCAGGGTCTAAGATATTTTTCATAAACCCTTATTTTCATAGTGAGTTCCAGGGCCTAAAACCTCTTTTACATACAGGGTCCCAAATGATTCTCTTCACCAGCACTGTGGGCCTGGGCTTCAGCCTAGAGGAAGAAATTGGCAGGTGATTAAACCAATGTGGTCCTGATAGCCCAGAGTCCTAGACCATTCCACAAAGCTGGCTAGGATGTTTGGTGGGTTTTGTGGCAGGACACCCTAACCCACCCTTTCCTGATAAGAGTCATCTAGCTTCTTGTTCTTGATCCAGAACGCTCTGAATCAGACTGTCCACAAGAGAGCATTTTTAAAAAACACCCCTGGGTGATTTTTATGATCAGGGAAGTTTGTGAAACTTGGCTTTGAAAGGAGGATAGTTCAGTCCCCCTCCAGCGGGCAGTTACTGAACATCAGTGTTCCTCCAAGGTTCTGCTCTGCCCCCATCCTCCACCCCTTCATGTTTGTAAATATAAGGACTAAATCAGACTCCCTAAAAATGTTCTCCTGTGTCAGCGGGGACCACATAGCCCCAGTGGGGTGGCAGGTGGGAGGCGGCTTAGATGCTCCCGGGTGACAAAGACACTGAATCATGGTTCTTTTGCTCCTGCACTTTTCTCCCTAGAAAAAGTGCCCACGGGCTTCCATGGGGGGCTTTCTGGAAGGGGCTGTAGGCAGCAGCCGAGAAAGCCGATTTTGTCCCAGCATCCCAAGAGGGGGCTGAGCTGTCTGGCGCAAGCTCCGGGAGGCGAGAGCCGCTGCTTTGGCGAAAAGGGGGCATTCGCCGGCTTCCCAGGCAGCAAACTAGCGCGCAGCCAGACTGCCCAGCCCGCGCCGCGTCGTCAGCGCGTGGAGCGCGGCCGTGCTCTCCGGGGCAAGTTTCCTGGGAGTGTCCCTCCTCTCCACGGACACAGCAAAGTCCCCCGTTCTCCGACAGATGCTCCCCTCGCAGCCCTAAGTGCAAGGACCCGCTGGCGGCCGCGCAGAGCCCGGAGGCCGGCGCGCTGTGGTTGGGGGGACCCCCCTAGGAAATGCCAGCATCAGCATGAGAGGCTGGACTCCAGCCCAGGTCGGTCCTCACCCCGGGGGGCCGCTGCTCCGCCCGGTGCCTCTGCGAGGAGCTGCTCACTTTTCCCCCTCGCGAGTCTTTGTTCCAAGCCAGAGCTTGCTCGGATTCTCTAATTAACTCCCTCCGCTCCAAAGGGGGCCGGAGGCTGGGATGCTCTGCCAGCTTGAAAGATGTTGACTCTCGAGTGGGAGTCGGAAGGACTGCAAACAGTGGGTATTGTTGTGATTATATGTGCATCTCTGAAGCTGCTTCATTTGCTGGGACTGATTGATTTTTCCGAAGGTAAAGTGGTCGCTCCCACTCTGTGCGGTTTGGGCAGGTCTGGTTCCGAACTGGATACAGACGCTGCAGAAGTTGAGGAGGCTTACTTAATACCCAAAGTCAAAGTTTTAAAATATTGCATGCTTGACATGGAGCAGCCTAGCACTGGACAGTTCGTTTCTGTTTACCGAGATATTTGACATTGGGAGGGAGGAGATACCGTACCCGCGGTCTTTCTGTTTGAAAGCTATTGAGTGCAGGGTGATATTGTGGGTTAAATATATTTCCATGGTGCCAAGTTAGGACTCTACTCTGGGGTGGTAATACAGGTTGTTTTTTGGTCATCAAGTTCATGATGGCTACCACGCCTTAATGTCATTAAGAATTCCATTCTCTGGAGGAGTACCCTGATTTGTGAGGGAAATATCTGTGTGTGCCTCATTAGTTAGGAGGTGCGGGGGTGGAGCTGAGTTGTTGATTATGATATAAAATGGGTAAGCGTTTCGGTTAAAATTGAGTTAATGGGTGCTTAGCAAAAATGTGCTTCGAACACTTAATTTGCAAAAGTGTTTCATTTACATTTCCCAGTGAGCCACTTTGCTCGTTTGTCTTTTGAGGGGGAGCTCCTATGCACGGGACATCGTTGTTGCTACCAACAAGTATTTTATCCACCTAATATAAATTTTACTACTCATATCAATTTTATTATTCAAGGATGGGGGTAAAAAATGTTGATTAACTTTGCTTTAACAATTTGAATAGATGTGTATGTGTGTGTGTATGTGTGTGTGAATATATATATATACACACTCTATATATGCACATGTATTTTTTCATGAAATAGTTTTTCTGCTGAAATGACATACTTTGAATCTTTTAAACCTCAGCATTCAAGATCAATTCTACATCTAAGCTCTCCTTTCTTCTCAAGCGAAAGAATGGAGTTCCTAAGACACTTGCTAATATTCCTTCTGGATCAGGATTCGATCTTCTATTGCTGAGTTATTTATGACTATTCACTTCTCACATTGTGTGTAATGTTGGAAGATGATGGAAATATTTAGCCTGCCCATGCTTAGCTAAAATGACATCATCCCAAACTACATCCGGTACACAGGTTGTTTCTGCTAATATGTTATAATGGTCAATGTATTTTATCTTTAGGAAGTCTTTTTTTTTTTTTTTAAAGTTTAAAATGTTTGTTTGTTAGGTTCTAACTGTTTAGATCACTATAAGAACGTAAGAAGTTCCCATTTGATTTTCATATCATCTTGTAAGTATTCTCACTCTGTGGCAAGTTCTGTTTAGGCACACAATAGAATAATGTATTGGGATTAAATAAAACTTCAGAAATTAATTTCTTCCTTTTCTCACATTACACGGTGATTGTATTTAACCCCTGGAAGGAAAACAATGCATAAGCAAACTTCTTCAAGTACTACACTATAATCTTGCATTATTTTGAGATTCAGCCTCAGTGTATTAACGTTGTTATCATAATAAAATGCAGATGAGATCATTGCAATTTCTTTGATGGAAATAATTTCCTTCTGTTAAATTTTATCACTATATTAGTTTTTGTTCTCTGAACTAGGTTGAGCCATAGTCACCCAAATTAAGTGCATAATACTCAACATAGCTTGGTTTCATAGCTAGATGTAGCATTCGCTAAAGGAAAACAGCCATGGGGGTATTGAGGAAGTCAACCTTCACAGAGCTATGGGGTAGCACACAGTTCTTTCATTGCCAATGTTGACAAGGTACACGTTTAAAGTCAGAGTCCCCAGGTTTAAGACCCCTACACATGACTCAGCTTTTATTCTTTAAGTTCATTTTTATGTCACTTAAAGTTGACAGTTTTCAGATGAAACCTTCAATTTGACTTCCAACAATATGAAAAGTAGAATTGTAAACCAGACTCCCTCAACTAGAATCACAGAATTTTGAGCTAGTCCAAATGTCTTTCTTGGGATGGATATCCATATTCATATTCTATTACTACCTATATCCATATATGAATCTATATCTCTTATACACACACCTACATATAGATGATGTACCTACACATTTATAGATATTATTTAAAATGTTGAATAAGCTGGGGCAAACTTGGATTCAATATGTAGGCCTTGATCATGTTAAAATACAAAGATATAGGTTACCATCATGCACGAGGTATAACCAATTTTACTTCACAAATCAATCCTTTTTTGTTATGAAGCTCATATTAGAAAATTCTGCTCTAGTTCAACTCTTTCATTTTATGTAGGAGAACAGCTACAGCCCAGAGAGGTTAACTGATTTATCAGAAGGCAAAACTAACTGAAGGAGAAACAGGACCAAAACTAAGGACTACTGAGCACTTTATGGTTCTTTTCCTACTCTAACACCCTTTTTACTTATTTCTCTTCCCTAATATTGGAAAAGAGAGTTAATGAAAACACATGTGGGAAATGTTCTGAATTCTGGAATCTTGTCCTGAACTGTCTACTAACACGCTGAAGAATATCTGAGAGAAATACATTCACAAGAAATAATATTACACGCTAGCCACACAGTTTCTGCAAGGCATTGAGCCCAATACAAGTGTGGGACCCAAGAATGGCATTTAAGTGAGCTATGCCTGACCACTGACTGTATCATAGAGTGGAGGCAGGATTAGAACAAAAGCAAGCCAACTGGTGTCCTGATCGTCTTTGCCTCTAAGACTTGCCCAACATTTTGACTGTGACACATAGTCAATGGCAATGAATGCATAATCCAGGTAGAATCCAACAGTGAGATCGAATAAGACCATAAGAACTCTGGCCTAAGCCACCTGTCTGTGTTTTCTAAGGCTGTGGCATATCCAAGCAGAAACAGACTTAGGGTGTATGATCTCCAGCCAGGTGGAGGAATAAGAAAAAGGCACAAAATACAGAGAAAGTCACCAAATATCATCCTTTCTACCTGCAAATGATAAGGCGTCCCAAAGGGCTATCCCCGTGTATACTGCTAAACTTTTCACTGACTGCACTAGAAAATACAGCCCAGGATAAGGCCAGGGAACTAACCATTCTTTTTCATGGAGAAATGAAGATGAGACCCGGAGTAGAGCTGTGAGCTTTTAGGCCACGTTGAACTTTTATACTATCCTCATGGCAATGATTCTTCTCTGGTACAACTGTAGAGTATTTTATTTAGTATGACTGTGCATTGATTTACTTAGAAAGCAATTCTGAGTCTGTTTGAATGAGAGAGTCTATATTAGTGTTGGGATAAAGCAATGCTACCTCAGTATCATCATCTCCAATGGCTAGTGAAAATTAGCCATGGGTAGAAAAGAATAAAGGGAAACATTTCTGCTCCCACCTAAATGAGATTCCGATTTTGATAAAATCTTATTTTAAAAATGTAATTCTCTTTCAGTTGAAATTCAACATTTAGAAAACAAAAGCAATTTGTAAAGAGGATTCAAAAGACTAATGGGATTTTAATATGATGATTTGAGGTTTTCCACATAGCCACTCACTACGAAGGAGAACAAGGAGGAACACTCCGAAAGTGAATCTCACTGTGTCGTAGATTAGTCTATAATATATTTCCTTTTGAGTTCTAAACATGTGCAGATTTCTCTGTTAAGCTGAGACAGTAGAGAGGTGTGCAAGATGAGCATTAAAAGAATGTACCCTCAGTGAACTTACAGTCTAGGAAAAGAAACTAATTACCAAACAAGACAGAAGGGGATGAACTGACATAAGCAAGAAATGGCCTGTAGAGGCATAGATGGGGTGGTGCCTCCTGAAAGGGCTCAGAGGAAGGCTTCATGGAAGGTAACAGTTGTACAGGACTTTGCAATGTGAGAAGGGCTTCCCAAATTGGAGGAGGGGAGAACATTCTAGGTTAAGCAAAGATCTGGAGCTGTGCCCCTAAGCACTGACAAGAGGTAGCTTTCATGGATAAGGGCAGTGGCTTTTGCACACATGGGTGTTGAAAGTTGAAATGGGAGATATAGCAGAGGGGGTGACTTGAAGCTCAATGCTAAGAGTGTATGCTTGCTCTTGAACCCGTGAAGAACCACTGATTCAAAGTCTTCCACTTTGGGGAAACAAATGAGTAACGTAGCAGACCACTGTTTTAGGTGGGTCTATCTGGGAGTAGGTGAAGATTTGTAGTAAAATAATGGAAGCAGATGCTAGTAATGCTCTTGGAATAATTCAGGTGAAAGACAATAGGGCAAAAATCTATAGATTCCCTTTCTCAATAAAATACATAATGTGAACTGTCAGTTTCCAGTTTTTCCAGAAATTCGTGTTTAGTAGAACATCCTTGGCCTGCACTTGTTCCGGCACAGCATAATTATATTTTATTTTAGGGCAACGTTTTAGACTTTAAATATCTTTTTTAAGAGAAGAGAAAAGAAGTGTGAAGCACACAGAGGTCATAGTTATAGATTCGGTAGCGCCACTTACCATAGGAACGTAACAGTTCTGATATGTATACTGACATCTTGCAAGGTCTTCAATTATTTTGAACTTTTTATTTTGGAAAAAGGCACAGAGAAAAGTGTAGAGAGTAGTGTAATGCACTGCCCCACACCCCTCAATAATGACCATCACTTTGCCATTTGTGTTCCAGCAGTGACTTGCATTTAAAAAATATTTCTCTATTGTCTACAATATTCCAGGCACTCTGCTAGGCCCAGGATACAAAGATGAATTAAAGATCGTCTCTACCATCACAGAACTCTCATTTGTGTAAGGAGATGGGAAATATAAACAAAGAAAAGGCGATGCATTATGGTAGACAGATCAACATAAGTAAGTCCAAGATATAGAAAAAGAATGGAAAGAAATTAAGTCCAAGTGGAAAGGCTAGAAGTGATCAGAAATGACTCCCTGGAGGAGTTGGCTTTTAGCTAGACTTTTATGGATAAAGAAATTTTATCATAGTCATATGCCAGCAATGGTGTATTCAGGGCTCTGGGTAAGGTAATACCATAGACCAACACAGGGACGTGATACACAATGTGGAATTCCTGGAGCAATAACAACAAAAAATGTCAGAGGGAATTAGCACAGGTTTATTCCTTCTCCTTGATGACGTAATTATCCGTGCTATCTACCACAATGCTTGGTGTATAGAAGACACTCAAAACATCACGGGGTGAGCGCCATTTAACTGTCACAGAAGAATGGTGCCTGTGCACTTCTACGTACGCTACATAATTGAGGGCCTCCAGTGCCTCTTTCAAGTTTCCATGGTAGCCTGGAAACTGTTGATTAGTTGGCTACATTGTTTTATTTTTTTATTTTTTTCTACGAGGGAGATTTCAGATCAAAATCCCACTGCAGAGTAGAGATACCCATGTACCAGAGGCATCTGGAGCAGCTGTTCATTAGAACCCCACGGCCATGGGAAATAATTCCAAATGCGATACCCAGCAGTGAGTTGGAAAAGCCCAGCTTACGTGGGCTTTGATTTGGCAGGGAAAGTAGCCCTTTCAATTTTACAACTGGAAAAAAAAAAACGCATAAATGTACAAGTGAAATTGAACAAATATATATCAAGCACCTACTGTGTGAAGGAGGATAGAGGAAAAAGGGGTATTTTACTGTCCTTAAAAGTTTTCAAATTGAGATTTTTTTTTTCCAATTAGACTCCAAACATGAATAACAAATCCAAGACTAAAAAGGGTCTGGTGAGAGGGAGAAAGGGTTTTGGAAAACTTGAAGAGAAGAGCCTTCCCATCCAGTTGGAAGTTTTCAGGGAAGTCTGCAAGAAGACACAGTGTGGCATTGAATCGAAAGACTGACAGATAGAAACTGGAGGCTGTGAATTGTAATTTAGAAAAGAACAGTTATTTCCTGAAATTGTTGTTTGTAATCAGGTTCCTTCTAAAAGTCCATTAATCCATTTAAGACCCCAAGTGTCTGCTCTGGATCTGGCATCATGCTCAGTACTGATTGGTTTGGGGAATATTATTTTTCAGTTTTGCTTACTTTGGGAACCCATTCCCCACCCCAGCTAGAAACAGAGAACTGGAATCTTAACGAGGAGGAGAGATGAAGGTGAAGAAGTTGTACATTTCAATGGCCTCTAGCCAAGGTCATCAGGAGCACACCTGTGGTTGAACAATTTGGCTTCGTTGCTCTTTGCAGAGATGGGGAAGACATACCATGGAGAGCAGTGAAACATCTCGGTAAGGAGGTATTAGAAAGGACTTGACAGTATTTGAGCTTGTGTCAGGGGATTATGATTTGGAAGTGGGGCTTTGCTCTGGATTGAATTAAGTCAAGAAGCCAGGCTAATTCCATGGTCGAGTATCTCAATAAATCTTATCTATAAGCAGTGAAGACTAGACAGAGGCCAAAGCTGTAACTGGCAAAGAAACAAGCTATAGTAACTAGGATGGGGGTATTTGGTCATTTTTGTGGCTTACACAGAGTTCATATTTATGCCTCTTCTCACATACAATTACAGAGTGGTCTTGTTTTTGTCTTGATTGATCAAAGGTACAGAGTGATCTTGTCTGATGCTGATATTCTGTGAGATTGGACTTGCTTAAATTCACTAAGGGAACACGAAGGCCCAGTTGATAAAGCAGGGCAGCTCCCTCAGAATGGAAGGGGTCCGTTTTCTCCTCACACATGATCAGAAGGAGGGCAGAGTAAGGTGAGAGGCAGGTGTATAGGGTATGTAGCAGACAGATCTAAGTTTAAAGTTTCCCTTCCTGAGCTTGAGTTCCTTTTTCTGTAAAATGAGGCTCATAAATCCAACCTTTCAAGATTGTTCTACGGAATACAAAAATATAAGTGAAACATGTAGCTAGTGCCTTGAATACAAATAGGAGCCAATAAATAAATGCCTTGCTTGTAATTTTGTTGGGATAAGATGTTCAAATTCCTTGAGTTATACCAGTGGTTCTCAAATTTTACTGTGTATCAAAATTACCTGCATGACTTGTTAGACCACAGATTGCTGGACTCTATCCTCAAAGTTTCTGATGCACTAAGTCTAGGTTAGGGTCTGAGAATTCACATTTCTAAGGATTTCTCACTTTAAGCTAACACAGCTGTCAAGGACCAGCGCTTGGAGAAACACCGAGTTAGGCAATAAACCCATAATGTGAGCAATGTGTTCGCGGAGTTCTTTGGCACCTGTTAAACTTTATTCTGGAGCAGTGATGAGACTTTTGTTCTATAGTAAATATTTTAGGCTTTGAGGACATGCTGTCTATTATAACTACTCAACTCCATTACAGTACAGAAGCAGCCGTAGGCAATATACAAATGAATACGCGTGGCTATGCTCTGATAAAACTTTCTTGATAGACATGCAAATCTGAATATCATATAATTATTCTGTCACAAGATATCATTTTTGTAGTTTTATTTTTTAACCTTTTAGATGTAAAACAATGCTTAGCATGCAGAGAATGCAAACAGACAGCAGGATCAATTTGGCCTGTCACTGTAATTTGCCAACCCCTATTCTAGAGCTGGCAGTAAAGGAACCCATTGAGAAGGGATCTGAGGTTGAGGAGTTACTGCTTTTTGGAGACTTGTCTAGATTTTCTGAGCCCTCAGTCTCATTGAATGGAGAGGAGTCTAGTCCCTCTTTGGGGTTTGATGAAATTATCTGCCAAATCAGCAAATAATTTGAATTAGCATGTATGTGTTTGTCCAATAAAATGCGTTCTCTTCCCTGATTCCGCATATTCAGGCCAACGTAGAGGTCATTATATAAAGTAAGGCATCCGCATGATTTTGTCACACAATGAGTCAGCGCTGGGGCTAGACATTTTGGGATGCCCTCTTACTGCTTTTCATTTTAGGTATCGTTGCCTCTAGGACAGGTGGCATTATGCCCTTTCCATTTCTTGAAAATGAAAGATATTCAAATCCTGAGTAAGATCACATTTCTCGAAGTGAGACGGACCTGAAGTCACTACACATCTCTACCTTTCACTGGCCACATGGTCTCAGTCAACGTTTATTTTCCACCTTGACCTCAGTTTTCTCAGATGTAAAATGGGGAGAATAATAGTAACTACGTCATAAGAGTATTGTGAGAAGAAAATTAAATATCTGTTAAAATTCTGCTTAGCCCAGTGCCTGGAGCTGAGAGTTCAACAAATACTGAGTGTTCTAACATTAGTATCATGGCTGTCTTTGTTCTTCACATCCATCATACCTGTTCCTAAACATGGTCATTCATTCGGTCTGTTAAAGAACAAAAACTCAACTGAGTAAATAGGAAGGTCTAAATAGCTTTGTTAAATGATTCATGAATCATCATCTAGCAAGCAGAGGGGGCTCTGAGGAGTTGTATGAAATGCAAGGTTTTTATGGGAAGGAAAGTGGGGCAAAGAGTCAATAGCAGAAGAAAAGAAAGGATTTTTCCAGGCAAAGTCGATTTCCTTAGGGGGAAGACCAAGGAACATTATCACACAGAATAAGTCATCTTCCTTTGAGGGATGGAGGGCACTCCTGTGACAAATTACCTCATTGGTGCTTATCAGAAAATTCCTGACTGACAGGTTAAAACTTACATTTCTGGGAGAGGTTGAAACTGCAGTTAGTTAAGGCATTAAGCCCTGGTTTGATGACTTGGCCTATGTGACACCATCTTGGGCATGTTCTGTTCTTTTAACAAATTATCCATGAAAGAAACGTTTTTAAATGTAATCCTTGTACCAGGCACTGTGCTAGTAATTGGGAACTGAAAGCACAGATTTGGTGAATAGGGGTTTATATACAAATGAACGTGCAAACACATCGGTTTAGTAAATTGCCCTGGTCTCACATCTGTGCAAGGATGTGTGTGTCCCTCCGGGGACATACGGAAGAGACTGACTAGTCAGTCCTATTTAGAAAGGGGTGGAGGTTCAGGAAGGACTCGCAAAGGTGAGCTTTGAGCTAAATCTGGGTGACACTTTTAGCACTCGGTATCACTCATTCTTGAGAACTACTGACAATTGATCAAACCTATTTTCACATTTTCAAGGATAACTCATGTTGATCCCAGTTTCTAAATCCTGACTCACATTTTATTCCCTTTTCTCCCACAATGCCTCATTTACTCAAATACACCCATATTTCTTCATGTAAGCCCTCACTAGAACCTATTCCCTGTCTTCATATCCTAATCTAAATTCAGTCAGTCTTGATACATGTTATACCACATAACACAATAATAATAAACCTTCATGCACTGTTCACCAAATCACGTCATTTGTGTAATTCATTTTCTCTTCAGTTACCTCAGTACAGAGTCAATTTTCCTTGTATTTCCACTGGGTCCAGAGCAGTAGAGAGTATATAATGGAGCCTCAACAAATACTTATCAGTGGGTTTCTCAGCTCCTTTTTTGATGGACTCTTTACGTCAATATACTTTTCCCATCTTAACTGCATTCCCCCCCCCCCATTCTCTTCCAATCTGACTTCGTATTCTCACAACAGAAATCTCTCCAAATATGGGGGGACTGAGATCAGGCTCAAGAGCCTTCTGTATCACCTACAACATAAAATCTCCATGTTCTTTGCATCTGATACAAAGATGGGATCAGACCAGTCCCTTCTCTTCCTCCTTCTGCCATTTCTTGTTCCAGGAGCACTGTACTGAAGTTACTTGAATAGCTTCACGCTGTCTCCAGCTGCCACATTTTTGCATATACTGTTCTTTCTCCCCAAAAGCCCTTCCCTCCTCATATTCCTGGAAACGACTTTTCAACCTTCAACTCTTGGCTCATATTCTTCCTTCTCTAAGAAGCATTTCTTGGCTTCCTCAAGCATCAAAAGACACTCTGACTGTGGGGCTTCTCTGCCTCTGTGCCCATTTTATGCTCCATTGCTATCAAACCTATATTTCTCAAGCGCTCTGTGCTGTTTCCTGCTTCATGCCTTTGCTTGCATGCTGAATGTCCCTCCTTCTAGAATACAAATCCCATCGGTCTTCACCTGATTAGCTCCTTCTCATTGTTTAAGCTCAGCTCTGGAGCCGTCTGTTCCAGAAGCTTCCCTTGAACCACCTAGCTGGATTAAGTGTCCATTTCTGTTATCCTAAAGTACTCTATCTTAGCACTTCAAACTACATTAAATTCTTGATTTCTATGTCTTTCTCTTTTCCTAAATTTCAAGCACCACGTAGGCAGGCACTTACCTCTGTATTCTCAGTACCTTATGGAAAGGTTGGGTAGATAATGGATAGACAATTTATTCAGAGGTCTTAGTGATAAACTTCTCAGTTTTCACAACATCTTTTTTTAAGTGTTTATTTAAATTCCAGTTAGTTAGCATACGGTGTAATACTAGTTTCAAGAATACCATATAGTGATTCAACAATTCCATACAACACCCAGTGCTCATCACAGTAAGCGGACTCCTTAATCTCCATCACCTTTTACGCCCATCCCCCCACCCAGCTTCTCTCTGGTAATCATCAATTTGTTCTCTGTAATTAAGAGTCTGTTTCTTGGTTTGTCTCTCTTTCTCTCTCTCTCTCTCTCTCTTTTGCTCATTTGTTTTGTTTCTTAAATTCCACATGAGTGAAATCATATGACATTTGTTTTTCTCTAACTTTGCTTAGCATTGTACTCTCTAGCTCCATACATGTTGTTGCAAATGGCAAGGTTTCATTCTTTTTTATGGCTGAATACTATTCCATTGTGTGTATATATACCCCATTTTCTTTACCCATTCATTAACCGATGGGCACTTAGGGTGATTCCATGTCTTGGCTATTGTAAATAATGCTGCTATAAACATAGAAGTGAATGTATCCCTCTGAATTAGTGTTTTTGTATTCTTTGGGTAAATACCCAGTAGTGTGATTGCTAGATTTTAGGGTAGTTCTATTTTTAACTTTTTGAGGAACTTTCATACTGTTTTCTACAGTGGCTATACCAGTTTGCAGTCCTACCAAGAGCGTGTAAGTGTTCCTATTTCTCCACATCCTTGCCAACACTTGTTGTTTCTTGTGTTTTTGATTTTAGTCATTTTGACAGGTGTGAGGTGATATCTCATTGTAGTTTTGATTTGTGTTTTCCTGATGGTAAGTGATGATAAACGGCTTTTCATGTGTCTGTTGGCCATCTGGATGTTTTCTTTGGAGAAATGACTGTTTATGTCTTCTGCCCATTTTTAATTGGATTATTTGTTTTTTGGATGTTGCATTTTATGTTCTTTACATATTTTGGATACCAGGCTTTTACTGGATATGTTATTTGCAAATATCTTCTCCCATGCCATAGATTTCCTGTTAGATTTGTTCCTTTGCTGTGTAGAAGATTTTATTTTGATGTAATCCCAATAGTTTATTTTTCCTTTGGGTTCTCTTGCCTCAGGAGACATATCTGGAAAAAAAAGTTGCTACAGCCAATATCAAAGAAGTTACTGCCTATAAGTAAGAAGTTACATACCTAGATTTTTCTAGGTCTTTAATCCATTTTGAATGCATTTTTGTATGTGGCATAAGAAAGTGGTCCAGTTTCATTCTTTTGCATTCTTTTCCAGTTTTCCCAACACCATTTGTTGAAGAGACTGTCTTTTTCCCATTGGATATTCTTTCCTCCTTTGTTGAAGACTAATTGACCATATAATTGTGGGTTCATTTCTGGGTTTTCTATTCTGTTCTGTTGATCTATGTATCTATTTTTGTTCCAAAATCATACTGTTTTGATTACTGCAGCTTTATAATATAACTTGAACTCCAGAATTGTGATGCCTCCAGCTATGCTTTTCATTTTCAAGATTGCTTTGGCTATTCTGGATCTTCTGTCATTCCATATACATTTTAGAATTGTTTGTTCTAGTTCCACAACAGCCTTGAACTGATATAATTTTTAGGGTTTTCAACCTTGACACTATTAATATTTTGAGCTAATTCTTCATTATGGCTGCTCTCCTCTGCATTCTAGAACAATTGGCAGCATCCCAGGCCTCTACCTATTAAATGCCAAGAGCACCTCTTCCTGAACTGTGACAACCAGAAGTGTCTCCAGGTGTTTCCTAACATCCCAGGGGCAGGAAGGCAGACAAAATCACCTCCTCTCATCTTGAGAACCATTGGGCTGAGGTCTGATCAAACATAGTGTATAAGCTTTTTTAATACACATATTTATAAATCATAAAATTAAACTTAAGTTGGGGCACCTGGGAGGCCCAGCTGGTTAAGTGTCCAACTTTGGCTCAGGTCATGATCTTACATTTCTTGTGTTTGAGCCCCATGTCGGGCACTGTGCTGACAGCTCAGAGCCTGGAGCCTACTTCGGATTCTGTGTCTCCCTCTTTCTTTCTGCCCCTCCGCCACTCATACTCTGTCACTCTCTCAAAAATAAATAAACATTTTAAAAAAAGTGAACTTAAGTCTAAAAACATCATAGATTGAAATTATTGGAAACCAAAACTGAGTGTTGAGAAGGAGTATGTTTTTCATTACAAAAGTAATAAACAGTCATCATAGAAATCTTATAAATATATAAAAAGAAAGAAATATGAAGAAAGTACCCTTAGACCCACCAAAGGAAAACACTGGTAATATTTTCTATTTACTTTTAGTTTTTCCCACATAGACTTGTTCCTTTAAACTTCAAAATAATACTTAAAAATTACAAAAATTATAGATTTAAATTCAGTATTAGAGCAGAAGTATTTTTATATTAGCTCACAAATCCTTCATAAATATTTTAATGCCTACATTATATTCTATAAATGTGTGTGTATAAATTACTTACCCTGATTTTAGGACATGGAAGTTATTTGCATATTTTCCAGTATTTGAAAATTTCTTTAATAAAATCTTTGTGTATAAATTGTTTATATAATTAGAATTATGTTCTTTTTTTTAAAAATATGAAACTTATTGTCAAATTGGTTTCCATACAACACCCAGTGCTCATCCCAACAGGTGCCCTCCTCAATACCCATCACCCACCCTCCCCTCCCTCCCACCCCCCATCAACTCTCAGTTTGTTCTCAGTTTTTAAGAGTCTCTTATGTTTTGGCTCCCTCCCTCTCTAACCTTTCTTTTTTTTTTTTTTCTTCCCCTCCCCCATGGTCTTCTGGTAAGTTTCTCAGAATCCACATAAGAGTGAAAACATATGGTATCTGTCTTTCTCGTATGACTTATTTCACTTAGCATCACACTCTCCAGTTCCATCCACGTTGCTACAAAAGGCCGTATTTCATTCTTTCTCATTGCCACGTAGTATTCCATCGTGTATATAAACCACAATTTCTTTATCCATTCGTCAGTTGATGGACATTTAGGCTCTTTCCATAATTTGGCTGTTGTTGAGAGTGCTGCTATAAACATTGGGGTACAAGTGCCCCTATGCATCAGCATAGAATTATGTTCTTAAGATAGGATCTTAGAAGAAGAATTAATGGGACAACAGAATGAAATGTTTCAAATCTCTGGACATATATGTAAGGGCAAATTGCTTTTCAAAGGAATTGCACAATCCACTTGCCCCATCGTAACGTAGGTATCCCCAGTGGTTTGCACACTATCACTGTGCTATTGGTTAGGGGACATTTTGAAGGTCGACCCTAAAAACCATATTGGCCAGCTCAATGCTAAGAAACTGTCCTAGGGGTGAATTGCTAATGGCTTCTAAGCTAACATTAGGAATCTTATTTTGTGCAGACAGGAAATTTCCATTGTGGCCTGAAGATGTTCTTCCTGTTCTGTTGTCAATCAGGATGCTCTGTCTGTATGAAACAGTACTAGCCTTTCCCAATCATCATGCCCATCTTAGCAATCAAATTCATCAATTTTTCTTAGATGAATTTAAATGGCAGGGAGGGAGAGAAATGTCTCTTGTTAGAGACATACTCAGCTCAAGGAAAAATTTGGTGTGTTTTGTTCATGTAACAAGGTCTAAAACCAAGCATTATAGATCCTTGTCTAAGAAGATATGAAAATCTATCCAGTCAAACTCTCTTATGTTAAATAGGTCATGATAAAGTAATTAGGCACATAGAGTCCCTTTGTGAATTAGTGGTAGAGCTTGCTTGCCGAGGCAGAGCAATACTGAGGTTAGGAAACACTGAGCTTTGAAGACAGAAAAGACATAGGGTCAAATCCTGCCCCTGAAGTATGCTGGCTGTGAGTCCTATGCAAATCTCCAGACCTGTCTGGACTTCCATTCCCTTGCCCACAAGATGGAAATCACCATAATATGAACTTCATAGGTCTTTAAAATTGTCCAGTAACTTTGAGACAGAAGAGTTTAGAGACAAGGCACTGACTGTATTGTAATTCAAAATTTCTTTTTTTTAAATTTTTTTTTAGTGTTTTTATTTATTTTTGAAGGAGAGAGAGAGACAGAGCATGAATGGGGGAGGAGCAGAGAGAGAGGGAGACACAGAATTCAAAGCAGGCTCCAGGCTCTGAGCTGTCAGCACAGAGCCCAACACGGGGCTCGAACTCACAAACTGTGAGATCGTGACCTGAGCCGAAGCTAGACGCTCAACTGAGCCACCCAGGCGCCCCATGTAATTCAAAATTTCTAATGATTACTTTGTCTCCCCTTACATAACTATTGGTAGAAAGTATCGCAGACACTGTGAGCAGAGTTGCCAAAAATACACATTTCTTTTTGTTGATTCTGAATATTTTGTGTTGCAATTTATACTAGATTGCATGTCAGACAGTTCATAGGTATTTTCTATAACCACTTTTATAGATGAGAAAATTTGTTCAAAGAGGCTACATAACTTGTCTACTTTATGAGCAATCAAACAGTAGAATTGGAATCAACCACAGACTTCAGAAGCTAGAGCTCACATTTTCTCATTCTGACCTTCCGTATAAGAGCTAAGTTTTTGTTTTCATTTTCTAAATCTCTGTGATACGTGAAGAAATACTCCAACATCTCTGGATTAGTAAAATCAACAAAGTATATTTGGGGCCAGTTACTCTCCCAGACATCCATTTGAATAGAATTAAGTAGGAGTGACTTATATGTGTCAATAAACATCTAATTATTAATGACCTGGTCACAGAAACTCTCTAATAAATAAACAGGAAATAATGAAGATCTGGCAGCAGTGAGGTAAATTGGTGATATGATTTCAAATTTGAACAAATTACAGGGGAAAATGGATAACTATAAAATAATTAGAACACTTGGGGTGCCTGGGTGGCTCAGTCGGTTGAGCATCAGACTTCAGCTCAGGTCGTGATCTCACAGCTTGTGAGTTGGAACCCCGCATCAGGCTCTGTGCTGACAGCTCAGAGCCTGAAGTCTGTTTCAGATTCTGAGCCTCCCTCTCTCTCTCTGCCGCAACCCACTCGCATTCTGTCTCTGTCTCTCTCAAAAATAAATAAACATTAAAATTTTTTTTAAATAAATAAATAATTTAAAAAATAATTAGAACACTCAGGCACCTAAATAAATAGCCACATCCCACATCTGTCTTCACTATACCCAGCAATTCCTACATATCACTGGTGCATTGAAGAAGAAATTACCAGAGGCTTCTAAACATCACCTGAGTAAGAAGTAGGGTGAACACCTTGCTGCAAATGTTCAAGGAGACACGGAGTGAATTAGCCAAATGCATTCCTCATGACAATAGGTGATTGTCTAGCTAAAACTCTCTTTGAAAATGTACCTCATTAAAAATGTGCACAAAAGTTCTAGGTCCCTAATAAGATTTTAGACTAAAAATATCATGCTCCAAATAGTAAGCTGGCCTCAATATTGTTGTATATCTCTTTTATAATACATCAACAATGAAGCTCACACATAGCTTAGCATTTTATAGGTGTACTCGAGGGAAAACACAAAATCAGCGAAGAAATCCCATAGTTGCAAATTCTTTGTGAAGTTCAGAGTTGACCTGTCTAGTTAATGTATTCAAAAACACACATTTTACAATAATAGGAACTATTCTTGCTAATGGCTGTTTAAGGTGAGCGGGGAAATTTTTCCATGAAGACAAATCTCTTCACCCCACCCCACTCCAGAGGGACCTGAATATGTCTGTTTTTAAGGGGACAATTTAAGCCCCGGAATAATTATTTAAGGAAAGTCTGTCAGCTACTTTCAATAAGTTTTCTCAGGCTGGGAATGGAGGGAAATATTTCAAGTGGGTAAAAGTGGTTTGAAACCGTGTTCCATGACAGCTACACCATGAACTGCCTCGTCTTAGAGAACTTTCCACTCACTTCATTTTGAATGGTGTCAGTGGGGGCGTTCCTTAAGGCGCCATGTTCTTCGCTCTTGGACCTGGCTTATGCTTTGCATGGTAAGCCACAGACAGTCTGCTGATGTTTCAAGCACATTATGTATTCTGACATATCAAGAGTATTAGTCTGAAGCCAAACTCACAGATAAGCAGGGATAAAAGATAAGAATTGACTAACTCTGGTTATCCTTTCCTTGATTTGCTTCTTCTTGTTCCTTCTTCTGAGTGCTGGGGCACTGGAGTGGCTCAGTCGGTTCAGTGTCTGACTCTTGACTTCAGCTCAGGACACAATCTCATGGTTCCTTCATTCAAACCCCGCATTGGGCTCTGTGCTGATGTTGCAGAACCTGCATGGGATTCTTTCTCTCCCTTTCTCTCTTCCCTTCCCCGCCCCCCCCCCCCCCCCCGCCCGAGTCTCTCTAAATAAGTAACTAAGTAAGTAAATAAATAAATAAATAAAGCTGGGTTCTGATCCCATTAACATGTATCTATGGTGGGAGAGACTAGAGGCAAATCCCAAGTAGAGGGTTGATGGGGCGCCTGGGTGGCTTGGTCGGTTAAGCGTCCGACTTCGGCTCAGGTCATGATCTCACAGTCTATGAGTCGGGCTCTGTGCTGACCGCTCAGAACCTGCAGCCTGTTTCAGATTCTGTGTCTCCCTCTCTCTCTGCCCCTCCCCTGTTCATGCTCTGTCTCTCTCTGTCTCAAAAATAAATAAACGTTAAAAAAAAAAAGAATAAAACTTCCAAGCAGAGGGTTGAAAGTTAAATTAATTACATTATTATTTCATTCTTTTCACCCTCTGTTGGTTAGAGAATTTGATTAAATAGAATTAAATAGAACTATGTAGAATTATTTAAAGTGTCATGAAATTAAGTAAACAAATGAGAGATTTCCCCTCCTCTCGACCCTGTATGCTGCTAGCGAATATTTGTGTACTGTACCTCCTAATTAAAATGATCTTCCCCCAAATTTTCTAGCATAATGATAAGTCTGACTCCGTAGGTGAGAATTAGGCTCCTTTACATTTCACTTGGCCCTGTCCCATCTCAGCATCAGTTACTCCATATTAGCTCTGTTTTTCCTTCAAAGATGAGAAAATATTTAAATATTTATTTCCGATGATATCAACTAAGCACTCAGTCTAGTCAATATTCACAACGTTACTGCTCAAGGAGAATAAACATGATGAGCACAAAACAGGCTTAACAAATGGTTCCAAATAATTTTTGTGCCAGAATTTTAACCCAGAGTAGCTGGAGAAATCATCAGAAAAGAAGATGAAGGCTAGAATGTTCACTTAGTTATTGCACCCCCACAAAGAAAAAAATTGCTTAGCTTCAGGCTGAAGAACACTCACTTTCTTTTTTTTTAATTTTAATTATATTTTTTTAAATTTACATCCAAATTAGTTAGCATATAGCGCAACAATGATTTCAGGAGTAGATTCCTTAATGCCCCTTACTCCTTTAGCCCATCCCCCCTCCCACAACCCCTCCAGTAACCCTCTGCTTGGTCTCCATATTTAAGAGTCTCTTATGTTTTGTCCCCCTCCCTGTTTTATGTTGTTTTTGCTTCCCTTCCCTTATGTTCATCTGTACTGTGTCTCAAAGTCCTATGGGGCGCCTGGGTGGCTGAGTCGGTTAGGCCTCTGACTTCGGCTCAGGTCATGATCTCATGGTTCATGAGTTTGAGCTCCAAATCGGGCTCTGTGCTGACAGCTCAGAACCTTGAGCCTGCTATGGATTCTGTGTCTCCCTCTCTCCTGCCCCTCCCTTGATCACTCTCTCTCTCTCTCAAAAATAAACATTAAAATTTTTTTAAAAGTCCTCATATGAATGAAGTCATATGATATTTGACTTTTTCTGACTAATTTTGCTTAGCATAATACCCTCTAGTTCCATCCATGTAGTTGCAAATGGCAAGATTTCATTCTTTTTGATTGCCGAGTAATACTCCATTGTATATATACCACATCTTCTTTATCCATTCATCCATTGATGGACATCTGGGCTCTTTCCATACTTTGGCTATTGTCGATAGTGCTGCTATAAATATAGGGGTGCATGTGCCCCTTCGAAACAGCATACCTGTATCCCTTGGATAAATACCTAATAGTGCAATTTCTGGGTGATAGGGTAGTTCTATTTTTAATGTTTGAGGAACCTCCATCCTGTTTTCCAGAGTGGCTGCACCAGTTTGCATTCCCACCAGCATTGCAAAAGAGACCCTCTTTCTCTGCATCATTGCCAACATCTGTTGTTGTCTGAATTGTTAATGTTAGCTATTCTGACAGGTGTGAGGTGGTATCTCATTGTGTTTTGATTTGTATTTCCCTGATGGTGAAGAACACTCTCTTCTTTGTTGCCAGATCAATATCTCTTTTCTTCTAATGATTGTTAATAACCTATATGGTCATATAGATCATCATAAGAATGATGATATAAAAATAATGAAATATTTGAATCATATATTTTCACTATGGTTGAGGTATGTTTCTTAGCTTCATGGCAAAATCTAATTTTCAACCCAATCAGTAGGTGGTGTGGCCAGAGTTAGACTATGTATGGTGGTCAAGAGTATACGTTTAAGTAGGTTTGGATTCCTGAGCATTGTTTACAAGATGTGGGGTCTTGGACAAGTTATTTCAGCTTTCCAAAATTCAAGCTTGTCTTATGTAAAATAGCAACAGACCTTCATTGGGTTGTTGTAAGAACTAAGGGTTGAGGAATGTGTGTGTGTGTATGTGTGTGTGTGTGTGTGTGTGTGTGTGTGTGTGTAAAATACAGATTCCAAAGTAAATAACGCTCAATAAATGGCAATCCTGTAGTCATATATAATAATGTGTATCCAATTATTTTTATACTGAGAATATAACAAATTCAAAAGTTGTTTAAAGACAATCCAGAGAGGTTTTATAAGAGACTTTTTAAAATCATACTTGTGCCACGTTCCTACCAAAAACCATAACTGAGAAGTTGGCGTGCATGCTTGTTGAAATAGACCATGCTTCATGAGCTGTTTACCAGAGGGAAGAAATCAACTTGAACAACTACTCTGGCACTCACACCATGTCCATTCCTGTCTGATTTTACCCATGTGTTCATCGCCATTGAAATTACCTGCCTGCTCTCCTCCATCCATTTGGGGCTAGGCTGACTTTAAAATCAAGCCTATGGCGCCTGGGTGGCTCAGTCGGTTAAGCGTCCGACTTGAGCTCAGGTCAAGATCTCATGGTCCGTGAGTTCGAGCCCCGCATCGGGCTCTGGGCTGATGGCTCAGAGCCTGGAGCCTGCTTCCGATTCTGTGTCTCCCTCTCTCTGCCCCTCCCCCGTTCATGCTCTGTCTCTCTCTGTCTCAAAAAATAAATAAACGTTAAAAAAAAAAATTATAAAATCAAGCCTAGTCCCCTTTTAATTTTTTAACCTCCTCTTTCCTTCTGATTTTTACTCCACAAAGTCCACTTTCCTGTTCTCTTTTTACTTTTTGTTCCCAGTGTGTGTTGTATCATTCTCTTACATAAAAACTTCTTGACAACGGGAAGCATGTCTTGTTCCTTCATTATCCATAAAACAAAAAGCACCTTTCCTAGTACATGTAGGATTTCCTCTATCAATCATTGCTGCTTAATCTGAAAAAAGTACATGTAGAAAAATTACATGATTCCTTGAGTAAAAAAAAAAATACCAAATTCCTGAATAATAGGATTTAATTCATAAAAGAAATAATAATTCATAATAGCGTATTATTTTATTGTGGATAAATCACCATGATATGGACTCCCATTTTATTTTTGCCTTAGCTTTTTAAGAAGAGAGATAAATTTTTATTCCTATTTTACAGAAAAAATAAAGATTAGAGAAATTAAATGGGCTCCCAACGATATTCTGTCAAAATATTCTAACTATTTATGCTTTATTTTAAGTCCAGATCTGATGGGTGATAGATGAATTGAAGCAACTTTGGAGATTTGGGTAAATGTCTTAAAGCTGAGATTGCATGTTAGTTATAAATCATATTCTCACCACTACAAATTTTTCTTTCTAGGCTTGTTTTTGGATAAAATGGGACAAACGTAGCTTGTTGGTTTCAGTGTTGAGATCGATGACTAATATTGCTACTCTGATATCTGCCCTTGTTCTGACTATCAGGGTTTTGAAGGGAGATGGATAAATAGCATCCCTTTTCTTCCCACCTTATTTTGAACGAATAACAAAGACAAAGGAATGGAAGAGAGAAAAACGCAGTCTGTTGATGGTAGAAACCAGATGGAGGTTGTAGCTCCATGTGAGAGCCTCCCGGACTTGCTGACTGGATTCAAACTAGACAGACCTGGCCTCTCAGTCACAAGCAATGCTGCCTAGGATGGACCCCCCCCCCCACCCCCCCGGACTCAACCTCCCCAGCCACAGTCTCTGAAGGGTGGTGCTGCCCAAGGGAGACTGAGGTTTAGAAGAATGCAGGGGAATCTTCCTCTTTGTGGGGAGTTTACTCCCAGAAAAACACAATGGAGAACATGCACAGAGCAGGAAAGCTATTCCTCCTAGATTTACTAATCAGATAAGTCATTCCTCCACAAGGAGAGAGGGAGTGAAAACCAAGTGATGCCATGATGGTTTAGGGAAGATGTGTCATCATGGAAACCAAAGGGTGGGGAGGAGCTTCTTTCCTAACAATGACCTGTGGATAATCTCCAAATAGAAAGGGCTCATTTCAGGAGTTACACACATGGGTTGTTAATTATAAAGCCACTCTTAATCAGAACGTGTGGAAATATTTATGGGTTGTGTGTGCAGTACTTTCATATTTCCTTAGGTAGAAGTGGATTTTTTGTTTATTTTCATTGCATTCCAGGGGCAACTACATTTTGTCTGCGGACCCCTAGAATCCGAATCTCCAGGGTACTTGATTCTCATGCAGGTTCTCTGATTCTATTTTCAAATTCTAATCTTGAGACCTGAGTCTCCACTTAGCAGTTTTAAGAAGCACCCAGGTGATTGCAAGACAATGTAAGTTTTTGAAACACTAACAGAAAGTTTAGTTATTGAAATCAATTTCCATTTATCCAAAAAAAACCTTGTATATTTCAGAGGTACACTATTTGTTCATTTCCAGCAAGAATTTGAATTGTTGCCTCTGATGAGTTTTGGGAATCTTTCATTTTCCACTGGAGATCAGTGTATTCATTTCCCAAAACCATAAGCGTCTTTCAAACTCTCAGAAGTTGGAGCTTTATCCACAAAGAAGATTTTGTGTGATCTGTTGTAGAGTATGGAGGCTTGATGAAATTGAATAGCTTTTTAGTTTCTGATGTTTTCTTCATTTGAACAACCAAAGATGGTTTTAAACATTTCCTTTGTTTCTTCAATAGTCCCAAACATAAAAAATAATTTATTGCACATTTTGTGATCTGCTTTGGGAGTTATTATCGAAATGCTAATAAACAGAAATTTAGTTTTTACTGAATTCTTAAGTTCTATTTTATTTTTTCTTGGGCTCTTTTTGGTCTGAGGAATTCATATCTAGTTATACAGTGAAATAGCAATGGAAAATGTTTCTCATTAGTCACAATTTACTAAATAGGCAAATGATTAAGAATGTTAGTTTTCCATGACATAAGTTATACCAGAGAAGAGCAGAAGTCTGTTTTCAAAAATAAAAAAACTCTTTGATATACATACTTCATGTGCATGATCCTAGTTTGCCCAGGCGCTGTGATAAATTACCATAGACTGGGTGGTTTAAACACCAAACATTTATTTCCCACAGTTCTTGGGGCTGGAAGTCCAATATCAGGGTGCCAGCCCAGTAAGGATCTGCTGAAAATTCTCTTCCAAATTTCAGACTGCCATCTTCTCATTATATCCTCCCATGGTGGGGAAAAAAGCTAGTCAGCCCTCTGGCCTTTTCTTATGAGGGCACTAATCCCATATATGAGGACTCCACCCTCATGACCTAATTACTTCCCAAAGGACTCACCTCCAAATACCATCATATTGGAATTAGGATTTCAATATATGAATTGGGGGGGGGGGGACACAAACATCTAATCCATCGCACAAAATCCCCAAGTCTCCATGGGTTCCTCCCTTACCCTCACATCTAAAACTGCATATCTGCTTCCCTTTCTTTTAGGATCATCTGACCCCCTTTCCTGCTTTATTTGTCCCCATAGTACATCATTCCCTATAGACTTTGTTTTCTTTAAGGTCGGCTTAGTTGGTTTTGCTTTTTGGGTTCACTGTTTGCTTTCTAGCGCCTGAAATAACGCTGGAACTTTGTAGATTCTCAGTATTAGTTGGCTGAATTGGATACATTCCAGTCAGAGTTTCAGTGGGTTGTCGTCCCTGCTAGATGGGGAGCCTTCTCAGGATGAGGACACTGCTTTGCACGACTCTCCATTCCCTGCACATACTCCTGGCTCCCTGCTCCCTATGTATATGGTGAAAGCTTTTCTGGGATGTTCACTGCCAGAGAGGTTCACCGGGAGGCAGAGCAGGCACAAGCACCAAGTGTCCGTGGCCAGAACACGAGAGTTTGGCTCATAGAGTTTTCGGTGACTGGGAAGGAGCAGCTCCTTTATTGCTTCCCAGGCTGTACCTAATTTTGTCAAAGTGTTTCTGAAGAAAATCATTTAATACAAACCTGGTCATCCAGATCCACTGTTCCTTGCCTGAATTGTTTTAGAACTCTGTAGGGCATAAGAATGTTTACAAGTACTCTTGATTTCTTATAAAATATTTTAGGAAAATAACTGGAGGCTCAATGAAGAAACTCCAACGTTGGACAAGGGGGCAATCAAAGTCAGTCCCTGAACACATACTTTCATCATCTGCGCTCCTTATTTAACTCTAACCATTTGGAGAACTGACAAAAAAAACACGTTAGAAGTGCATTTTTGTTATGGAATTTCTTCTTCCTTTTTATACACGATTACAGTATGTCAATGCTGACATTAAGCACGACAATAGCGATCTTGAAAGAAAAAGAAATAATGGCACTTACCTGAGCCTGCTGCTATTCAAAGCACTTTGTATGTTATTATCTCATTTAATCCTTGTAATAACTCAATGAGTAGATAGTCTAATTTTCCTCATTTTGCAAACAATTTTAAGGATTGTGCCCAAACTCACATGGCTGTGGAACCAGGGTTGGAACATAGGTAGTTTGGTTGCAGAGCCCAGTTTTAACAACCATATACCAACTTTATTAATGATTTGGTTTTCTTCCTAAAGGGTTCAAAGTTGGAAGAGAGATATATAAACAAAAATGTCATATAACATGATAAAAGTGGTGTGATACAAAGAACGACAAAGCACCAAACTCTGTTTCCTGGAGCTGGGGAAAGCTTCTAAGAGAGATAGCACAGTGGGCTTTGAGGGATGATTGGAAGTTTTCTGGTAGAGGAAGGAGACAAAGACTAGGGATAGAAAGAGGAAAAATTTTAATAATCGGTCTCCTTTATGACTTCACTTATGCTAGTTTTAGTAATTCCCATCCATGCTCTTTCTTCCAGGTAATATTTGAGCATTTTGGAACTAAATCTTAACCTGGTTTATTTGCTTTTTTATTTTTTTTGTTTTTTGTTGTTTGTTTTTTAATTTTTATTCATTTTTGAGAGAGAGACAGACAGAACATGAGCGGGGGAGGGGCAGACAGAGAGGGAGACACAGAATCTGAAGCAGTCTCCAGGCTTCAAGCTGCCAGTACAGAGCCCAATGCGGGGCTCGAACACACAGACCACAAATCATGACTGGAGCTGAAGTCAGATGCTTCATTGATTGAGCCACCCAGGCGCCCCAACCTGTGTTTATTTGTAAATAAATATGTAGGTCACTATATGAAACAGTAACAAGTTAAATGCTATCTAAGTGCACATCATTATAGGATAGCCAATGTAATAATAGAAGACAGTGAACACTTCCTGTTAAAGATAATTATTTAAAAGTATAGTCATTTTGACTACCTGTTGTCAGGAGCTGAGAGGTGGGTCGTGTTGTCCATTGGCCGTATGACTATCCACTCTTATGCTGTTCTTGAGTAATGGCCTGAGAGCACATGAAAAGTACCCTATTTTACACCCTCCTTCCCTCTTCAGTGTTATCTGCTAAACTCCGTGCAGCAGGCAGTAAATGAACCTTTTCCACCTGGCCAGAGTAATCGTATAGAGATTTATATACACCTAATGATTTCAGTGTGTTCCATGATGGTTGGCTTTCAGGTTTGCTTGGCTTCCCACAACTTGAAGGATTAATCCCAACACTGTTCCCAGAGATGCCAATCTTTTCATAGGCTGTGTGTGTCCATCACTTTCCTCCCCTGGTAAGAGGGTGTATGCAATTGCTGGTTTTCACACTAGTGAAAATCAACATACCTCTTTCCAGGCACTGTTTGATGCCAGAGACATGAGTGGGATTGAGTACCCTGATGCTTCTTGTCAGCTACAGATACTTGCTAAGTTGTCTCAGATTATGTTAGAGGTGTGCATGTCTCCCAATTCGTTGAGCTCCATGGGAGCCATCCTGTAACAAACCTCTAAAAAAGATACTATTGCTTATCTCTGCAAAATAAGTGGTATTTGGGAAATGACTGGTCCAAAGTCTTCTTTTCTTCCTTAATTCAGTTGAAAATAATTCTAGGTATAATGATACATCTACTGAAAGCTGTCTAAAGGAAAGCCACACTTTGTTCCTCTTCACCAGTTTTTATTGTACAGGAAGAGGGAAAGAGTCTGCATTTGCTCTCGCCTCCGGAGGAATCTGTAACTTTTCTGGCTTACTCAACAGTGTGAAGTGGTTAGAAGATACAGTGGGTTTCTATTGCCCTTTGGCTTTAGTGGAAGACTTTCTTTTCCGTGCATTTCTCCCATAGGCACCCTATTTTCCAGCTGAGGGAATGAGCACAGTGATGGGTTTTGTAGACGTCACACTGGATTTGTGTTCTCCTGAAGAGGAAGTTCACTGGCCATTAGGAACCCCGCCTACCACATCCTCTGGGCCATTAAAGTGAATCACCTGAGTCCAGTGAATTTCACACGGCTCCTTCTACAACACTAACATTGGATACTTTCCCATAAATGCTTATTGAGTAAGGTTCCAAACATATATACAAACCAAATCATGACTTTTAGATAATTCTATACTTTGTCAGTTTGGTTATTAAATTATAATTATTAATACTAATATATAAAGCAATTTATATGCTTACAATAACTATAGTAGTACCCCAGGGGGTTTCCACATGTATTTCACTATTTGTCTTCATAACCCATTATGTCAGGAAAGGCACGGATCATTGTCTTATTTCCCAAGGTCATTGGCACTGTAGTACAAGAGTATAGACAACCTGCTCCAGGTCATGTGGTTGATTCGTGAGGAGACTACTGGCCCAGTAGCAGGACATGGGCTTTGAATCCAAACAAGTCTAATTTCTAATTTTTCTCTCTCTTCCTTTTTTCTGTGCTTTTAAGAATTGGAACGGTACTAATAAACCTAATGCATACATCAGATATCTGTGGCTGAGGTGAACTTCAATGTATTTGGAAATGCTTTGTATTTTATAGATGCTTTACAAATGTTAGTAATCATTTGTGTTTTTCTGACTTCTGTTAGGTGCTCTTTCCCCATATAATTCTGCCCAGTTCTAGCAAAAACTGTCCTCTCAACACCTCATAAATTTGTAACTGGTAACTCTTCTTTTGTAAAGGATTATGTTTTATATCTTGCTTTGGCTGCTAGGAAGCTCAATACCCAATTTAAAACCCATACCGACTAAGTGTTGGGATCATTATATTTCCCTAACCTGGCTTTATTTTTTTTTTACTCATCTTTTATTTTGCTTAATCTATTGTTTTATTCTTCTGCAGTGAATATACATTTTTGAACACCACCTCCAATGAGGTTGGAAAAAATTAACAAAACAATAACTACTTAATAGTAACGATGAAGTCAGAGAAAACTTAAAAGAAAGCACTCTGAATTTTAAGAAGAAAAGATTTTATTAGCAGATATTAGGGGGCAGTTGAAAAGGCTGGAGAAACAAATGCTAGGAAGCACTTCTAGAAATGACTCCCAGCTCCCAGACCCATCCCACGTCTGCTGTGATCAGTGAGACTAACCATTGCCGCATGAGTCCCCCCTATCCAGGGGCTGAGGGCACAGAACTACACTGCTTCTGCCCCAGCCCTGCCTCTCTCCCCTCCACTCCAAATTCAAATGGAATGGAAATATGGAATGCTGACTGCAGGGGAGTCTAGATAAGACAGGACTTAACTTCTCAGTCTCTACAACAAAGGATGACTTGAGAAGGAGGTCAAAATAGATATTAGGTGAAACAATTGAGACTATCTGCCAGAAATCCAGGAGAGTGCTAAAAAAATAGGATTAGGGGATCCAAGCCACATCATGTGAGGAACAATATAAGACAGAGATGACAAATAGATTTCATTTTGCCAGCCAGTTCTAGCTAATTGGCTGCCAAGGACAAAGAATTGAGAAAGATTTGAGAAATGCATCTGGGCCCAGCAGGATAAAGCCCAGTGACTGATTAGTGATGTCTGCCAGAAATATGGGCATGAAGCAATCAGAGTTGTATGAATGCCACATATATCCCGTACGTCAGTTGCTGCCTGATCAGCTTGGTTGCAGATTATCCCATAATGCCTTATGGCACTGTTGATGTTGTTGTTGCTGTTGTCTAATTAGATCTTGATTGGCTTCTTTGCCATGTCATGATGATCGTGCCTTATTGAATAAAGCAAACTATCAATTATTAGATGAGTTAATTATCCCCTCACCCTACATCTTACTTGATATACATTAAGTTAGTATCTATTGATTTGATTTTAAAATCTCAACCATTCCATCAAAAATCATTAAATCGGTGTTTGCTTTGCACAAAATAGCATCATATGCCATGGTTTCAGGCTTAGTGAGACCCAAGTTTTTAAGGGATTTCCCCAAGCCTCCTCTTAAAAAGAATGTTTTGTCCATGTTTTCAGAATCCCAAGAGGTCAATTTGGAGCAACTTAGATGGTGTACTTGTTTATGGACCATGGCCTCAGTTAATAACTTTAAGTCCATCCAGTTTTTTTTTAATGTTCTTGTCATAACTTTATCTTGAGCTTCTCTGTTTACTTGAGCCGATACTTGTTCATAAAGATAGTTTTACTCTGAGAATGTGCAGACATGCATCACATAGAATGGATACACTTAGAACTTTGAACCGGGGCTGTTGATTTATTATTTCTGTAGAATATTCTTAAATACTGCACAGAAAGGCTGCCTACTTCTTGAGAAAGACAGGGAAGTATTCTGTGTGACTACTTACTAACTCGCATGGCCTGCTGTCAGTAGGGAAAGACTGAATCACACTCTAGGAGAAGAAGAAGAAACTGACCCATTTTTGGTGATTGATAATGACTCTCCTTCGATAAGTTCATGAAGAAGACCACTTGTTGGGGAACATTGGTAAAGTTAGAATGAATATTTGTGGCTATGGAATACAAAATGGATCTCATTAACACCATCCATTTACTGAATACATTACGGTGTATTTATTATTATGCACGATGTGTTTTTATTTTTTATGCATTGTGTAGGTCTCATGATATGGAAATCTCAAGTTGCATCTGGTCATTAGGGGTCTGACAGATACAATGAAAAGGTGGATGTGTAACAAATGAACTCTGCACCAAACCATTATGAGGCTCCTTGTGCAGAGACACAGAGCTCTTAAGGTGTGTGGCAGAGGAGAAGGTAACTAACTTATGCTTCACTGGCTGAGAAGAAGAACCGTTGGGTTAAGCAAAGACTCAAATCCACACTTCACCATTTAACAGCTGTAACCTTGGCAAGTCATACAAGTTCAGGGTCCTCATCCCCAGGGACTGTTACAGTATTAAATCAATAATTAGTTTTTTGATCTGGTATAAAATCAGTATGACAAATTAGTAATTCTAAAGTTGTATGAGTCAGGTAAGGAGAAAAGTTATACTTTCTAATGTAAATCATTTCTAAATAAGAAAATATTGCTGAACCTTATAAGGTTTTTTTACAGCCTTTGGACATAGCATTTTTGATTTAGCAAAATTTACTTCTTGTCAAAGTTTCTATTACTAGGTAATACAATTCTGTAGTTTTCAGGGTGATAGCCAGGGAAGAGTAAATGTAATAATAACTTCAGAACTTCCTATTGTGACCACTGAATTCTTAAATAACGTCACTGTCAGTAGATAAAGGAGTATTGAGATGATAATGAAAATGTTAATTCTAAATCTGAATAAAATTAAGTGCCCTTTGCTCCTTGCATGTTTGAATCCATGAAAATGCCTACCCATAATCCTCCTGTTTGGGCACTGGGCTTGGAGGAGGGAGGCAACCACTGACATTTTGAGAAAAAAAAAATACTTTGGAATAGATTATGGCAGAAAAGTTTGGCAATAATATTTATTATTATAATCCCAATCTCTTCTGTGAAGCTTGTTACAGATAAATCATAAAAGCAAAAATTATATTTTTTCCTTATTAAAAAATGTGTTTGCAGTGCAATCAGATTATTCATTTACAATCACTCACTGGTATTTATTTATGAAGTGCCTACACCAGGCACCTTGTCACTTACACGATGTAACAGTTAGCAAAGCATACATTTATTATTGTTGCAGGAGGAGGTTGAGTTTGCTCTTTAAAAACTTTATCGTATATTTTTAAAAAGAAGGAAAGAGCAACTGCTTTTTGAATGCTCTGTTTCCAAATCTATTGTGCTATCTTTAACTACTTAAGCAGGGCCAGATTTTCCTCCTCCTGTTTTCTGGCTTTCTTCCATCAGAAAAGTAAAGTCATTAGCTCAGTAAAACACAGTATTGCAGGCTCAACACTCGAATAGATATATTGTTGGTCTGGTCTCAGTTATAGTGTAACTTCACTACCTTTAGGCAGAAGTAGATGATGCCTATTCAAAACAGGTGTATGAGGGTGTTTGTAGGGGAAGAAGGAGGAAGGGGTTAGTATTTAGTGTTCTATCAAACAGGAAAGTCCATGAGCAGAAGCTGCTAGTTCCCATTTGAGCCTTAAAAAAAAGATCATATGCTAATTATTTCTAGATGATCAAATGTTTTCTCCTCAGTATTAATTTAATATTAATTCTAATCACATTTGCAAGGATTTTGAAATAATTCATCTAACCCTTCTAACAAATTCATTCAGATATCCAACATTGCCCAGATCAGTTGTGGATTAGTCAGCTTAGGCTGCTCTGACAAAATACCACAGTCTGGGTGGCTTAAATAACAGACACTTATTTCCTCATAGTTCTGGAAGCTGCAGGATCAAGGTGTCTGCACAGTCTGATTCTGGTGTAAATTCTCTTCATAGCTTGTGGATGGCTACCTTCTCACTGTGTCCTCTGTGGGAGCAAGGAGAAAGAGAGAGGGCTCTCTTGTGTCTCTTTTTATACACGAATCCTATCAGACTGAACTCACTTAACCTTAATTACTTCTGTTGAGGCCCCATCTCCAAATACAGTCATAGTAGGGATTAGAAAGCTTCAACATAAGAGTTTGAGAGACATAAACATTCAGCCCATAATAAATAGATCCCTGTATCACCCCCACACACAAAAAATAGGGGTTTTTGACATGGAGAACAGAAAGGAAGTTCAGCAAAAACAACAGAGTGCAGTAGCAAAGCTGTGTACCTTGCCTTTAATGCTAGTTTCTCCTTGAGCATTCTGGCATCATCAAATTGTTTTGGAAAAGTCAAGTTGGTTTTGTAAGACTCTTGGAGCAAAAAGCCATGATTGCATTATTAACTGCAGAATTTGATTCGGAGGCTAAAATCTCATTGGCCTCAACATCACATGCCTCTCCAACTGCTTACAAAAACCAAGTCTGTGAACCTACGAAGGGAGAGGAGCCCATAATGGCATCACACTCCCCTGTACAGAGCACTGATTGCATCAACTTGGAGTTAAATTGCCACCAAAATCTCATTAGATCTCTTCTCAGTGACTTGGGAATTTTGACTGCAGCATGGCTGTGAGAGGAATGTTCTCCAGTATCAAAGAATAGCAATGGAGATGAAAAGGAATGCAGCTTTACTTACCCTAGCCAGGACATATAGACAACGAAATGTCCACAGGTATCAAATGAACCTTTTGGCAAGTTTTTATGCTTTCTACTCAACAGTATAACTCAAAGTCAAGAGAAAAGGCAAAAGGTTAGAAGGCCAAAGAGCTGAGATAATGGAAAGTCACACTAGCTAATGGCTGTAGATCTTCTAGGTAAAAAAAAAAAAAAAAAGAAGAAGACATTTCCCTGGGTATCTTTCCTTTACAGAGAATGAAGCAGCATTTCCATTGGTGACAGATAAAATCTGCCCCATCCAATTAGTGAACCACATGGGCAGAAAGCCAAAATAATGACCCCATAGTCAGCTAAAGGATGAGCCCATAGCCAGCTCTGTCACAGAGTCTATTAGAATAACATATAAGGGTATTGGACCTATTTTTAAATGAGTACAGGCATACTTTTCATTCAGAACTTTCAAGACACTACAAAAACATGACCGGTGGCTTCAGTATTTACAAAGGATTTTATTCAGTGACCCACATCTCGGCCTCTCCCTTTCTTTCAAGCAACTAGAATTATTATATTTTATTCAGGAAGGCTATGAGGAATAATAAGGGAAAAGCCAGATTTATATGAAGACATGTGCTTAAAATATCATTACCGCTTACCAACTGTGTGACCCCTGGGGGAATTACTCTCCCCTCTGGCCTTCAGTTCTTACCATAAAGAGGATTTTTGAGGATTCAATCAGATGATTCAGTTAAAGGGACTCACACACTGCCCCGGAATCTATTCTGTAAGGCCCATACTTCCTTCCTGTCAGAACTAAGGTATTAATACTTTATATATTACCACTCTCAGGAATATTTACTGTCATTGAAAAAAAAATAAATGAAAGCAAAGTGAATTATCCCCAATACTTGAATTTCAAACAATAGTGATGCTGATATTGAGAGGGAGACCAAAAGGTTTTCCTGATTCCACTTAAATAATATGTACCTCCTTCTCCTGGGGGATCTCCCAGACCTATGTCTGAAAGAGCCGCATCCTGAACTGTGTGTTTAGGCAAAGCTGTACGAGGCCGAATGTCTGTTTTCCCACGGACTGTAATTCCTTTCCTTGGTAGCCACCAGGCTGCAGAAGCAGAGTGAATATTCTCCCTCCAGCCTTGGTGGGTGGGTCACACTCCACTCTGGGATAGGAGAGCCCCCTCAGAGGAGAGCAGCAGACATGAAAGCTGAGCAGTGGGCCCTGCCAAGTCCAGCCCGTTATTTGATTCGGGGAAACACTGGCTTAATTAATTGAAAAATAAAGGTTATTGTCAAAGCAAACTAGAATTGAAGGACCTTAGTCAATACTTATTGAATTTTGCTTTCCTGGGCTCTTTAGGCTTCCAATATTGCATTGAATCAAACTCTCTTTCACTTATGACCTGTTTCTGAGATAAGTTCACATTGAACCAGTAACTTAGAAATATTGCAATAAATAAGGTCCATTTCTGGAGCAGGAAAATGAACTATCTGTTGCTTTTGGAACTCTGGTGTTGCCCCAGAAACAAGAGTTACTTTCTACTTCTTAATTTTTATGTTTGTCCTTCTTTAACACATGTTTACATGGCACTTGCTGTATTTTCTCATTTGATTCTCACAACTACCCTGGAAAAGAGAGAAGTCAAGGGTTTATTATAGCATTTTTGCAAATGTGTAAACTGAAACCTAGAGAGATTGGGAAGGGCCTACTCTATTGATCGGTACTTGAACTGAAACGGGGTCCAAGTTTTCTGAGAGCATTTCCCACCAGGCTGAGTCTCTTCAGACCAAATCCATGGGGCTGCAGGTAGGGATTTGACAAGGAGCAAGTCAGATTATTAAATGCTGCATCCATTGGCCCAATATCTGGCATCCACTATGTGTTCAGAACCAATTAGCCATTATCAACATCATTGGTTGATTATTGCTGTTGTGATTATTTCTCCCCATCCCAGAGGGAACCAGAATACAGCTAAAACACCCTTGCCTTTTGAGGCTTGTCTGTACTGATGCTGTTTTTATCATCAGTAATAACCATTTCTTACATCTATTCAGAGCAGGAGGCTAGGTACCTGGAGGATGAAATGATAAAAGATCAGCTCAAGTCCCCGAGGTACCATTCTCCAGCTGGGGTGGGGGTGGAGGATGACCAGTGAGGTCTTAACGCCCAGGAGTAGCACTCAGAGCACCCTAAGTGAGAGATGTTCCTGGAGAGTTGATAACGGAAGACAGGGACTTGGAATTGATCCCAGAAGACAAAGGGCAGTTGCCGGGTGTGGAGAAGATGGCAGGTATGCCTGAGGGAGCCTCAGGGAGGAGGCTGCAGGTGATTCTTGGCACCACTGTGAGAACGTTAAGCACAGGCAAGCCCACCCCTATAGACTTTTCTTCGGCACAGTCGGATGGAATCTTAGTTGTACCTGTTACAAATTATGCAGTACAACAAACCGAAGTTTCTCTTAGCAATGTGGAACCACTGATTGCTTTGGAGTAGTGATCTGGCCCTAATCACAGAGAGGAATTGAACCTCATAAGAAAGTTAGTCAAATGTTCATGCTTGCAGAGACATACACAGTAGCTGCCTTCGTTGCTAACCACCCTTCTCTCTGTACCTGAGAACTCCCAAGTTCATTCTCACTTTGGGATATTGATATTGCCTTGGAAGCTCTCTCCCTTTGTCTGCAGGTGGCTTCTTGTCCTTGAGATCACAGTTGAATTTTCATCTCGGAGGCGCTGCCTTGACCATCCAATCATAAGCAGACTCCTCCAAAGTACTTCAAAGTACTTTTTATGACCCTAAGTTGTCTTGCTCATTTGTTTACTTTTCCATGCATTTCCTGCTTCACCACAGCTGCTGGCCCTAAGACATCTAAAAGAAGGATCCTTGCTGGCCTTGTTCACAGTATGTCCCAAATCCCTAGAACAATGTCTGCCATATAGAAATTGCTCAGCAAATATTTGTTTAATGTATGATGGATACTATCAACAGGACCCTCCTCCCAACCTTTGTCCTCTTTCTCTCATTTGTTTTTTCCTATCTCGTTCTCTAAACCACATTTGATTTGAGTAGCTCCCAGGAATTCTCTTTTTCAAAAGAAGCTGTCCATCTCTCCTGGGTAGTTTTTCTACCTGATCCAATGGCCCCAAATCTAATGCCATCTGATATAAAACCCCATGATCTCAGGCTGCCTTGACTGTGGCAGTGGAAACATGTCAGGGAGGCCCAGAGGGCCTGTCCATTTTGAGAGCCCTTCCGAGATTTAGAGGAGAGAGTATTCTTTTTTTGGCAACCAGTCTGAGAATTAGGTTACATTCTAAATTAAGTAGGGCAAAATTTTTCATATATAGCCCAGTTCTGTATTTGGAACTCCTGTGCACCTGCACACTCGCACCCATGAGTGCGTGCACACACACACACACACACACACACACACAATCTTTGAGGATTCAAATTAGTTTGGTTTGACATAATGACATGCATATTTGTTTGTGTAAAGTTTCTTGTTAATAACGTGCTTTCACAGATAGTATCACTTTTTATACCTTGAAGGAGGCAAGGCAGTTGTGAGTATCCCCATTTTACAGAGGTGGAAAGGAAGGCCCATAGAGGTCCATGATAGCATCAAAGGTTATTACATACTGGCATCTAATCTGGTTTCAAATGTGGGAGGTTCTGGAAAGCCATTTAATTGAAGCTCACTTTCTCTCCCTGGAAAATGAGGGGATTGATTGCTCTCCAAGGCAATGTTTCTCAAACTTCAGTGTGTCAGCAGGTCACCTGGAGCTCTTGTCAAACTGCAGTGCTGAATCAGTAGGTCTGGATGGGTCTTGCTACTCTGCATTTTTCACAATTATGAACAGCTCCCAAGTGATCCCCAAGTTACTGGTTCATGGGCCACATTCCAAAGAGTAAGGCAGTGGAACTAAATGGATTGTTGATGGATCAAGATCCTTGAGATTTCACCAGCACATAGATGAATTGGAGAAGCACAGCTCTAAAGAACTACAGGTCTGACACTAAGGTTCTCCTCTCAGTTGCATCTCTGTTTGGGTTGTAATCTTTAGGGAAATCACTGGGTCTTGATTGAGCTGGCTCAGTGGGGAAAAGCAAGGCAAGGAAGGGGGTATTTGGCAAACAATGGCTTTGAAAACAGAATTATGAGCTCCCCAGAAGTGGGTGGCATTTTTATATATGAGTAAGTGACTAGATATTGTACCCACATCTTTCTGGCTTATCTTTATCTTGGTTTATTTGGGGATGAAGGCAGAGGGAAAGTTATCTGGCAACAGATAAACAGCCTAAGGCTTGGCCAGCCTCCTGTTTTTCCCGGAGCCATGCAAAGCCTGGGGGAAGCACGTAGGCTAACTTGCAGAATTCTTTGTCTCTGTCAGAATAAGTGTAGAGCACTGTCACAGTGAACTAGCCTTTGTGGATTTGCACTTGAGAAGAACACGCCTGGGCTAATAAAGAGAAAATAAATCACTGTATTTTACTTTTTTTTTTTTCATCATCTAGTGATGCACAAGTAGATTTTCCATTATGCCTTGTCTGGACCTGAATCCTCAGTCACTGAGGAATGCCTGATTGTCCAGAGATACAGTGAATGAAACGGACAGGGCCCCTTCCAAGTGGCAGGTCAGTCCGTGGTCTAAGGAAATGGAGGTACAATCACGTTCAAGGTGTGCCTGTTTTCCTCCACAAGATCACAGCCTGGATCAGTATAGACATGGAGCTGTTTCTTCAGATGGCATGGGGTGACCAAAGGGCCCATGCTGGGTCACTGCAGCTAAGAAAGATTGAGAATGTTAGATACAGGGTTGGAATAGGGGGCCATTGGTGAGTCTTGTGTATGCACAGGAATGGATTTGGGTGCTCTACTTATTTTCATACATTTGACCTTAACTACCCAATGAGTTAGGTCTGATTATTCCCATCTAATAGAACATGGAGGGAAGTAAGTCTCAGGTAAAGCAACTGGCCAAGGCATCCTATGGTTCCTTGGATTTACCTTGTTGATTCATTCCTTATTGCAGCTACCAGAATCAACACTTTCATCCTTCTCTCTGACATCTATAGTCTCCCTACCACTCGAAGAATATGTCCCTTTCATATTTCATCCTATGCTGGGCTGCCATGCAAAATCATAGTTTGGCAGAACTGAGGAAACAGTGCTTTGCTGAGCTTGTACAGGACCTGCATGCCTAGCCCTTATTACAGAGCTGATGCTGTTTCTTACACAGTCACATTACTGTCCCTGTTTAGTCCTGTAGTGTTATGTAGTAAGGACAACAGGCTGTTAGATCAGAGACACCTGGGGTTCAAATGCCAGCTTTGCAGCTTATTAAGTGTATGCTACTGACAATTTATTTTTCCTCTCTGAGCTCAGTTTTCTCCTCCATGAAATGGGATTAATAATCTATTTTTGGACCATTAGGGGGATTAAATATAAAGGTTGTGGAATAGTCTCTGGCCCACAATGAGCATTCAGCAACATAATGAGCATTTAACAAAAAATCTGGAGTAGGCTGCAAATAAACCATAATAAATTGCAGAGCAGGGATTGAACCTCAGCTCTTAATCACGAAAATATTGCCTCTGCCATAAATGGTAGCTCTGGCTATTAATAGATGTTCAACATCCATAGGAAGAGACTAAAGCATAATAGAGTATACACTAGTTGGCATGCACACTGATGCTTTCTGAGAGCATTTGTGGCTGAGGTTCTACAAACCAATATCTTGGCAGCGTCTTGTCTTCTGAAGAACATAGACTAGTATAACATCACTGGATTTCTCACCAAATATATTCTACCTTAAAGGAAATGTAAGAACTTAATAGTTATAAATCAGATTTAAAAATGTAATGGTTATATTTGTACATTCTACATGTGTACTTTGGGATTTTATTATTTTTCTAGATGCATTTCTTAATCAGGCCCATTGATCCTGAAATCAACAACCTCAGGCAAAATATGTAAGCTCCTTAGATAAAATTAAATACCAGGGATTAGTTGTTCATTATGGATGTGCCATCACTTTGAACAAGTTATTTAACCCTGTATAATCTCAGTTTCGTTATCTGATCACTGCGGATAATAATAGCCCTACCTTATAGACATGTGGTGGGGACTGAAGGAGATAACACACGGAAAACATCTGGTGCTTAGCATGATTTCAGTAAAGGTTAAGCATTATAGTTGCTAGTGACGTATTAGCCTTAGATGTCCTTAGGGATGCAATATTGCATAGGCTTTGGTTTGGAGACTGAATTTTTTTTTTAGTTTACGTATTTATTATGAGAGAGAGAGACAGAGAGTGAGGAAGATAAAGAGAAAGCAGAGGAGGGATAGAGAGAGGGAGAGAGAGAATCCCAAGCAGACTCCATGCTGTCAACCCAGAGCCCAATGCAGGGCTCGATCCCACCAAGCCTGAAATCATGATCTGAGCCGAGATCACGAGTTGAATGCTTAACCCACTGAGCCCAGGCAAACCATGGAGATTGAATTATTAAGAGTTTACTAGCTGAGAGCTCTGGATGAGTTCTGGGGGATAAAGGGAGTTTAGCCTGTCTTACAGGCTGGTTAGGAAAGGGGAAGTGAGATGGCATTTATCTTGTGGCTTGCCCAGCGTCCAAAACAAAATTCTGAGTTCTCCTCCCACTCACCCACCCCTGCAGCAGTGACCAGGGACAACAGTGAAGAGAGTTAAGACTGGAGCCACCACCAGGCATTCTCGCCTCTGCCTGAGTATCCACACATTTGTCCCCTCTTCTCACGAGGTCTCTCCTTCCATATAACCTCTGTGGACAAACTTTAGCTGACCCATTATTACTGTACTGAGTGATCAGGAAACAGGTGTTTTCAAACCCTAGCTTCTTTCTTCATAGCACTTGTTACTACAGGACACCCCGTTGTATTGATTTCCCTAAGGTGGGTCTTTCCCCACTAGAGTGTAACCTCCATGGGGCTAGGGACCTTGCCTGTTTCGTTCATTCTCTTTCCTCTGTGTCGAAAGCAGTATGTGGCACAAAGTAGGGCCTCCACACATACATTTTGTTGTTTTCAAATCCACCTGGGGTCCGATCTGCGTCAACCAAAATAATTCTGGACTGAAGTCACTAGAGAAATGATCAAATGTGAATGTTTCAAGTGAAGGACCAAAAATCACTATAATTTTTTCTCGTATTTTTATGTATTGGACAGTTATAAAATAGTCCTGCCCCTTCTCTGGAACACGTATTCGTTTCTGTTTTGCCAGTAAGCTCTGTTTCAAAACTAATAACAATGACATTTTAAATACAAGAATACATAACATTCTTTAAAATAGTTAACCTTTCCTTGTGACATTTCATTGGATGTCTAATTAGCAGTAACATTTTGTTGTTTGCCGTCTTAAACGAGCAGGTCCTTAAGCCTCAAAAAACTACCTCGCTTTAAATCATCAATCTTCATAATGAGAGAATTTCTGTCTTTAAAAAGTTCCTCTCCTTTTGTCCTTCTTTCTCCATTCATTTGACACCAGAATGTTCCATTTGCAACTTTCATTCTGTGCTAGACTTTCTATTAAGGCTATCACTCTTTTAGAACTTTTTCTTTGAGGTATTTTTTTTTTTTTTGGCCAATTAAGAAAAGTTCATCCAATTTCTACTTTCATATAGTCAAGGATAAAACTTTGGCAACCAGTCAAGCAAAGCAGAAATAAGTTCATTACCAAGATGGAAAAAAAAATTGTATCATACTATCATTTTATGTCACTGATAGTCTTCCTTTTGAGAAACCCTATTTTTATTATACATGTTAATATGAATTAGAGAGAATGCAAAAAGTTAAAATACTCAGACATTTATTTAATTCTCTTAGGCTCTCCTATGTAGTCCCTGCATACCAACTCTAAATGAAAGGGGAAATCAAATTATTATATTTTATGTTAATTTTAAAGGCATTAGTTTATGTAATCTCACAGTAATCCTATAGCATAGCACTTTATTTCCCTTCTTTTTTTTTTTTTTTGAGAGAGAGAGCGAGCACCCCCACCCTCCCAGCGCATGAGTGGGTGAGGGGCAGAGGGAGAGGGAGAGAGAGAAAATCCCAAGCAGGCTCTGCTGTGCCCCACAGAGCCCCACAAGGGGCTCGATCCCACAAACTGTGAGATCACAA
This sequence comes from Panthera leo, assembly GCF_018350215.1. Classification (NCBI taxonomy): domain Eukaryota; kingdom Metazoa; phylum Chordata; class Mammalia; order Carnivora; family Felidae; genus Panthera; species Panthera leo. The sequence continues at coordinate 188,349,533 of NC_056682.1, forward strand.
ACCTGAGCCAAAACCAAAAAGCAGACATTTAACCAACTGAGCCGCCCACGTGCCCCTATTTCCCATTTCAAAAGGGAATGGAGTGAGGCCCGCCGCGGTTGAGAAACCTGCACATTGTTACCGAGTCATTAAATGCCTGGCATCGGAGTCCAGTGGGTCAAGCTCTAAGCCATGTTCTTCCCACAGTCTTGCCCTGCCTTCCTACAACAGGGATTCAGTCAATGTAGACATTGTCTCCTAATAATTAGTCTTTGGAGGAGGCAGAACAACAGGTACACTGAGAGGTCCAAGACTGAGAAAAGAAATAATGATGAGAACAGTCCTCTGGATGAACAGTGGTGTCCTGGATAAGATACTTGCTTAAAAGAAAGTCTCAACTGGGTGATAATCTGCAGAAGTTATTTTCTAAGACATTTGATTCTCCTAAGAAATGAGCAAATCAGAATATCCTTTATAGGAAACTACTACATAAGACATTTCACAAGTTTTATTTCTCAAATGTATAAAAAGAAAGATTTGAAGAAAGTACTTATCCCATTAATTTCATCAGTCTCTGAGCATGAAAAGCACATCTTATTTCTGTTTTTTATGGGAAAAATAAAAGTGAAAGTGAATCACCTCCTTAATTGTCAATGTGATTTTTTTTTTCATGTCTATTTCGTTCCTGGCACCTTGCGAGATGTTGGGAGCACCTAGATGTTTGAGATACAGCCATTTCCCTCAAGTTGCTCAGATGCTGTTGGGGAGATAGTTTTCAGAACAAATATAATGCAAACCAGTTAAGTGATGATTGAAATAATTGGTCACTGTAGATGTAGTGAGCTATGGTAACTCCTTCAACCTGGGAAGGGGAAGGAGGCTTCTAGAGGAAATTATGATGGGGCTTTTCTTTGATGGACAAATGAAAAAGAGCTGATGGAAAGTAGGACCAGAGGGGCATTTCAGGTGGAGAACATGTAAAACCAGAGGCACATCGTTGTAAAATAGTTGGTGGATGTGATTGTTGATCTACATAAAGTGCGAATCAGGCACTTGTAAGAAATGCATCTAGTTGTAGAATGACAAAGTCGATTTTGTGTCTTCATGGAAAACCATTGCTTAAGGGTTCACATATGAGGATAAATAAAGCTGGAGATGGAGAGGTAAGTCAGGGTACTACAGAAGAAGTTATTGATAAAAGACCTAAACCAGCGTAGTTGTCATTGCTGTGTCATCTGTAAAGAACAGATGGAGACAGTAAGATGGAGACAGTAAGATTCTGTAAATATTTCAGAGGTAGAATTAAGAGCATTTTGGGGTGAGTTGAAAATGAGGTTGAAGGGGGCGCCTGGGTGGCTCAGTCGGTTAAGCGTCCGACTTCAGCTCAGGTCACGATCTCGCAGTTTGTGAGTTCGAGCCCCGCGTTGGGCTCTGGGCTGATGGCTCAGAGCCTGGAGCCTGCTTCTGATTCTGTGTCTCCCTCTCTCTCTGCCCCTCCCCCATTCATGCTCTGTCTCTCTCTGTCCCAAAAATAAATAAACGTTAAAAAAAAAAAAAAGAAAAGAAAATGAAGTTGAGGATGGCCAAAGATGACTCCAGGGGTGCCTGCGTGGCTCAGTCGGTTAAGCGACTTCGGCTCAGGTCATGGTCTCGCGGTCCGTGAGTTCAGCCCCGCGTCGGGCTCTGTGCTGAAGGCTCAGAGCCTGGAGCCTGCTTCGGATTCTGTGTCTCCCTTTCTCCCTGCCCCTCCTTTGCTTGCCCTCTGTCTCTCTCTTTCTCAAAAATAAATAAACATCAAAAAAAAAAAAAGTCACTGGAAAGAATGTTCTGCAAAATTGGAGAATATCAGAAGGAGATTTTGTTTTTGTTTTGTTTTGTTCCTATTATGAAATGTGGGTTCCAGAAATCTCAGTGGAAAGTGTTTGATGGGGAGGCAAGTTGGAGGAATTAATGACCCGGAAGAATTCAGTGTGGGGAGGAGTTTAGACCTGGTTGTGTGATAAAGGCCAGGAGGGCCTAGTTCTGTGCCCAGTAACCAAGGACAGCAGGAAGGAGAGACATGGTTGGAAGAGTCTGCTTTTAAAGGGATAACTTAAAGTCTCATCATTTTGGTGCCTCAGCAGACACTAGTCATCAGAGAACAGTCACAAAACCCAATAAACTTTATAAGTATCGTGGTGAGCTGGTTATTTAGTGGTGACAAACACAGTGATATAAACACTGGCAGTATTGGATTTGGCTTCATGAAATATGACTAATCTCTGAGCCAGTCAATATCAAAAGTAAACAAATGGACTTTCATTGGCTCCTCCTTGCTTTGTCTCTCCTGATTCAACACAAACCTGTAATTGAGCAGTGAACTTATACTGAAAAATGCATTAGTAAAATCTTTTGTATGAGAAAAATCTAGGGAGGATTCAACTTAAGCACATCAAAAGCTCCATTTAATATTCAAGGTGACATTTGCATGAGCTCTGTCTCTTTGGAATCTAAAGATGTGTATTTATGAGAACGGCTATTCATGCTTGGTTAGCTGTTTCTTTTGTTGTGACTTAAAATTGAAAGCCACTAAACAGGATGTAGTTACTTGTTCTAACTTTTCAAAAATCTTCCCATGGTATCTTTGATAAAAAGAAAAAAGTAGAACTGTTTACCATTATGGTTAAGATTGTGAATTGAAGAAAAATTAAGCTTATGTGTTTATTAATTGGCAAAAATAATTGTGGCTTAGTTTTTCATCTGTGACATACCTTGGACAGACTGAAAGCTAGGCTATAAACAGTGAAAAGCAGCACTCTGTGAAACTCTAACTTCTACTCAAAATCAAGGCCATGCGAAAATTTCCTAAAGCCTTGAAAATTTGAAAGGCTTTAGTATCCCCCCTTACATATTAAAAATCAATTCTAAATGATAAAATAAAGGCAACAGTTTTGAATGACATTCTGATTTTTTTCTATGATGATTAAAAAACGTGTTTTTTTCTAATTTCAAATATAAAAATTCTTTCTAAAAATTCTTTGGGGTCACCTTTTACTTGTGCCCTGATCAAGTGCTCATGAGAAGTAAAGACCTTCCCTACAAGTCATGTAAGTGGCCACACTCTTTAGGCAGGGGGTTCACACCAAGTCAACTCTTGCCTGAAGAAGGCTTTGTCCCTCTTCTTTCATGCTGCCAAACTGTGCAGCAGAATAAAGCAGACATCAAGAAAAGAGCATCATTTTTTTTTTTTCCAGCTGACAGATTAGTCCGCTGATATGCCTGCCTGAGATCATGCCCTAGATAGAGCTGAAGTCCTAGAGTAGCCTCAGGGAAGGCTCACAGGGATAACTATTATTCAGGTTTGTGTTGTGCACTCTGTCTTTAATAACTGTGGTTTTATTACTAACTGTTTTCCAGGTATCAGTCTTGGGCTAAATTTTATTTTAACTGCATTGCTTTGTTTGGCCTGAGTGGGAAGTAGTGAAGGATTAAAACAAAACAAAGACACACTTTTCCCACCAATTGCTTAGAGGCTAGTTTAGGACACAGTCCTATGCAAATATATGGGAGAATGAAGAGATGAGTGGATACAGGTAGGATATGGGCAATATTGTATGCAGTCTGCATACTAATGTGGTAAACTGCTACCATGTAGATTGAACGTTGAGATTATTTTTGTTTGTACCCATGAGACAACTGGACTTAGAGTGTTTAATAAATATTTGTTGAAGGAGTGAAAATTATTACTGAAGGAAATTTCACGAAGGATGAAATCTTCAGTAAATGACTTTAAAAAAGAAATCTATGTAATCTCAGAGTCGGGCACACAAAAGATCCAAGAGGAATATTTGTGAAAAGAATGAATTATTGGAGGTGCCTGGGTGGCTCAGTCAGTTAAGCATCCGACTCGGCTCAGGTCATGATCTTGCGGTTTGTGAGTTCGAGCCCCAAGTTGGGCTTTGTGTTGACACCTCAGAGCCTGGAGCCTACTTTGGATTCTGTGTCTCCCTCTTTCTCTGCCCCTCCCCCACTTGCATTCTCTCTCTCTCTCTCTCTCTCTCTCTCTCTCTCTCAAATCTTTAAAAAAAGATTTTTAAAAAAGGAATGAGTAATTGGAACAATTTACTCCAATTCTATTCTTTCCTACACAGTGGTTGTATTAAGGTAACCCTGCCTTAGTCAGAGGGGTAGATACCTGGATGGAAAGAACAGCTTTCAATACTGTTACAGGCTCAGGATCAACTTTATTGTGGACAGAACCTTTCCCTTAGGCATCTCACAGAAGATTATAAGGTGTGATGATCTTTGTCATCAAGAGTGTCATTGCTTGAAAACCCGCTAGGTGCCAGGGCCTGTACTAGATGTGTTTTTTTTAATTTGTTTTTGTTTTTTTAAGTTTATTTATTTATTTTGAGAGAGAGAGAGATGCAGGAGGGGCAGAGAGGGAGGAAGAGAGAGGGAGAATCTCAATCAGGCTCCACACTGTCAGCAGAGAGCCCAATGTGGGGCTCAAACTCACGAACCATGAGACCATGACCCCAGCCAAAACCAAGAGTCTGAGGTTTAATTGACTGAGCCACCCAGACACCCTTGTACTAAATGTGTTTTTTAATTCATCCTTACAATGACAGTTCTGTGAGGTGAAAATCATTAACACCAGTTTATAGGTAAGAAAAACATATCCTATGTATGATCGAGGACCTTGCAAGCAACAGCTTAAGCTCTTACATTTCAATATTCTAGTTTATAATATGGGAATCATAGCACCTACCTCATCAGGGTTCTTATGGAAATTAAAAGTTCCATGTACACTGTAGGCACACACAAATAAATACTATCAGGCACCTTGGTACTCACTAAGAGATGAGGGTGATAATTGGTGGTACAGCTAGAGTATAGCTGGTTTATGGAGCGTTTGGAGAGTTGTGGCAGGAGAGGATGGAGACTATTGCGTGATTCAGGATGAAAAAAGTCTTTGGAGAGCACAGAAAGGAGTTTTGAGTCATGAGAGCTCCTTTAGGAGCATCAGCTAAGAAAACCTGTGTGAAACATCTATTTGTTTGTACGTGTCTATCTCAAATATTGGACAACTACTGAAGGATTTTATGTAGAGGTAACATGATGAGGTTTTTTTTGTTGAAATTCCCTCAAAAGCAGTGTAGGAAATGGGAATTGGAACTTGGAAAAAAATAAGAACAGCCTAAATAAAGTAGTAGAATAGGGATAAAGATACCTTGATACACTTTTAGGAGGTAAGATTGACATGAGGCAAGGTTGCATGGGAGCTAAGAGTCTAGAAAAATTCCTAGATTCTTAGCTGAGGAACAAGGGTCAGTATTTAAAAGAGGTCAGAAGCTGGCTGTAAGAGGTCACCATAATTATGGTGACTTCCATTTTGAATATGTGGAGTTTGAAGTCCTATGAGCTACTTAGAAAGGAATATCTCAGTGACTTCTTCATTTTCTCCATGTATCCCTGCAACAATCTAGTCCCTATTGTGGGTGGATAGTGTCTCCAGAAAATTCATGGGTATGTGACTTTATTTAGAAATAACATCTTTGAAGATGTAATCAAGTTAAGATGAAGATACATGGGTTTGGATGGACCCTACATTCAATGACTGGTATCCTTATAAAGAAAGGGAGATTTTGAGACACAGAGGCGTGGATGAAACAGACACATAGGGAAAAAAGCCATGTGAATACAGAGGCAGAGACTGGAGTTATGCTACCACAAGCTAATGAATTACTGGAGCCCCTGGAAGAGGCCAGAAATGATTCTCCCCTCGAGTCTTTGAAGAGAGTACAGCCTCCCGGAGCCTTGATTTCAGATTTCTGGCCTCCAGAACAGTGAGAGGATGGATTTATGTTGTTTAAAGCCACCGAGTTTGCAGTGATTTGTTTGTTACAGAAGCCCTAGGAAAGTAATAATGCCTTCTTCCTAGCTTTCATTTTCTTTGCAGTACTTAGGGCACACTGATAACAATTTTTTTAATGAGTATATTGTCCATTTCTCTTCACTAGAATTTAAGCTCCATGATGGTAGGGATTTTTATGTGTATTTTTTAACTCATTGCTATATCAGCAATGCTTATATATGTGTGGATTAAGGAGAGAAACATATCAATGACAGAATTTGAGAGAACATGAATATTCAAATTTAAGGGTAGTAGAAATAAGACAAATCCCAAGTACAGATCGAGAAAGAATGGACAAGGATTTGTGAGAGGAAAGCCAGGAAGATGTAGTGTAAATAAATCAAGAGAGGGGAGAAATTCAAGGAGGGAAGGTCACACGATGCAAAATGATTTGGTGAGCTGAGAAGAGATATGGAAAGTCTTGAGGAACTTTGGAAGAGAAGTCCAGAAGTGTGGTAGCCTGAACTTCTGATGCTAGATGCCAGCAGATAGAGGAATAAATTGTTCTAATTTGCTAAAATATGAGAGGCCTAAATGTGTGTACTTGGTGGGGGCAGGCAGGAACAAATGGACAGGGAAAACCTAAAAGAAGAGAAAACCAAGTAGATCTATCTTACAAGCTCCATTCCACTTTAAATGTTTACTCCATCTATATCATAACTTCTTAGATTTGCTTTCTAAAATTTTCACCATTTATATAGGAGGGGTCTTTTTTATGTATATTTTCCATACTTCAAACAAGTGCTTGTTGCTGATCTCTTAGATGACTCTTAACTTTATCAAACCTTTTTCTACCTGACTGTGTATATGCAAAGAGAGGGGTAGGAATGTAGTCCATTGACTGGGAAGAACCCATGATTAACGTGACCAACCATTCAATTTGCCTGAGATTGAGGGATTTCCTGGGACATGAGATTTTGAATCCTGAGATCCTGAGAGACCCTAGATAAACCAGAATGTGGCCACCCTAGCCATGAACATTGTTGAGTAATTTTATTCAGAGATAGCTAAATTTCTTTCTGTTTTCTGTTCTTTTTAGCTACATGTGGTATCTAAAACTATAGAGAAAGGAAGGACTGGAGAATTAAAATCAATATGCTTCCAGCCTAAAGTAACTGTTGTTTGGGTTAACATTTTCAACATTTACCAATGTTGGATCTGCTACATCTTACCTTTAAGTTCTTATTCAAATATCATGAATTATAACTACATTGTGATATACTTGAATCTACGTAGGAATCCAATTTCTGTGTCATCCCTTTTGAAAAGCCTTTGTAAATATATCCCCTTCAACAGATAGAGTCAGGTGCCCCTTCTGTGGATTTCCACAGCATTCTTATTAACTTTGAACATTGTATGCCTCAGGTTGCATTGTAAATATTTATTTAATTGTATTTATCTCCCACTGGCACATGAGATTTGATCCAAGATTTATATTGTATCCATACTGGGCATTTATTTTTTTTTTTAATTTTTTTTTAACGTTTATTTATTTTTGAGACAGAGAGAGACAGAGCATGAACAGGTGAGGAGCAGAGAGAGAGGGAGACACAGAATCTGAAACAGGCTCCAGGCTCTGAGCTGTCAGCACAGAGCCCGACGCGGGGCTCGAACTCACGGACCGTGAGATCATGACCTGAGCCGAAGTCGGACGCTTAACCAACCAAGCCACCCAGGCGCCCCCATACTGGGCATTTAATAAATACTAGTTGGATTAGCTAGGTTCTACTCTGTATAAATAATCATTCCAAGTGTGGCAAAGGGTACTCAGACTATGAGAACTTCTCTAAATTGCAGTCACACTGGGGCTCCTGGGTGGCTCAGTTGGTTAAGCACCTGACTTCAGTTCAGGTCATGACCTTGAAGTTCATGAGTTAGAGCTCCACATCAGGCTGTCTGCTTTCCGCACAGAACCTGCTTCAGATCCTCTCTGCCCCTCCCCTAGTAGTGCATACATGCTCTCTCTCTCTTTCTTTCTCTCTCTCTCTCAAAAATAAATAAGCATTACAAAATAAATAAATAAATAAATTGCAGTGATACAGATTCATAATTTTTAAAAGCAACGATTATATTTTTCCATAATTAATTAAACATATAATGACCTGGTAAAACTTCTTCTGATTTATTTATATTAATTTATGCATATCAAAAATCTTAAAAATTGATTTATGTGAAGATCGTTAAAAGCTTAAAGTTAAAGCTATACTTAAGCATGTTTTGACAAGTAAGCTGCAATTTAAAAAGAATAAAATATGATGAAATTGGAACTGTCTTAGAAAATTTGTATTTTCTAAGCATAAGATAATATAATCTATAGGTTTTACATAGTTTTAAATGTGACACTAAAATGCCATTAATTAGAGCACATTCTGAAAATAATACATTCCTTTGAACATATTTTATGACTTATTCTTCTCTGTGTCCAATTACACACATGCAAATACACACACACACACAAAATTCTTAGTTTTAGTTTTAATATTTCTTTCTGTTCCTTTTAGAATTGAGTAAGTTATTCCCCTGGAAATAAATCATGTCTTCAATTATTAAAAAGCCCTAGAAACAATAGACATTTTAATATAACACTGCTTAGAATTATAGTTTAAAAATATATGCTGCTGTATTGTCTTTTAGCTTTAAAAATACCAAGTATAGATAAATGTGGCATTTTCTGTGCCACTGAAACTGCTCAGCTGTATACAACTGAAATGGTATTAGGACATTATGACTAAATCCCACACATTTTAATTTAAACTGCAATAAATAAATACTGAAAACAAACAGCTAGAATTCAGTCTCAAATCCTCCTCCAGAAGTCAGAATGCTGGCAAGAAATATTTTGCCTTGGCTTTTTTCTTTCATAATAAAGCTACTCCATGAAGAGGTTAATATTGCATCAAGGAAAAACCTTTTTACTTTTACCCACCTGTTATCATATTTCAAAGAGCCGCAAATAAAAAAAAAAAAACATAATGGTCTTCAAAATATTTTAAGATAGGGATAAATAGCCTCAAATTCTAAACACTGTAGTCCCACCAGCTATAGGCCCTATCACAGCTGCAAGGGAAACAGCAATTTAAATATTTTATTCCCACATGCTTCTTTCTCCTGGTCTGTTCACTAAAATAATCACTCACTTTCTTGGATAAAGGCCATCCAGCCATAGTCCCAAAATAAAACCAGCAAGAATATCTTAAGAAAAACACAACAAGATTGCATTTTGATACTAATTGTTGATTTTGTAGTTTCTTGATTTGTTTAGAGAGGTGTAAGAGTTTATTTTTGGCCATACGATCATTCCCAAGGGCCAAATGCTACATTATTTGAGCAGGAGAGACTAAGCCAAAAGCATAAATTTCATACTGTAACAAGAAATCCAGGAGACCCTGTTCTAGATTCAGTAATTTCTAGGAAAGTCAGTATGTTGGATTGATTCATGTAGAAACTCAACTACAAAAACTTCAAATGCCCCATGGCTGTGCCTTACTTTACAAAATCTCAAAAACACTAAATTCTGAACTTAGGGGATCAATAACTTAAGAAGTGAACTTTATAAATGGATTTCTCACTTTCCCAAATGGTTCTGCAGAGACTGGCTTTAAACTGTAGGCTTCAAAATTGATAAAACACAGGGACACAATATATGAGGTACTTTTCAGGAATGCAGCCACAGTTGTCTTGCATGGTGTATGGATTTAAAATCACCTCTGATTCCTTTGTGATGAGCAACAAAATCAAAAGGTAAGGCATGCAAATGATGTTATTAACCCATGCATTATCCAGACTTCCCTTGCTTTCTGCCCAGGAAAGGGGAGGGGAGACAGAACCCCATTGTATTCTTCCTTTACTCTCTGTACTCCTCACTCTCAAGCTTTCCTTTCTTTATAAAGCACTGCAAAGACCCAGAAGCCCAGGCCTTTCTTACATGAACACTCTTAGGTGCTATGTAGAAAACAGTAATCATACAGTCCCAAGACTGCTCTCCATAGAAAGGCCTCCTACAGAGTTGACCCTGTCTGGTGTCTGGGAATGTGGATTTCAGAAGAATTCCCTTTATTCCCTAATTGCTAAGAATAGCTCACTGTTCCTGAACTGTATGAAAATTATGATTTATAGCAAACACCTAATTTCCTTCTAAGAGTCTGAAATCTTCGTATATCCCAAACTAGTGTCTATATGACCTGCTCCCTATAGAATCCTTGGGAGCTGTGTCTTTAATGAGCTTTCCAGGTAGACAACAATTCAACATGTTATCATAACTCATTCTGGGAAAACTAAGTGTGTCCCATATGACTCCATTGGGAGAGTCGGATGCTTGCATCTGGTTTTCTCTGGACTTTGCCCAAAGTCCCTTTCCCCTTTGTCAATTTTCTTTTGTATGCCTTTGTTGTAATAAATCATAGCCATGAGTACAACTATATGTTGAGTCCTGTGTGTCCTCTCAGTGGATCACCAAACCTGGGGGTGTCTTTGGGAGTTCCAACAGAAGTATCTGTGATAAAAAATGTAATTATATAATAAATAATGCTTTCAACCAAATCAAGGTAATTAGGCTCAAAGTGCAAAAGCTTCAAGACTGTGTCTCTAGTCATTGGCATTAAATGCCCCAATAATTGAAGATATACATACTCAAAATTCATTAGGAATATATAAGGCATTTTAATATATTGTAGAGTCAAATGATTGAAACCAAATATGAAGAAACAATAAGTCATGGGTTAAGTACCCCCTATGTTCTAGGAGCTACACAATGAAAATAAGATGCAATCTTTGATCTTGAGGAGGAACATGCAGTTGAGTATATGACAAGATACCACAAAACTACAAATATATTGAATATATTGGAGCTTAATTCAGTGCTGTTGTCAACTTTGAATGAAAGAAATGTTTAAAAATGCAGTGTTAAAGCTGAGTGAATCAGACAGGGCTAGACATTGCTTCTATCCGTTCTCTTTTCTTCCTCACTAACAGAACACCAATTTTAATTGGGAAGCAATGTGCGTACAGAAAATATACCATCATCTGGACTTTTTTGCCGTTAGAGATGTTCATATGACACAACAGCAAACAATGAGCTACAAGTGATAATCTGCTGGGTAGAATTTTCAGGTGCACTGCTGTTTTCCTAATTAAAATGGAAGAGTAGGAGGAACAGACTCATTCAAATGTGCTTTTCCTCCTTCAGTCATTCCCTTCTTTGTGAAGGCAAGGAAAGTGGGGTGTCTGGAGGTATGGTGGCCATCGTTAAGCATGGGAAAACCACAGATTAACATGACAGCCAAAACTAGAAGAAGGCTTAAATTGGACTGCCTACTTCTAAAGTTTGTCTTGTTGAAAAAAACAAAACAAAACAAAACGCAAGAAAAACACTTATTTGCTTAAGTCACTATGGTCCATATGAAGCTGGAAACTAAAGCTAAATCATACCCCCAATGGTTCTCCTGCATGTAATCCTTTGCTTCATTCAAATTGCTATTCTGAGAATGTCCGTCCTTAAGGCCATTTTAGAGTCACTCCTTCACATTATAAGTTAAGTATTTGTGGGTGTTTTTGTGATGCTTCTATACAATGAAGAATCTAGACAACATGCCATGCAGAGGATTCTGCTGATTCAATACCCACTGCAGAGATCCCACTTTCCAAACAAGATAAAGTGACAAGAAGATGGGAAGGGTGGGGTGGAAATTCACAAGCTGACACAATAGTTGGGTTCCTTGTGTGAACTTCACATTTGTCTCAAATATGACCATGTCACTGGTCTGCTCATGGCTTTAGCTTTGTGCCAGGTATGATTTGAGGTGTTTTCTCTTGCAACTAAATGTGAAAATAAAAATGCAACTTGTGACTGTAGATACAGACAAGTTTTTAGCAAACACACTGGGATTTATACATGCAAATGATTCTTGGCCTTTAATGAGACAACCATGAAAAACTGTTCTCTGATTTTGATGACACTAACAGAATCTTTTGATAAATTACCCTTTTGAAATGGTCTAAAAAGCCAGTTTAAAACCCAAGGAGGAAATCCATCTTACTTCATATTCACACTCAAGGAAAAACAAACAAACAAACAAACAAACAAAAACAATCCTCTCGCAAATTCAACTATGGACACTATATATATATATATATATATATATATATATATATATATATATATATACATGTATATACATATATATATATATTTCAAATGTTAACTGTTCGTTAAAAATATTTTTTATACAATTTATTTGATATGTTTCATTCTCCTGATGTAAAACTGTAAGGTATCTCTGACAAACTTAAGAAATGCTATATCTATCTATCTATCTATATATATATATATATACACACACACACATATACATATTTTTATATATATATGGTCTATATATATATATATATAGATATAGATATATATGTATATGTGTGTGTATATATAGCATTTCTTAAGTTTGTCAGAGATAGATTACATTTTTACATCAGGAGAATGAAACATATCAAATAAATTGTATAAAAAATATTTTTAAAGAACAGTTAACACTCTTGAAAGAATTCCACATCTTGGCCTCTACAGATCTTGCAAGAAACATTTCTAGGTAGTTGTCTTATTTAGTTATTCCACATTTTTATTCTTATAGAGTGCTTTAGACTGTTTAAGAACATTTCCATGTGTTACTGTTAATTTTCATATCTAGTATCATTTTTACAGAGAAGAAAAGTGAAGCTCAAAGACATTTATGTAAATTTACCAGGGTCCCAAAACTAATAGTAGTCACTAAACTAAGCCTAGAATGTTGATCTGCTGCATCCAAATCCACTGTTTTTTTAACCAATATTCTTTTATTTTCTCACATCCTCTAAAATAATTTTGAGCAATTCTGTAACATCTTTTAAATATATGAAGTTGAATCTAACTGCTGTAGCAAATTGATACCCATCATGCATCCATTATTTTTCTTAAGAGGTAGAAATGCTTATCTTTTTTCTTTACTTTTTCTGGAGACATTTATCTAAATATAACACGTACATTTTTTATGGTTGAAAGACTTTTATTCATCATGCTATGATATTTCTCTGAAGAAAAATATGTATATGAAATGCAATTTTGTTTTAAATTTTTTTCAACAGTTTAGTTGAATAACAATCATTAAGAGTATTGATCAAAATAATTTATTTAAAAATTTAAAAGTAATTAAAACAAAAGAACAAAATTTTCTTGGAGTGCTGTCTCTTGGTTCACATATCTATGGAAGACCCATACTAAATACGCGAATAAGGAAGGACTCATTACCAATCATAGTCCCCCTTTACATTCTTATGGATGGATGTAAGGTGCTAAAAATTTTGCTCGTAAATAGTAATGACACCTCAACTCATATAGTGCTTATTACTAGGCATAGATCCAAATGCTTGCTGTTTTGTTTAACCCATTTGGTCCTTACTACATAGCTCTATGAAATGTCATACTCTTTCTGTTTCCTTTATGTAATTTTTAAATTTTGTAATTTTAAAATACTTATGTTTATGCTTATCGTTTTGATCTCTCTGAGCTTCGATTTCTTAATGTAAACTGAGATAATAACATTACCTACCTCACAGAGTTATTGTAAAGGTTATATGAATTGATATATCTGAAGTGTCTAGATATTAGTGCTAGCTATTAGAGTTTAAAATCTAGGCATATAGAAGGTGATAACCTGCCCATGGTCACACAAGTAAGTAAGCAGCTGAGTCGGAATTCAGCCAGAGTCTGGCTCTGTATGGCCCCTTTAAAGTGCAGCAAGTAGATTGGAAAGGAATGAGTTTTGTTGAAATCATGTTATAATTGTTGGAACTCCAATTTATTTGCCAAAAATCACCTAATGATTCATCATAAAAATCAGTTGTGATGATTCTATCAGCTGAAAATTTAGTTATATCCTCTATTAATTTTGTTGAAGGGAAGAATTAAAAATTGACTTTGAAATGATGTGTTACCCTAGGAATTAGCATCCAATGGGGAATCATACAGTAAAACCTTGGATTATGAGTAACTTGTTTTGTGAGTGTTCCAAGATGAGCAAACATTTCTAATAAATTTTAACTTGATAAGTGAGCAATGTCTTGCAATATGAATAGTACCTCATGCCGAACATCACATGATCACAACTGAACCAATGGTTCTTGAAATTTGCTTTGATATATGAGTGCTTTGGATTACAAACTTGTTACTGGAATAAATTATGCTTGCAAACCAAGGTTTTACTGTATATGATATTGTCCCTGTAATTGACATTCCAGAGGACTTTACACCCCAGAGTCATACACCATAGTAAGTTTCTGGAATGGCCAAGAAAATGACTTATTTGTTTTTCAATGGGAAAATGGTTTATGAAGGGGAAGGCATGCAAGGAAAATCAAAACAACTGATTCTTTTAATACTATATGCATTCCCTAGGACATGTTTGTGTTCATCTCCTCACTCTAAACAACTGTACAGTTTTCTGTTATGGCAATCAATGAGATAGAATATAAATAACATGACACGGTTGCCTGCACCTTATTTATTCCAGGTTGTGCCTTTCAGTGGAACAAATGTAACTAACTGGTTAGTACTGCATTTCCAGAGGCCATCTGTCCTTGCATGGACAGAAGAACCCTTAAATTAAAAGTAGCCTATGTTTTACATAGATTAGTAAATGTTTTGAGGGGTCCTAAAGAGGAGTTCACTATTTTCCCAGGATATTTCTAACAGAATTTATTGGGGAAAAAAAAGGAGAAAGTGTCATTCTTCTCTAGATTAAAGATAACCAAAATTAGCATTGAGAGAGCAAAAGAATATTCTAAATATGGCATAAAACCAGATTTCCTCTTAGAGAAAACACAGTTGTATAAGAGACAGAATACATAGGGCAATGATCTATATATCATCATTTGTCTCTAGAAGAAATGTCTACTCTAACTCTACTACACATCCACAACTATTTGTCTGTTCCTTAAAATTACCACCTGAAGTCAAGACATCTGGTAGGTACATAACAATTAATATTTAAAAGACATATTCTTTGCAGATATCAATATTATAGACAACTAACCTGGATTATTGAGAATTCCAGTGGGTTAAGTTATAAGGATCTCTCCACTGTTACTCACTAAATTGATTACCTTACCACTGTGCTCTTATAAACTTGGAAAGTATTCAAATGAAAAGCCATAAATTTCAAATACTACTTTGAGGATGTCAAAGGGAAAGTTTTGGAGAATATCAAAATATTACCTAGATACACAGTCCAGGAAAATTAATTATGTGTCAAAGCAAGCTTATAGCAAAAGATACTTCATTTTGATTAAATCGTGGTGGGTTTTGCCATAAAATTCAACTTTAATAATTAGAAGATTAACAGATCATTATTCTAATAGTTGAAAATTAAGGGAATAGAATAAGATGTTTTTCAATACTTCCTTTTCAAATGGATAATGTTAAATATGTAGTTTGAATATAAATATGTCAAAAGATAAACTTTTTTAGCAGAACTATTCACTGATGACTCAGGGGAAATGGTGGTAACTGTCTTTGGTAAATGTCTGGCATCCATTTATTGATAATGTAACTGATAAGGTAATTTATTGATAATGTAATATTGATATCTCCTGTCCCAAATAGATATCAAAAGTCCCATAAAACAAATGTGGTAGAGATAACCATTCATTAATTTTAAATTTGTTAACATAACCACATGAACTTATCAACAGTTGTTTCTAGAAATTAATTATCATTTTTATTTCAGACGTATAACATGTTTCACAAGGACCATACACACACAAAAGAATATTGTGCAATTGTAATCACAGTTTTTTATCATTTCAATCCCACAATTCCACTTTCTAAAACCAAATAGTGAATACGAAGAATTCAAATATTTCCTAAGTGTTGTGATTCCAAGTAGTTTTATTTATAAATATGACTTTCTCTATTTCACTGGATGTATTTAATAAAAAGGAACATGATATAGTAAACACATACATCTTCCACTTATTATCAGGTGACCTTGCCAAGTAAATTGACTTCTCTGAGCCTTTGTTTCCTTATCTACATAGCTACCTATTTCACAGGATTATTGTGTGGCTCTAATAAAGAAATGTACTTGAAATTACTATGAACAATTTAAAGCACTACAGAAATCTATACATTTAAATACTGGTCATCATAAATTCATACTGCATCTCTTTTGGTTCAAAAATTGCAAAATTGGTTTTAAAATGGCAGCTAAAACAACCTTATTTATATCATTCTCTATCTATCATGTCTTTCAAGTGCTTAACACTTGGTGTTATCTGAGATTCTTCTCCCTCCAGTCTTGTCAATTTTGCCTCAGGAGCACCTCTTGAATCTAGTATCTTTCTATATTCCCAATACCAATGCCTAGTTTACCTTTTCATCCACTCTTGCCTTGTCTGTAGACACAACCCCTTGTCTACTGTTCCTATTGCAATGATTTTTCATACTCAAGTTCTTCCTGCACCCTGCTGCAAAGGTTATCTTCTTAAAAATGCAAATAGATCATTTTTATTCTTACTATTTTCCACAGGAAGTAAGACCTGACTCTTCCATGTGTCATTTATGTTCATCGAAATCTACCAAATTTAATCTTAGGCACACTTTGTCTCTCCTACTGGGTATCCTTTGCCCCAGCCGTTTTGAAATTTACAATTCCACAAACTATGCCTTTTTATGATTTTCAACTTATGCTAGGTTATCCCTTCTATGTAGAATGTTCTCAATGTGACAGGATTGTATAAAGATAGAAATGAAAGCATTTCAAGTTGAAAAGTACTGTAATATGAAATTATTATTAATGTTATTGTACAAATCTTAATAATTTCAAAAATCTTAGCCCACACATACAATGACAATTTTTTTTTCCCTAATCTCTATCTGTAGGACTGCGCAGGAATAGTCTAAGTCACTTAGCTCACCGGAATGTAACAATCTTATAAAATGAATAGTTTTAAAACTGAATAGCTTTGGCAATATAGAATATTCAAATAGGCTTCTCCCTCATATCTCTTGAAAATTGCATATAATTGCATATAATTTGATGTTATAAATTTCAGTGCATGAAAATTACATTCTGAAATAATTTAATTAGTTAAGAATGGTATAATGATACTATGCTTTTCATTTTTTATAATCCCTTTATTTAAAATGGCCTAAGGTCCTTTAATAAACATTTCTATATTAGAAATATGGAGGCAGCAGTTCCTCTTCAGACTTCAAAGCAAGGTCCTAGGAAACAAAGATGAGACTTTACTACACATATAGAGTGACGTGCAAGGTTGAAATTGAGTTTCTGAGGCCAGTTTCACAAATGATGAGTGATGGAGGAATGGAGCCAGGGATAATGATAATGCTTTAGGAAACATTCATTGAGCATCACCCATGCACTAGGGTCGTGAGAGTCATTTGACCCTCAAAACAATGCTAAGACATATGTATTTATATTCCTTTAAAAAAAAAATGAGAGTAAAAAACGATGAGGGACCCAGCCCTGAGGCAGGAGAACAAGGAATTCTCTTTTCATTCAGAACCATCCATTGTATGTCTGCCATGCTCCAGTTAGTGCCGTGGCCTGGAATACAAATGACAGGTACCCCAGAGACCTTGCTCTCCAAGCACAAATGTCTATTGCCTTGACACTCAGGACTGCTTGGCTCCTTTTTCTTATACGGAATAAGGCATGTCAAATTGTAAAATATGATAGATCTGTTATTGTTATTTTTATTACTATTATTATTTTTTTCTCATTCATCTACCCTGCTGTTAATCCTGATGAACTTTACTTTCTTGAACATTTTCTGAAATAGAGTAAAAAAGAAAGTAGATAGAAAATAGAGAGGTTTTTCCTATTATCGGACCTTTACACCTGGCTGCTTTCTCTGA
This sequence comes from Panthera leo, assembly GCF_018350215.1. Lineage (NCBI taxonomy): Eukaryota > Metazoa > Chordata > Mammalia > Carnivora > Felidae > Panthera > Panthera leo. The sequence continues at coordinate 188,367,313 of NC_056682.1, forward strand.
GCACCTTTGTATGACAGGACCTTGGCAAAAGAGAACATTAGCCGACAATATCTGCACTCCAGATTGTATCTTATTATACTTGGCCTACTTTCCACTGACCTTTTTTCTTACAGATTTGGTTTTCCCACTGTTTAGACTTCCCTTGTAGATTTTTTGGATCGAGCCTGGACTCAGTTATATACTCCCTGGTTTTGATGCAAAGTGCATTTTTGATAAGAGACTGCCTTCTCCAATTCTAAACCATGAAATCTAAGAAGGAAGATTCAAGTGAGTGGAAGGGAGAATACAAGAAAGAAAAGGAGGCAAGATGAGACGACTCTGGCTAGACTGCAAGCTTCAGGAGGGTGGGAATGTGGCTGTTGTGTTTACTACTGAAGTCCCAGTTCCTAGAACAGCATCTGAAGCCATAGGAATTCAATAAATATGTGTTGAAAGCAAAAGGCAAATCCAGAAGAACCAATGGAAGGTTCAGGATTACAGAATACTTTTCATATTCTCAGAGGAAATACTCTGAAAATCCATGCCTCCTCCCAAAAAATTTTGAAAGAGAAAAAAAGAAAATGGATAGACTTGGTTCAGCATCAATCCATGCCACATACAGCTTGATATACTACTATATCTGATAGCCACGAATTCTTTAATATCAGAGAAGCCAATTTCTACCAAGCATATGAAGGGTTTCTTCATGTGTACTTAAAATAAAGAGTAATATAGACTTAGAGTACAAAAAAGAAGTAAGCTGGCTAATAATTTCCTGGTTAAGAGGTTATGAAGCCCTGGAACATTTTACAAAGGAAGCTTCTGTCAGATTAGCACCCCATCTCTTTGATGGTTTGGCAGAGTTGTCCTGTCTGGAGGCAACAGTGGAGGTGAGCTTGCTCAACATCACTTTCAACTCTGTGGCTTAGTGATTTTTGAACAATTCATCCTAATATAAATAATTCACAGAGAAGAAAACTTGCACCAAAAGTGTTTCAGTACTTTTGCCTTTAATAATGCCTGAGGTCTTTCTTGGAAAAAAAGGAACATGAAAACTAAAAAGGATTACCTGCAGACAATTATAGCTGTGTCAGTGAAAATTAGCCCCAATCCAGAGAGCAGGCCAAGTTGGCTATGTTAAAACAAAAGGGTTCCAACATGGTAGTCTTTTTAACATACTTAAGTCAGTTGGCTGACTAAAACAGTTTTTTTCATAGGAGAATCATACTTTAACTCTCTCTTTCTATAATTTATTCAAGATTGCTTGAATTTAGGGAGATGATCTGTTGAGCAGAGAACTCCCAAAATTCTTAAGTGGATATTGCAAGTTTTCTTTTGCCTAAGAGAAAGCAAGATGGAGTTCTACAATAAAGCATATTTTTTATATAGCCAGCAAATATTTCTGAGTTGTTACTACTACACGTACTATGCTGGGTTTTAAGGGGAAGAGACCAAAGCATGCTTTCTTTTTTTTTTTTTTTTTTTTTAATATATGAAATTTACTGTCAAATTGGTTTCCATACAACACCCAGTGCTCATCCCAAAAGATGCCCTCCTCAATACCCATCACCCACCCTGCCCTCCCTCCCACCCCCCATCAACCCTCAGTTTGTTCTCAGTTTTTAACAGTCTCTTATGAAAGCATGCTTTCTGTCCTCCAGAAGTAACTAGTCTAGGAAAAGAGATACCCAAATAAATATTAGTTCATTCTGAGACAAATCTCTTTTTGGTTCATGGAAGGTAATTGTTATAAAACTGTCTTCATTTCTACAGGCTGTAGAAAAAAGCAATTAACATTTAGAATTAATATTATGAGATGTTTTTAGTGATTTCAAATCAAAGCCCCAGTGTTCCTTCATGTTAACAAAATTCCCACCTAGGAACATTCTTTGTGTCCCTCAAGTAGTTGAAAGATTGGTATCAACATGGCTTATTATCCCTAGACTTTCCAGTACTTTCTCATAAGTCGCAAATAATAATTAAAAATCAACTCCCAAACCATCAGCAACAACAACAATGGTATTTATTTAGCATCTTCTGCATGTTAAGCATTGTACTGGTACTTTCAAGTACTGTTTCAAATTATGACAAGAAATCTGCCAAATGAGCATTACTTCTTGTTGAATACAGACTCAGAGAAATTATATATCATCTCTGAAGTCATATATCTCAAAGGTATCAGTGCCAGAATTCAAATTCCAACTTACTTGGAATGTGCTCACACTGCACTGGACCATTCTACCTTTTCAGAATCTTCAACTTTTTTTTTAAGACCTGCTTGCCTCTTTTTCTTCTCTTATGCCCTGCTGTAGAATAGGCCCTCACTAGCCCCTTTAAGGAACAGAGGCATAAATAGAAAGAAGGAACAAGCTGCTTACTGATTCGAAAGCAGATCATTCCACAGAGAAGTCAGAGCAGGTGCTATACCTATGTCAGTAGGGTAGATAGAGGATCCAATAACTTGAAAGAGTGCTAAAGAGATTTCCATATAAAAGAAGGAGGGCTTGGTACAAGAGAACCTTTAACAATAAACAGAGTATGATTACTATCTCAAGAGCAATGGAAAAGCACTGAAAGGGTTGGATTGAATTTGGGATGAGAATGAGTTTTAATCAGATTTGTCTTTCAAACATGACCTAATCAGCCCGGAGATGCCATTTGAGGCTTTAGACCATCTCCCAAAGTCCCAATCCTGGTTCATTTCCTTCTTATTCCTTCTCAGAAACCCTTATTTCCTTTCTTCCAGGACAGTGTCTCCTATGTGGTTTTATAAACATTAATGTGCATAAGTCACCTGCTCCTACTAGACCAGAGCTGGTCTTGATCACCTCTGCATTCTAGGGCAAGGCACAGAGGGTACTCAATGCATGTTTCTTAAAACAATGTGGAGAAGATTTTAAAACTACAGGTATGCACTCTCTGGAGAAACGAGTTGAAGCAAGAGTCCTTTGACAACTATAAATGATAAATAGAAGATAGTCAGTGGCAGAACCCTCCTCCCGACCCCACAAGTAGAAGGAAAAGAAAAAGGAAGAAAAGGGAAGGGAAAATAAAAAATGACTGGGGCTCAGCAAAAACAGTTTAGCTCAGGACTTTGGAAAAGATAATCATATCAGACGATATTAGAAAAGGGGTAGTCCATTATGGATTGGGCTTAAGTGTTGCTGCAGGACAGTTAAGACTCAGAACAAAAGGCTTTGATAACTGAACAGCCATGCTTTCTATGAACAAGACTTTGCTCCAAGGGTTGGGGCAGCAAAGAGGAATTTTAAACTAGATTTCCATTTAGCTAACATAAACCGCATCCAGAACATGCTGTGATTGTAAGTACTGTTATTTCTGATTTTTTGAGTGGATGCTAAGGGCTACCAATTAAACTGAACTTCTGAAATTCTTTTGAACTCATCTATTCATGGAAAATTCATTTTCCCTTCCCCACTGTGTCTGTCTTCTATTTTATAGTACTATTTCCTCCCCTCATCCTTGGGTTGCACACAGAAACCACATATGTATTTTCTATTAGTGGGTGAATCTACTGAAGCTCTCCTGAGAGAAACAGGCAACATCACGACAATGTTACGGGATGAACCAAGTGTACCATGACAACCACAGAAAGATAAACACTTCTAAAAAGCCACTCTGGGGGCATCTAGACAGGAAATGTTAGTGGAGGTCAGAGAAAAGAGATCTTTGGGGCAGGAATAATCAAAAGAGCCTGAGGGAGTGGAGAGAACATATTATAAGAGAGGTGATTCTGAGCGGAGGTGGACAGAGCTGGTTGTGGTAGGACCACAAAGAAGCTTGATGGATGGTAGGGCCAGGGGAACACTGCAAATTGAACTCATTTATCCTGTGCCCTAAACTCTCTCCCTCAGGAATGAACTCAAGAATATATATTTGGGAGCCTAACAAAATGTCTTCCCCTTATCCAATTATGTGATAAAAGAATCTAAAAGAGGAAATTTTAAAATTCGGTTTGAAAAGGTTTTTCAACACCTGTGTGCCCAGAGAAATTTTTTTTCGCATTAAATAAATTCAATCTCATTCATTCCTTGCAATGTTAAACTCAGGGAAAACACTTTATCAAGCTTCTGTATAAAGGAGACAAGATTAGAGTGATTTCACAATGACAAGTCTCTTCTAAATATTACATCTAAAGTCATAAAATCTTTACTTCTTCACTGATTAGTAGGATTAAATACTATTGTGTTTCAAATCCTATATGTGTGTGTGTGTGTACCCATACATACTTCTTTTTTATTCTACATTAGACAACACCAAATCCCTTATTTGACAAAGAAGAAACTTTATTTCCCTGAGTGGCTTGAAGCTTATTTTAGTGAAATGCTGTTTTAGAAAAACCTACTGACTATATAGGTATTTCCTTCATTTTGCAGAAAGAAAATTCATTTGTTGTTTTCACTGATATATTTTTAGTATGCTCTCTGTAGAGCTTACATAAATAGCAATTTCTTCTTTGTTTCTTTTTGCCCAATCTGAAAATATATACCTCAAAGCAAATATTTTCATGGTTTTAATTTTCTTTCTGGAACTCATCCTCCCTAAAAATAAGTAATGAGCCATTTTCTCATCTTGCTTTGCACTCCTGCTGGGTAGATCTGAGGGTGAACTTCAAAGAGCATTGCTATGACTCAGTTGTAAGAACTGGTGCATAGGACAGCAAACTGAACTCATTTGAGTGTAATATTTTCTTTCCTGGGGCACATAAGAGAAATATTCATGTTGAGAATGAACAACATTTGTTGGCACTTCAAAAAATATATGTCATGCTGGAAGATTATAAACTGATGAGTAAGAGTCGTTTGAAGAAAGAAAACTACAGGATAGGGAATACCAGCTATCATAGAACTTTTTTTCTCCCTAGACTCTGTCACTGCAAGGATGTGTAAGCAATCTTTCAGGGATATAAAAGGTCCAGGACTTCTCAGGGAATTATTATCTCTCAGAGCTTTCTGTTAATTCCCCCAAACTCTAGTATAAAGGCAAGTTTGTTTCTTTCTACACTCACATAAGCAAATGCATTTCTTAGAAGAAGCAGATTACAACATGCTGGGTGTATCATCCAACCAAAAGGGCTGGTCACCGTTTTGACCATTTCTATACTATTTGGTGAAACATGTTGTTACCAGACTACATTTGAACTCTTGACTCCTGAAGAGGCATGCTATGTCTCCCATTAGACCCTGGGGCCGGTCATTTGGAAACAACAAATATCTAAGTGCCTATAGTGATGGAATATAGGATACAATGCCAAAGAGATATAGCTGATAATAATAATTAATGATAATTACAATATAATGTAATATGATACTATTGCCTTATGAACAACAGTTAATTTATTACTTACTTATTAAATACCTGGTCTGTTCAGAGAGCTTTGAAAAGAACTAACTCAGAAAACCCTCACAATAACTTCATGAGCTAAGTATACCGTTATCACCATTTTACAGATGAGGAAACCGAGGCCCAGTGAGATTAAGTAACTTGCCCACAATCATTCACCTCGAGAGGAATCACCTAGAAAGGCACTGTCTCTACATCTCTACCACTCCACTAAATTGCCTGTAATTGCAAAAGCCGCAATGGAGTACTTGGGGAAGAAGTTCTGCGAGTGGGCTTAGGAATTAGGAAGGTTTGTGCGGAGAAGTTGGTAGATCAGCTGAGTTTCTTGTTCTATTGAAATATAATTCAGACACATACCATATATTTCACAATTTAAAAATGTACAATTCAGTGGGTTTTAGTGTATAAACAAGGCTGGGCAATCATCACCAGTAGCTTATTCCAGGGCATTTTCCTCACCCCCAAAAGAAACACCATACCCATGATCAGTCACTCCCCATGCTCCCCTCCCCTCAGCTCCTGGTTACCACAAATCTGTCTGTCTTTATGGATTCGCCTATTCTGGACATTTCGTATAAATGGACTCATGTGTGGCATTTTGTGTCTGGCTTCTTTCGGTTGGCATGCCATGTTTTGGCAATCATGTTTTCAAGATCCATCCATGTTGTAGCGTGAATCGCTATTTCATCCCATGGCGTGATATTCAACTGTATGAATTTACCGCATTTTGTTTACCCATTTATCAACTGATGGACACTTTGGTTGTTGACACTTTTTGACTACTATGAATAATGCTGCCATGAATATTCATGTACAAGTTTTTATATGAACATATGTTTTCAATTCTCTTGGGTATATACATAGGATTGGTATTGCTGGGCCATATGGTAACTCTATGTTTAACTTTTTAAGGAACTTTTAAACTGTTTCCCAAAGTGGCTACACCACTTTACATTTCCACCGGTAGAAATGAGGGTTCCAATATCTCTGCATCTTCCCTAACAATCATTACTGTCTACCTTTTTTACTATAGCTATGCTAGAGAATATAAAATAGTATCTTACTGTGGTTTTTAAATGAATTTCCCCAATGACTAATGATTCTGTACATCTTTTCATTTGCATACTGACTGTATATCTCCTTTCAGAAAATATCTATTCAAATCCCTTTTCTGTTTTAAAAAATTAGTTTGTCTTTTTATTACTGAGGTATAAGAGTTCTTTATACATTCTGGATACTCGGTCCTTACCAGATGTATGATTTGCAAAACTATTCTCCCATTTTGTGAGTTATCTTTTTTCTTTTTTTTTTTTTTTTGATGGTATCATTTGAAACACCAAAGATTTTTTTTTTTTTTATGACATTCAATTTATTGATTGCTTTTTCTTTAGTTGCTTGTGCTTTAGGTGTTATATGTAAGAAACCTAACCCAATGTCAAGAAGGTTTTCACCTGTATTTTCTTTAATGAGTTTCATCATTTTAGCTCAGATATTTAGGTTTTTGCGTTAACTTTGGCATATGATGTTGGTTATGGGTCCAAATTCATTCTTTTGTATATGGATATATGGGTCATCCCAAGATCACTTGTCAAAAGAAATTCTTTTCCCATTAAATTATTTTGGTATCCTTATAAAAAGAAAATTAAAAAACAAAAACAAAAGCAACTAAATGTAAGTTTATGGAGTTTCTTCTGGACCCTGGCTTCTATTCCACTCACTTATATGTCTGTCCTCTGGCCAATACCACACAGCCTTGATGTCTATAGCTTTACCAAGTTTTAAAATCCAGACTTGTGAGTCTTCCGACTTTGTACTTATTTTTGAAGATGTTTTAAAGGTATCTTGGGTTCCTCACATTTTCAGTTCAATTTTATGAGCTGCTTGTCAATATGTATAAAAAGCCAGCTGGGAATTTGACAGGGATTGTACTGACTCTACAGATCAGTTTGGAAGTATTACCATCTTGGAAGTAGTGTCTTCTACTCCATAAATATGAAGTATCACTTCAGTTATTTAGGTCTATGATTTCTTTCAACAACATTTTATAATTTTCAGTGTTAAGTCTTTCACTTCTGCTGTTAAACCTATTCCTAAGCATGATATTCTTTTCATAAAGAATATGTTTATTCTGTAAATGGAATTCTTTTCTTGATTTTATTTTTGAATTTTTCATTGCTACTGTAGAGAAATACAATTACATTTTGTATACTGGCTTTGCATGCTGTGACCTTGTTGGACTTATTTATTAACTGTAATTGTTTTTTGGTGGATTCTTCCATATTTTCTATACAGCAGATAATGCCATCTGAAAATAGAGATAATTTACATTTTCCTTTCCAATACCGATTAATCTGAGATTTGAAACATATGTAGAACTTAACCTGGAAGATAGGCAGAGAAGTAATTCTAATTAGAGTCACAAAAATATAAAATAATCTGCTTTCTTATAACTGTACTGCCAGGTTATGAAGACCCTAATTTAGAGAAGTGTGTAGCAGAAGATGAGAGTTACTAAGAACTAAGGGATAAAGTTAGGGAGGACCTTTTTATGGAACAGAGGAGTGGTGTGGAGACACTGATGCGTTGTGATCTGGGTTAGGGTGTGACCAGATTACTGCTTTGGAAAACTCAATCTGGTGTCCACATGGATAATTATTTGAAGGCAAAAATCTTTCCTGTCACGATTCCAGTGTTCTGGTTTCTGCAATGGAGGGGATAACAGAGTCATTCACAAATTTGTCTGATAGGCTTATAACCTTATTTATAAATACCTGAAATGAAAAAACTGTTAGGATTTATTTTCTGAGTCAAAGAATAAGGTGAATCCAACAAGTGAAGGCCATTTCTATATTTATTTATTTTTAATAGAGAAAAGGAAAAGTCCTTCCTAGGAGCAAAGCCTCAGTTAATCACTGCCAGGCTAGGTCATTAAGATGTCAAGAAGATAGCAGCACAATGCAATCTAGCCTCACTGCACTCATCTTTTAAAATGAGTCACGGGATTAGTCAACACTGAAGTTGTGAACTATTAACCAGAAATTTACCTGCCCTCCTCTCCTTCAGACGGGATCTTTTAAAACTAATATAACCCATCTTAAGGCAGCAGACATAAGATAAAGTCAACCCTCTTTTTTTTTTTTTTTTTTTTTTTTTTTTTTTTTTTTTTTGAGAGAGAGAGAGAGAGAGTGAGCAGGGAAGGGGCAGAGAAAGAGGGGGATAGAGGATCCAAAGCAGCTCCATGCTGACAGAAGTGATCCTGATCCGATGGAGGGCTCGAACCCACAAACCGTGAGATCATGACCTGAGCCAAAGTCAAGCACTCAACTGGCCACCCAAGTGCCCCAAAGTCAACCTATTTTTACTCACACTGGATTAGGGGGTCCCTTTATTCTATACAGTGTTTAAGCCAAAAGCGCATGGCTTTTGAATAATGAACCACAGAAACTGAACACCATGAGTAGAGTTAGTGCTATAAGCAAACAAAATTTATGTTACAGTTAAGTGGACACTTATTTAATATTATCCATAATGGTCATTGTGCTTTATTATAAATTTGGTCATAAAATGAGGTCATTTCTACAAACAGGAATAATTTGTAGGTTTCAGAGTCAAACAAGTCAAACTAAAGAAAAATTGCTTAGTAAGAGGAAAGGGTAACCCTGCAAAAAAAAAATCGACAGAAAACCTCTGCTACAACGAATGCAGATTTCTGTTCCCTCTTTTTCCTAATCTAAGTTTATTAAAAATAGAGTTAGAAGGTTAGAAATAGGGGTTGTGCTCGAATTTACTCATTTTTCCTCTTTTTGAGTAAAAGTCTTCATCGTGAAGTTTCCAGAGTATTAAGAGTTCAGATGCTTTTCATTCATTTTTCCAGAGGGGGAAAAATCAAATTCTCAACTACAGCGAGAGGCAAGGCTTCTCTTACCTGGGTCCAAATGCTGCCCCAAGAGGTCTGTCACACCCAGAAGGGGCTGAGCTGGGCAAGAGGCTCAAGACAAGAACAAACAACTGTATCTTCAAGGTGGTGTAATCAGATTGCTTTCCAATCCGTAAGAGGAGCAGAGCTTTATTAGAGAGGTGGGATCAGAAGAGATAATTATGTTGGAATAAAGAGCTATATGCGGGTATGAATAAGCTGGGCAAGATACTGCAGGTTTTAGTGAAACCAAGGCTGCCATTAGATCACTGAACTTGTGGAGGGAGGGACCAGAGTTATATTAGAATTGGGGAGTGGGAAAAAGAAGGGAAAAATGTCCTGACATTTTCTTGAGTCTTGTTTTGCTTCATTTTCCTTTGAGACCTAAATTAGGGTCATGATTCTTGCCAGACTTGGCCCCATGTCCTAATCCTGGCATGATGCAGAAGGAGGCTAGGTGGAAGGGGAGGAAGAAGTGAAGTTGACCTAGTGAAGTAGATCTGAAAGGTGATGGTGCTTGAAAGGGGCTGGTTTCACCTGGACAAATGCTGTTGACAAAACGTGTACGTGATGATCAAAAGCTCACTCCCTGCTCTTTTTTTTTTTTTTTTAATTTATTGTCAAGTTAACTAACATACACTATAAACAGTGTGCCCTTGGTTTGGGGGGTAGATTCCCATGATTCATCATTTACATACATCATCCAGTGCTCATCCCAACAAGTGCCTTCCTCAATGCCCATCACCCATTTTCCCCTCTCCCCCGCACCCCAATCAACCCTCAGTTTGTTCTCTGTATTTAAGAATCTCTTATGGTTTGCCTCCCTCTCTGTTTCAAACTATGTTTTCCCCTTCCCTTCCCTTTCCCCGGTCTTCTGTTAAGTTTCTCAAGTTCCACATATGAGTGAAAATATATGATTTCTGTCTTTGACTGACTTATGTGTACACACGTAAGACACACATGTGCTCCTTCTCTCCCTCTCTAAGTAGGAAATTCATCTTTTGGAGGCCATGTTTAGTACTCTGAAGTGAAGTGAACCAATAAGGAAAATTCAAGTCAATTAGAGAGGAAATAAAACATGATTATAACAAAACACTAGAAAAAGAAACCCAATAGGGTCTGGTTCCCAGCTGGATTAGTTAGGAACGATGTGTTGATTACAAATATTTGGGAGCTACAATAACTGGAAAAACTGTCTAGTGGCTGCTTAAACCTATGGGACTTTACTTTCCTTACTTCATGAGAAGACTGTTAGTAGGAAGTTTTTGTCGGCATTGATTTTGTAGCTCTATAATATCAAGGCTGGCATCTCTGGGAATCCTTTGGCCTTTTGCTCATGGCCATAACTGCAATGGCTCAGTGGTATCCATTCTCAGGCAAGTGGGAGGGACAGATATGCTGGCCATAATAGCCATTTTATCATGAAGCACAAGCCTCCCCCCCACCCAGGAAAACAACACCATAGACGTTCACAAATGTCTCATTGCCCCAATATTATCACTTCAACAATTATGAATGGAAAGAGGACAAATGATATTAGTATTAACTTCTTTTCAGTCTTTATAGTAGAAGCAGGCAAGAAGAAAGAAAGTTGGAATAGGTAGGTATAAATATGGCCAAACTAAAATGTTCCGAATGACAGAGTGACTAAGGGGAACAGGGGAGCAAGTTTGTTTCTGGCGTGCATGTGCCCCAACTTCCCTAACAGAAGTGTCACTGGACCATTTAAAGGGGATGATAATCTGTGTTCTGAATGTTTGTATTTAAGCAACTTAGTGGGAGTTGTGTGTATATTATAAAATTTCAAGCTGCTATGGTAGTGAGACAAGGGTGATACACATAGCCAATTCAATCATTGTGTGGATGTCTAATAATAGGAAGATTATATGCTGAGTGACAAGGGCTATACCTTTCTTATAAATAGGTTTTCTTAATAAAATAAACAGCACTCTTCGAAAACCATTGGAGAAAGCAGGAAAACACAAAGGTAAAATAAATAACAACAAAAAGGTCCCCAAATCTAAAGGTAGTGATTAGTCACATTTTGGTGTATGTTTTTCCAGTCCATTCCATGACTGAACTGTTTGTAGCCTACTTTCTTCACTTAGCAACAGACCTAGAGTATTCTTCAATGTCCACATCTATTCTTCTATAACATTATTTCATGGCTGCATATCATTTCTGTCATCTGGAGTTACCATAATTAATTCTCCCATGGTCTGATTGTGGACATGAGGTTGTTTCCACTTGTCAGTTGTCACAGTTTGCTGTGGTTAAAGCTTTTATCCCAAGAAGAATAACAAATATTTATGAGCTGTTTACAAAGCAATAGTCGCTGTGCCAAGAACTTTACATTAATTATTTCACTTAAGCTCTGAATGAACTCTAGAAGAACTAAATGAGGCAAATACTATTATAATCCTTGCTCAACCCATGGGGAAACCGAGCCTTATAGCTTAAGTAACTTGCCCAAGCAATACAGCTGTATGTGCCCAGCATGCGTATGTTACAAGCTCCACAAATGGCAGCTATTCCAGTAATAATCAGCTAATGATTGCATGGGAAGAGGAATGTAAGGGAGGACTTCACTGGGGAGATGTCACTAGAACCTGGGTCATGGCTGCAAAATTGCCCCTAACCTGTTCTCTATTCAAAATGGCAGAATATACACGATTCAATATACATCTTAATCCATTCCTGTGAGATAAATTCTCACCAGCTTTTACAAAGAAATATTAGAAGACAGCTTCAGACCCTTTGAGGAAACAAACCTAAAGCAATTTTCAGTGCAGTTAGTAGGCTGGGAAACCTGTAATAACAATAGGTAGTATTCAAAGTATTAGGCTTTAAGAAAGAATGACGAGTGGACTCCCAAAAGAGATAAGAGAAAAGTTATATCTAATTTGGTTAATTAGATTAATACTCTGCAGCACATACTCAGGGATATTACAAAAATGTACAGTGTTCTAAATCAGGAATCTCTTTTTATCAGAATCAGTTATTATGAGTAAGTAAATGTCCATGAAAATTAGCTTTAAAATGTTGATCATTTGATAACAATCCAAGGAAATTTGATTTTTTTAAAAAATTCCTTCAATTCTCACAACAGCACCAAGAGAAAAACCAGAGTAAATAATTAATTATATCCCTTAATTATCAAACTAGCATTCTCTCAAATTCCCATTGAAAATGCTTTTAAATAAATTCTATATTTTCTACCTGAATTTATCAAAAGCAGAGTTTATTCAGCAAAACTGTTACCTTTGTCATCATGATTACCTGTAATATACAATGATGTTTTTAGTTTTTAATGGTTTTCCATATTTATTTATTTTGTTTACATTTTCATAATCAAAAATCACATGAGGTAAGATTATGTGTCTAGGTTCTATATAGATTTAAAGAGATCTAGTTAGTAACTTAGCCAAAGTTGTAAAACTAGTGACCAACAGAGCTAAAATTAGGGCTTTCTAATTTTTGGTCAAAATCCTTAGACTACTATATGTTAATTGACCCAAAATTAATATTAAAGATTATCTTAATTTACATAACACCATACTCAATCTCCTTAGTTCTAACCTATGTTAGTATTTACAACTCAGTTTCCATTATAATGAACCCCAAGGATGAAATTACTCCTTTTGTGGTGCTGAGACATTGTTATATGTGTGTGTCTTTTAAATAAATGGGTGCTTACTGACTCTCTGATTTCTGACATAGCATCATTTCCTTGTTTATCAAGGACAACAAGCATATACTTATTAAACCAAATGAGTATTACTGTATGGCAGGAACTGTTGAGGGCACTAAATGTTCAGCAATAAAAAAATTAGAGCAATGTGATTCCGTGGAGCCTCCAAAACTGAACTCAACCCAACCTCAGATATCATACTTGTCTCTCATGTTTCTATGTCTCCATTGAGTGGTTCCTTTCTCACTCCTCCCAGACACCCAATGTAGAAACATTTAAAATGTATCCTTCTCCTTATTTCCAAAAAGTCTCACTACGGTGTGCCATGGTAGAGATCTAAAGATGGAATGAAAGAATACATAGGTGAGGGGTCTATTGGCTGTAAAATGCAAACTATATTTTGAAGATGAAAAATTGCCCTATATGAATACAGTAATAGGGACATTTAAGGAAGGGACACTGAAAAGTGGGTAAGCTGTAAGTACTGAATGCCCTTGAATGCCACGTTAAGAATTTTGGATTTTATCTGTTAGGCGATGGAATCAATGGAAAGTTTTGTCTGCTCTCTCTTGGATTTCCTGTGCCTAGTAGAGTTCTTGGCCTGGGCACACTTAGACGTATGCATTGCCTGAATTAGTGAGTGTTAACTGACTTGTCATGTTGGAACTGTGCTTCAGAAAGGTCAATCACACGGAAGTGTGAGACATAGATGAGGATGGGTGGCCAGTTATAGTATTATTATCATTCAATCAAGAGGGACTATGGGAATGACTGGGAAGGGGCAACATGACCTTCAGAACCAGAAGAACATTGACGCTTCCCATTTGCCACCACCTCATCGGATGATGTTGAAAGGAGCTCTGAGGATCATTTCGTTTCTCAGTAGACAGTCGTTTGCCCCTCAGCAATTAGCAAGCACTTATTGAAAGTCTCCAGGTGTGGGCTACACTGTGACTCCTGCGAAATTTATAGGTTGAAGCCCTAATCCCATCTCCTCAAAATGTGATTGTATATGGAGATGAGCCATTTTAAGATGTGATTAAGTTAACATGAGGTGATAAGGGTGAGACCCTCACCCAGTATGATTTGTGTCCTCGAAGAAGAAGAGACATCAGGGATTCCGGAGAACAAAAGAAAGGCCAGATGAGGACACTGTGAGAAACCTTCTACAAGCACAGGAGAGAGGCTCAGAAAAGAAAAAAACCTGTTTGATCTTAGACTTGTAGCCTCCAAGACTGTGAGGAAATACATCGCTGCTCTTTAAGCCATCCTGTCTGTGGTATTTTGTTATGATAGCCCTAGCACATCAATACACCATCTATGTGTAGAATGACTCTTCACAGGAGAAAACATTTTTACTTTTTTTAAACATTTATTTATTTTTGAGAGACAGAGTGAGACAGAGCACGAGTGGGGAGGGGCAGAGAGAGAGGGAGACATGGAATCCAAAGCCCCCCGGCTGAGCTATTAGCACAGAGCCCGACACCAGGCTCAAACTCAGGGACTGCGAGGTCATGACCTGAGCCAAAGTCCAACGCTCAACGGACTGCACCACCCAGGTGTCCCTAAAACATTTTTACTCTTTAATTCTAATAACATTATCTCATGTTTGAGTTGGGCCGAAAAATGCCTTCCTTAAACCCCTTCCTCTAAAACAACTTCTTTTTCTCCTTCTTTCTCTTCTCCCTCCCTCTCTCCCTTTTCTCCCTCTTCCTCCTCTTCCTCCCCCTTCTTCCAAAAGCACCTTCTTACTACTGTCTCTCTACTGCTCAGTCCTCAGATGACTAAGGATAAACATGACTAGAATTACATCCTCATGGATTTGTTTAGACAGAAAAGAAATTTAATTTGAAGCAAGTGTTCTTGCATGAAATTCGTAAATTTAAAAATATTAATATTTAAGATTATATGATTAGTTTAACAATTTCTAATCAGGATGTAGGAAAAAAAGTTAAGGTTTAATTAAACAAGCTTTTTGTTAAGTACTCTCCAATCAAGGATACTAGAAAAAAATAGATGAGTTATTTCCATGCTATGCATTTTAGCTAGATATGCTCTGTATTAATTTTAAAAATCTATAAAGTCCATCCATGTTATATTTAAGCACTTACTTAAAAAAATAATATGAAAATCACAGTGTTATACAATTATTTTTGTTGAGAAAATTCTGAATCATCAATGCATAATTGACAAAGAGCTCTAATATGAAGCCTTGACACATACAAGACTTTGCTAGGGTTCGAATAGTGTTTAGTGTTAAACCATTGTTACTAAATCAACATTCTATAAAATCAAGCATATAGGAGAACTTTTTTTTATTTTTATTTTTTGATTCTTGAATCTTAACTCTGTGAGAATAGCTTAACTATGGGAACAGAGAGTTATTCCGCTAGACAAAGGTAACATATATACATAAATATAGAAAGTTCTATGTTTAGCTGATTAAGTTCTCCATTTACTTTTTACTCTTTGGACTAGAATGATGGAATTCTAACTGAGAAGGAAATTAGCTCAGTGGGTAAACGTGATTTTTTAAAATACTGCTTCCATAAATCTTTGGCAAACTGAGAGGAGCCCATCCAAGGAGAGTCAGCCACCACCTGCTGTGTTTGATTTAAAATTGATAATCTAATAGAGTGGGATAGCAAGGACTGCCTCAGGGCAGGGAAGGGCTGATGACAGTCTGCTCAAAGTAATCAGCTCGGGCAATTAAAGGTATTGCCAGTTGGTCGTGAATTTTCTAGATAAGCTCCAGGCTTTGCTTTCTTAGTTTAGCTTGCCTGCATAGATTTATGAGGCTGCATATCTTTGGTGTGTCTTAGGTAGTGATTGCATGACAGTCTGTTTACAGATATCCTCCCCATGGTATCTGCCTCTTATTAACCAGTTGGTACATGATATGCCAGACATTGGGCAAATGATTGCTAAGGGCCCTGGATCTGGTGATAGATTACAAGGGTTCAAGTCTTGGCTATACCAATTTACTAACTCAGTGACCCAGGCAGGCCGCTTAATATCACCCCAGGTCTCAATGTCCTCATCTATAGGTTGGGGTGATATTTTAAAGGGTTATTGGGAAGATTTCGTTACTGCATGGAAGGTCCTCAGGAGAGAGTCTGACACACAGTACTAGTAAATTGCTGTTTTTGTCAATAGACTCATATAATCCTTAATAATCATTATAAATCATTATTATCCTTTATAGGTTTTTAAGTGCCCCCTATGAGCCAGGTAATGGAGAGCCAATGAGAGCGAAAAAGGCTTGAGCCACCTCTCTCATGGAGGAAAAATAAACAAGAGAAAGTTCCACCCAGACACAAGCACTCTTGTTCAGATCAAAGTTTCTAGGCCAGATGCCACTTTTATGATCACTCTTCCTGCCGACCGTTGTGAATTTAGAATTAAAATTAAATATAACACTCAACAGAAGAAAATTAGCTTAAAATCTTGTAAGATGATAAAAATTGAGTTATAGATGTTAAATATTTCCAAAATAAAAAGGCTTTTAAAATCTAAAAGAACAAAAAACAAAAAACTGAAACAATCAAAAACTCAATTAAAATGAGAGCAACTTAAGTTACTAAAAGCCTGGTCTTACTAAGAACAGTAAATATAAGGTAGAAATAAGAAATATGGATGATACATAAGCTATGAAAAACAAAAAAGGAAAAATAGTGAGGCAAAACTTTTAAAATAGAATAAAATATGTTGAAAAATGATTAGAAACCGGACCAAAATAAAAAAATAAATAAATAGACCCAAGTAAAGCTGTAAAAGGATAAAATTAAACTTGATGTGATAAAACACAGTAATTTTTCAGTTAAAAATAAGCAACCAAAGGCACACTATAAAAAAAATAAAATCTCAATAAGGTGAAAGATAAAAATGAATTCTTAAAGAGTTTTAAAAATGAAGGAAGATACTTCAAATTCAGCTAAGAAAGAAGCCACAACTAAAAGAGCATGCAGGTGAAACTATGTACTGACTAATTTATAATGATTTGAAGATGGCTCTCAGCTCTTTAAAAATATGGAGACAGGGGCACTTGGGTGATCTCAGGGTTCATGAGTTTGAGCCCCACTTTGGGCTCTCTGCTGTCAGTCCAGAGCCTACCTGGGATCCTTTGTGGCCCCCTCTCTCTGGCCTTCCCCTGCTCATGGTCTCCCTCTCTCTCTCTCTCTTTCTCTCAAAATAACATAAACATTAAAAAATGTAGAAAAAATAAAATATACAGAGACATACATATTTAAAATTTGAATCTGTTTTACTTCATTTTTCAAGAAATAACTCTTTTCCAACTAAAAATAAAAACTTCATCTTTGAAGACTTAGAAAAAAATCTGTGACATCATTTTTTACTCACATTCTTAAAGTTCATGGTGAAGAAAAAAAGACTGCTTTCCTTTCCTTTGGCTCATGAAAGCACAAAGTCCTCCAGTAGGAGGAAGGCACCGGGCTGTGTCGGAATGAGCAAACCAGGAAGAGGAGGAAGATGGGCTTTAAATTCCTGCCATGGCACTCATCCCCTCTGTTAATATTTGTCCAGTGAAAATCAGCAGGAAATTGGGAGTGCCAGATCAAGTAATGATGCAAAACAAAAACCCACAGAAAGATACGGTATTGTTGTTCAGTAGGAAGAACAAGAAGAAGAATTAAGATACTCCACTTACATTTCGTTTTGCATTGTTAAGTTCATAGCATGCCTTTGACAGTTCCTAGTGTTTTCAGATCTTTCTCCCAACCTTGTGAGGATTTGCTAGCACTATAAAGAGTAATGATGCTGTATCCAGTAACAGCATATTGGTATTAGCCTTCTATGTTTTTACCCTAGTCATTTCTGATATTTAATTTTAAATAGCACACCACACATTTTGAGATTATGAAATTCCTTCCACATGAGAAAAAGCACACAATTTTAATTAATAATGACTCATCCTGCTAAGCACATTTTAGTAAGGCATTTTCCATGTTTCCTGTCTCATGTGGAATAAAAGTCAGTTCTTCATACTACCTCTGCCTGTAGAGACGACACAACCAGTTGGTTTATTCTTAGTACTTTACTATAAAATACCCCGATGGCACCAGCAGAATGGAGCTGGGGGACTGAGTTGAGGACCCCATGGTTCCTAGTTATCAGCTAACTCTGCTGTGATCAGCTCCTTTCCTAGAATTCAATCCCTATAGTGTCCCTGGATCTCTGAGCACTCCAGCATAGACAAACCCTCCTCTATCCTCTTATGTCCAGACCCCACAGAGAATTTATCCAAATTTCTTCTCAGTTGTTCCATGGATTTTAAGAATAATTTTTTAAAGTTTATGAAACCCTAGAAGGGCCAGATTTTCAGGTCCCAAAAAGGAAGAACTCACATTACCCCATTATATAAAATTTTGGCTTGTTAGAATGTGGACAAAAATGAACATTCCCTGGGATGAAAAGACTAGAAAATGTGCAAGGGTTCCTTCTGGGGCAATTCACTGGAAACCACGATGAACTTGTGCCTCTTGGCAGAATTCCGTAGATCAGAGTCAATGGGAAAGGAGTCTCCTTGATAGTGTTCAAAGGATTGACTTAATGAAAAACCAAGAGAAACTCTTTGGAAGTTTTTTCCTTAGTAATATTGACAGCTAGAGTGAATCTCTGTTGTGTACCATGCTTAAAATAATGAGCATTACTGTGTACTACTCAAGTATCAGCTCTGAAGACTCATATGATGATGTTCACAACAACCTCATGAGGTTGGTGTGCTTGTTACCCTCACTTCCAGAGGAGGAACTGAAGCCTCAAGAGTTAAAAAATGTTCCCAAAGCTTCACAGTAAATGGCAAAAGCAGTGTTCAGAGTCTCTAATCTTAACCTATACTATATTAACATCACTGGTGCCATCAATATTTAAATCTGATTATATTTTGAGAAGATTCAGAGATCGGTCACTTATTCTTATGATTGTGCCTTCACTTACCCTCCTTCGTAACAAATTGAGATAAGATTCCCAAACTAGAGGCATTCCGGATGAGTAATACAGCATAATGTATAAGATGCCTTTCACGATATAAAGCGCATACCAATCACCTGAGGATCTTATTAAAATGCAAATTTTGACTCAGTAGCTCAGGGATGGGTCGGAAGATTGTGCATTTCTAACATGCTCCCAGATGATGCTGAGATTCTGAATACATTTTAAGTAGCAAGAACATACTGGAAAAGAGCAACCCTGTTTGAGAGGATCTGCAACAGAATCTCAGCCAGGCAGCTGTTGAGCTGTACATTTTCTAAGCTTCCTGAAATTTCTCATTTGTAAATTATAGGCAATAGTACCAAACAAGCTTATCTCACACAACTGTTTTTGATGATCAAATTAGATAGAGCTTTTTAAA
This sequence comes from Panthera leo, assembly GCF_018350215.1. NCBI lineage: Eukaryota > Metazoa > Chordata > Mammalia > Carnivora > Felidae > Panthera > Panthera leo. Next base: position 188,386,636 of record NC_056682.1, read on the forward strand.
GTGCCCAAAAAATAATGGGGATCTTGGGTGGCTCAGTAGCATCTGACTTTGGCTCAGGTCATGATCTCGCTGTTCGTGAGTTGGAGCCCCGCGTGGGGCTCTGTGCTGACAGCTCAGAGCCTGGAGCCTGCTTCAGAATCTGTGTTTCCCTTCCTCTCTGCCCCTCCCCTGCTTGCGCTCTCTTTGTCTCTCTCAAAAAGAAATAAACATTGAAAAAATGTGTTTAAGTGCTCAAAAAATAAATAAAAAGGCAGCCGTTACTATCATTATTAACATGAAGCTCAAATTTGATTAGTTCAATGTCCTCCCCAAAGCCTACCTGAACCTCAGATCTATCTTGCCTATTAAAACATTTATCAGACAAATTTTTCTGCTCGGTTCTGTGCACATGTGATCCTGAGGTCACATTGAATTCAATGGCTTTAATCACTCAAAGAATAAGGACCCATAATTCCTTATCCACAAAGCTGTTTTTACAAGCTTCCTATGAAATTATAGCCTGAGAAGACAGTATTACACACACTCTCTATGGATCTTATCTTAATTTCATGACTCTGGTCTGTTCCTGGGAGTGATCTGAGTGTGTTTTAACAGTGTTGTTATCTGAAGTTATTCAAGTTTGTTGACAATGTGGGTTTCCTACCATCAGCACCTCCCCTTGCTTCCCCCCTAATTCCATCAATCACAGCCTAACACCGAGGGCCACCAAGTAAGGGCAGTCTCTGCAAAGTCTCAAGACTCAGCTTTCTAAACACCCTTGACTACGAGTGACAGGTTTGCCAGGATCTGGCATCTCAGATTGTCCCTATGAAAATGCTAATTGTGAAAATGCCAATTGTTTTTTTGGAAACCTTGAAAAAGTCATGATTTACTCATAAATAAAGGAGTCTCCCTTTTTCCTGTGGAACTCAACCAGCATCTATTCATTCATTTAACAAATATGTGTTGAACAGCTGATGCTGGGCTTCGTGCATGACTTGTGGGAGACAAAGATGAATGAATCATAGATAGTAAATGTGTGACCTTAGTATTCAGACAGTCCAGGTTCATACACCCATTCCATTAGTTTTTAGGCTTCTGATCTTGGGCAAACTAAAAAGTTACTGAGTTCAGTTTCTTCCTTGGTAAATGATTTGGATGAAGCTTATATAAAACAGTATTTATAATATGACTTTATAATATTTGGCCATAGCCAATTTCTAAAATATGATGGTTTGGGGTTACTAAGCAGTCCTATATGGAGTCCACGGAGATCTGGAAGATCCAGAGAATCTAATACATTCAATACAGTGTCAGGAGTTCTGAATCATAGAGAGAGGCACAAGATCGGCCTCCAGAGTAAAGTGATTTTTCTAAATTATTTTACTTTTATCTCTCAAAAGTTTACCTTCTTTTCAATAAAATTCTATGATCCCTAGGAAGAGAAAGCATCAAGGAGCATTTAATAAAACTAAAGCAGGAACAGACATTTGTAGAATTGAATTAAGCGATGCTAGGATTTTCAGGATTAAAATTTTTGTCCTACTGTATTTGGGATTCACATTTGGTTAATGTGAATTACAGAGGGATTATACTTCATTTGAAGAACATGTTCTTGAGGACCTCAAGCAATTTAAAGTCTTAAGTAGATGTTTCCATAAGCCTAAAAATAATGACCAGGGTTTCTATTACAAGCATTAAAGAATATTGCCTTATCCTGGCTAGCTCACCATTCATTCAGCCTGCCAGCTTTGAAGTTATGAAATTCTTAACAAGTGTAACAAAAATTTGAGTATTGCCTTACTTTAAAATTTCACATAGTGTGAGACTTTATTACTTATACAGTATTATTTCAAATTTGCATGCAAAATGCGACTACACTTTATGGAAGGGTAACTCAAAGCATTCTCTCAGGTAAGTAACATTTTGATGTGGTCAAGATGGTTACTTACAAAAAGGTATCGGACAACATCTGCCAGATTGGCATACAATTAATTTTCTTTAGCAGGACATAGCCCCTCAGCTGCTGTGATAAATTTTAACATCAGATTTTCCTGGCTCAGTTTCTAATAAATAAAAATCCTAAGCATCAGACAAAGCTGCCTGTTTTCAAGGACAATATTTTACATTGTGTGTCAATCTAAAGCATTACTTACTAAAAATAAATTAGCAGGGAAAGCCACTCATATCCATCTTAGGGACATTGATTTGTTGCTCTTGATTTTTCTGTAGTGCTGATAGAGAATTTAGGATTAAAGTATTAGGGAATCTTTCCACTTACACAGTTTAATTCCACATGACTTATTCTGAACCCACATTGATATAATTTGTAGATATCACTTCTACCTCGACATGTACAATATTGTGACTAATGCATATTGACCATTTCAATGGACTTGTTGAGTTGGAAATCTGCATCTGTGTTCTTTTCTAACTGCTGAGAATGTGCAAATATCTTTTCTGTATTAGGAGATGCAGACCTGAGTTTAAATCCTTACCTACTTGCTGAGGGATAGAGAAGTGACCTAAAATCTCTGATATATTTAGGTTTTTGAGTATAAAATAGGGATCAAACCTAGCTTACAAAATCCTTACAAAAAAGGATGAGGGATAACATATATAAGATGCCTAGCACTCGGCCTAGCATGTAGCAGGTACAAAATAATTGGTAATCACACTACGATCTTGTATATAAAGTCTTAACATACAGATCCGTGGGCATCAGCCACTCAACTACAGTTTACATTTATTTATTCAGCTTATTTTTAATTGAGAATCAACTATATGCCATACACTTAGGTACTGGGAATAAAGCAGTAAAAACAGAAAACCCATGCCACCAAGGAATTTACTATCTAGTGGAGTCAGGCAGACAATAAGCATATAACTAAAGTGCATTGTATATTAACAGTGACAGGCACTATGGATAGGGCTACGAACGTGCTGCTGTACCTGGAAAGTCACTGTTTATGTCAATTGTCCTGGTATCATTATCATAATGCCCCCTTTTATTTTCAGTGGTGTTCCAGGTTAGACAATAGATTTTTATGATTAACTGTAATAGTTGCCCAGGGCTGCCATAACAAAAGACTGGGTGGCTTAAACAACAGAAATTTATTTTCTCATAGCTCTGGAGGCTAGAAGTTCAAGATCAAAGTGTCAACAGTTTGGTTTCTCCCAAGGCCTCTCTCCTGAGCTTGCAGATGAATGCCTTCTCTCTGTATACTCACATGCCCTTTCCTCTGTGCTCAACACATCCCTGAAGTCTCTTCCTTTTCTTCTAAGGACACCAGTCAGACTGGATTAGGGCCCACCCCAATGGCCTCATTTTAACTTAATTCTTTCTTTCAAGGCTCTGTCTCTAATACAGTCACATTCTGAGATACAGGGAGTTACGTCCTCAACATCTGAATTTGTGGGAGACACAAATCAGCCCATGTAATAAACCAATCGGTGGGGTAAAGTAAAGCAGAAAAGAGGAATAGGGAGTTGGGTGACAGTTCTGGTTTCAATAGGACGACCAAGGAGGTCTCACTGTGTTGGCTGCATTGGGAGTAGAGACTTGGAGGTGAGGGAGTGATCGTGAAGATATTTGAGGTGAGATATTACAGGAGCAGAGACCAGTCAGTGGCAAGTTCAGAATGAGAACAGTGAAATAGGAGATAAGATAGACAGATAAACTTTGGTGGGAGGACTGTGCACACTTTGTAGGTCGTTGTAAGGAGTCTGGCTATTGGTCTAGATGATATGGAAAATCATGTGATATTCTAGTTAGCTTGAGAAGGAAGCAGAGATCCTCACTTCTAGTTTAGTTCTTTGTAAATGCTTATCCTCAGCAGAGATTTACCCAAAACCCTGACTGCAGAATATAGAACATATCATCTCCAAAAGGGAGAAATCCACTCAATCATGGTGTGTCATAAATTAATTCACCTAGGATAAACATGCTTAGTGGGAGTTTGCAAAAACATATCAGTACTATTAAGAAGTACTATTAATCAGTGCTATTAAGAGCACCATGTCTTATATTTTGAAGGACTCCATATTCAAAGGAAGTGTTCTAGAGGATGAATATATGGCCATGATACCATTTGATTTTTTCTGACATTCTTGAAAATTTGTTAATTGACTTCTGTATTAGTTTCTTATGGCTTCTGTAATTAATTACTACAAATAGTGGGGGTGCCTGAGTGTCTCAGTCATTAAGCATCTGACTTCAGCTCAGGTCATGATCTCACAGTTCATGAGTTCGAGTCCCACAGTGGGTGAACTCGAGCCCTGCTTCAGGTAAAACACAAGCCTTGGGTGAGCCCCACTTCTCTCTCTCTCCCTCTGTCTCTGTCTCTCCCTCTCTGTCTCCCCCTCCCTCTATCTCTCTCCCTCTCCCTCTTTCTCTGACCCTCACTCACTGGTGCCCTCCACCTCTCTCTCTCTCTCTCAAAAAAAAAAAAATACTATAAATAATGAAAAGGTATTCTCTCACAGTTTAGGAAACCAAAAATCTGAAATTAAGGTGGCAGCAAATGTGGTTCCTCCTGGAGTTTCTGAGGAAGAATCTATTTCATGCCTCTCTTTTAGTTTCTGGTGGTTGATGGCAATCACTAGCATTCCTCGGCTTGTAGCTACAGTAATCCAGTCTCTACCTCCATCTTCATATGGCCTTCTTTCTTAGGGCCCATTTGAGTTAGCCGATTCACTTGGTCAGGGGTGATCAGGCATAGCTAATGTTTAAGCCACCCTGGCGATTCTAATGGGTAGCCAGGGCCAATTAATTGGTATTCACAAAATCGTAAACACCTGAGCTTTAATGCATATCGTATCTGATTATCATCCCAAGTGCCTAACACAGGGTCTGCCTTATAATATATTCAATAGATATCTATTGGTTAAAGAACAAATAATTTTATAGAATAAATGCAGTTTTGAACGAAGATTACATACAGTGACCCAAAAGAATAGGAAAGTAGTGTTTCACATTGGAAGTCATAACGGATTATATGTTATTTCTTCTAGCATTTGAAGGTTTTGCAGAAACAATTACTTCATCCATCTCCTAACTTCCTTGAGATTAGTAAATGTCACATATTATTAGCCCCATTTTTCAGATGAAGAAATTGGATCTCCTAGTGCAGCTTTCCCTTCAACTGCATTATTATTTTTTAATACCACAAGGAGTTTGATAGATGTCCTAAAGCAAATAGAATTAGAGGCAGCATTTCTAGTAAAGGAACATAGGTCACCAAGTTTTCAGTACTATATTCAAGATGGGATGATTTAAGAAGCCTAACTGAGGGGATGGGGGAGGAAATAGAAAACCATTCCACAAAGTGAAACAAATATGCTATGGCAAAAGGTTTCACAGTTAGACCCAGTAAGTGAAATAGTCCAATGATCTATTAGAGCCATTATTAGTGTAGTAGAGAAGTCAGAATGTCTGACCCAGATTCAGACAGATGGACATGTGGACATCCTGGGCCTGCCACTTAAAAGCTGCATGCATGTCCCTACCTTTCATTCCCTTGGCTGTCATTTGGCTATCATGTTATTATCTGCCACATGGAGTTCTTGTGCAGGTTAAATGATACAATGCTTGTAAAGTGCTTGGCACATAGAAAGTCCTTCTTATTGTTGGGTTATAACACTGCATTTTAGGCATCATTTATCTCCTTCTTTCCTAAGGGCATGATTGAGTTCAAGTGAAATTCAAAGAACTTTCCTGTTTTACTGTTAATCCTGGCATTATTCTGCGTGTGACCCAGGTGAGGTCAAAGAGGCTCAGTGAGGTTAGGTTACTTGTCCGAAGTCTCACAAACAAAAGTGGCAGAGCTTAGATTCGAACTACTTCTTTCTGATTCCAAAGAGGCATGTCTTTCCACTACAAATGTTATAATCAGTTTGTCCCAAATTGTTTACATTTTTTTATGTTGGTAAAAATACTTAACATGAGATCTACCCCTTAAAAGATTTTTAAGTGCAAAATGCAGTATTGCTGACCAGAGACATTGTCACACAGCCCATATGCAGAAGTTATTCCTCTAGCACAACGGAAACTTTATACCCATCGGAAAACATCTCCCGATTTCCACCTTCCCCGAACCCTGGCAAACACCAGTCTCCTTTCAGCTTTGAATCTGACTACTTTATAAATTGAAATCATGCAGTATTTGTCCTTCTGTGACAAATAATTTCACTTAGCCTAATGTCCTCAAGGCTCATCCATGTTGTCATGTACAGGATTTTCTTCCGTTTGAAAGCTGAAAAATACTATATAGTATTATAATAAGATTGCATTGTATCCAAATAATTTCATTTTAGATCCCTGTTTCATTTTTCCTGATAATTATAGCTATTTTTAAAATGAATTTCCATGCTTACATTATTTACCATGTAATGAAGTGGCCATTTTGTCAATAACTGCACATTATTCTACAGGAACAGACCTCACTGGTTGTTGCTAATATAATTTATCATCTTAAATTGGAACACTTTGGATATGAAGAGGGGTTGCTAACAGATGGAATGTTAAGACCATTGTCATAAATTGGTGCTGTCCTGGGCAAGCCCTACCCACAGAGAATTCCAGATAATTTCCCAACTCCCACACAAAAGATCTCACCACATAAGCAGTTTTGGTAATTTGTGCAAAGGAACAAAGGAAAATTGGGTTTCAATGATGAATTTTAATTTTTTTTTTAAATTTTTTTTTAATGTTTATTTATTTCTGAGACAGAGAGAGACAGAGCATGAGTGGGGAAGGGGCACAGAGAGAGGAAGACACAGAATCTGAAGCAGGCTCCAGGCTCCTAGCTGTCAGCACAGAGCCCGACGCGGGGCTCAAACCACAAACCGTGAGATCATGACCTGAGCCGAGGTCGGTCATGCAACCGACTGAGCCACCCAGGCACCCCTCAATGATGAATTTTAAAGGAACCCAAAGAAAACTGACACCTTTTCCATGTTGTTTTCTGCTAGTATTCTCTGACTAGTTCTGCCAAGAGAATACGGCAGTCATGTGGACAACCACAAGCACTTAGTACTCATTTAGGAAGCATCACAGCTCAGGACGCCTAGGTGGCTCAGTCTGTTAAGCACACGACTCTTGACCTCAGATCAGGTCATAATCTCACTGTTGGTGAGATCGAGCCCAGCATCAGGCTCTGTACTGACAGCATGGAGCCTGCTTGGGATTCTCTCTTTCCCTCTCTTCTCTCTGTCCCTTCCCTGGCTCTCTCTCTTTCTCTCAAAATAAACTAAAAAAAAAAAAAAAGCATTGTAGCTCTTGACCATCCAGTTGTTTACTAATATTTGCCTATGATAATGTACAATAATTATCCTGTACTCAGATAAAGCTTTCTCTAAATTTTTCATGAGGCATGCAGTCAACACAAAGGTTAAGATTCAGTGGGACCCTGTTTTGATTGAGAGACTGAGCCAGAGGCAGAGAGAGACAGAGACAGAGATAGAGCAGAGAAAGATAAAGGAGAGGTGCAAATAGAGACATTGAAGGACAAAGAGAGAGAAACCTGGGGCCAGAGAAACACGGAGGTGGAGAGTACATGGGAGACAGAGAGGCAAGGAAGTGACCAAGGCTAAGGAAGAGACGGAGAGGGGGAGCTGGAGAAAACAGAGGCAGAGAGAGACACGGAAGAGACCCCCAACAGCTGACAGACAGATTGGCATTCATTTTATGAGAAACAGGTGTCTTCAAGTAGCAGCCCTAAATAGAGGCAAATTTACTCTATTTGCATTGAGATTCTGTAGATTATTTCCAGCAAATTCAGGCACCTTGTAGCTTCTTTCTTCTGGATTAACTGATAGATAAAATGTAACTCTTTTACAGTCAGGGAAAACAAAACAGGTCAATTAAGAAGGTCAGTGCTCTGCCTCCAAAAGTCATAAAGTTCCAAATTAAATGTAGCTATTTCCTCCTCATTTTCAGTCATTAACCCTGATGCTGCCCTTCTTAAAGGTGAACAATTACATTCCGGGCTGACTGCGGGATCATTAACAATCGGTATGGATGAAAGCAATTTTCAGTAAGAATTATCACCAGAGTATGAACCCCAAATTATCTGGTCTCTGTTTTTTTCAGGAATAAATTTGGAAATACAAAATGAACTGCATGTGTGTGTATTTATAAGCTTTAAAGTTATTTAAAAATAACTTATTTAAAAAATAAACACACTGGCAGAATAGTTCGCATTTGCAGCTAGTCAAGAAAATAGTCCGTCGCCTCAACATCAAGTCAATGTTCATACATCAGCTTGTCACTGATTCAAAGGAGGGAGACACAGATGGGATCACAGTACCACTGGAACTCCTGGTGATTTGGTCATAGTTATTGATTCCTGGGAAGACACCATGTCTATGGAAACATCATTAGCTATTTTTCTCCACCTGCCATCCACAGGCTGAAGATCTAGGAAGAAAAATACTGTCCATAGTTCAAAAGCACAAGATAGAAGCTGATCAGGGCTGTGAATTATGGAGTAGGAACCTTTATTCCCACGCAAAGCCACAGAAAATACTCATTTTTGCTACAGGAAGAAGAAAGATAAGCATAATTCTCATTGTGGTGAAATTACCACTTCTATTACCATCATCTTTACTTGTTCAATTCATAATTCATGACCCATCACTCACCGCTGAAACCTGACATTTACATGTAGTGGTATTTCTTGTGGAACAGGAAAAGCAGTCAGTGAAAAATGACCACTGGCACATAGCTCTCCTGAAATCTGGAGGGTCACAAATACAGGGCAACCAGCCTGATACTGGGCTGATTGATTTTCAGTAATGTCAGGCTTTGTAAGATGAAACCTTTCCCACCAGGAAAAATGAATGCATTTCATCCAGTTATATCACAGTTTGAAGTGGCTTATGTATTTGCACACTTACTTTTTATTCTTTTTGCATTACTTTGTTTCGGGATTTTTGAAGTGCTGGAACTCTAGTTTGGTTTGACTTCTCAGTGCAAGAATAAGGGAGTTGACTTCATTTTGATTTCTCAGGCAATGAATTTATGAATAGATCCTTGGACTCGAGGTTTACATAGCCAATTAATTTAAGGTATCAATCTGCCTATTGTAGGTGCCCATAAGTATTAATTGAATAAACTAATGAATAAAGTTAATCACTCAACAAATATATATTAGTGCCTAATATATGTAATACATTGCACTAGTTGATAATAATGCTAGTAATCAAAACGGAGTAAGAAACTGTCTCATCTCATTAGATATGTTTTCTCAAATACCGCTCCACTTAATCCTTCCCTGGCAACCACATTGAAAAGTACCAGTTTACCCCACCCACCTCCCAACCCATCCAACAGAAGTCTCTGCTTTCTATCTGACAAACTTTATATTTTGCTATTTATTTTTGTTTATTATTTTTCCCTGACTATAATGTGTGATGAAAAAAAGTGGGAATTTTGTCTGTTTTGTTCACTACATTATTCCCAGCACCCAGAACAGTGTCTAGCACATTGTAGGCACTCACTGAATGACTTTTGAATAAACGAATTAATGAATGAACAGAATTCTCTCTTCGGTGCATTTGAGATTTAGTGAAAGAAACGTACAAATCAATCATGCAATGCAATAGGTCTTACAATTGATGTAGATGGTTGGAATCTGGAGAGCAGGGACTTTTTCTCGTATGACTGCTATATATCCACAGATCTACGATACACGTTATTTAAATGTTTATAGCACAAGTGCTATGATAAATGCTTTTTAAATAAATGAATAAATATTTATGTGATGTCAGGTTTTTAATCTATCAAAGAGTATTTATGGGGGTAAAATGTCCTGCATACTAAGGCTCTCTGCCTGATGACCTACCTCACGCTTAATTTTCTTTTAGTGCTATTGGCTGGGGAATGCAGCCAGAATCATCCTGAGTGGAGAGCCTTCTTACACAGACGTCTGTTTAGTGTGTGGGGAAGAGACTCTTCACACACTGTGAGGAAATACACCATGCAGATTTTAAATGCATCTGCTAAGTATAGACGTGCAGCTAATCTGTTTATTTTGAGACCTTCATATAACACAGATAGTCTGGTTTATTCTTTGAGCAGATATTGATTAAACACTTTTTACATAATAAGCATTATGCAAGGTAATTAGGATACAGTAGTAGATAAGACAGACTTGGTTTCTGATTTCATGATACAGTTGAATACAGTCCGCTGTGTTAGTATGCTCTCTCTATGCTTTTCTGTTCCTCTGTCCCTGACTTCTTTGGGGCTAACTGAATATTTTTGGTATTCCATTTTAATTCCTCAATTGGCTTTTTAACTGTACCTCCTTTTACTATTATTTACTTGTTTCCCTAGCATCTAGAGTTTGTAATATGTCTCCTTCACTTAATCAGACTACTTAGCATGAATATTGTACCACTTAGTGTAAAATGTACTATCAGTAAAAGTTCCATTTACCTTCTCCTATGTCTTCTGCTATTGTCAGAAATTTTATATCCACAAATGTAACGAACTCCACAATACTTATTTTTGTTTTATACAAAAGAAATAAGAGGAAATAAGATACTATTTTATATTTGTTCCCATATTTTCAGTTTTTCCTTTATTTTGCTCTTTACTTATTTCTACCTGTAGATGTTCATACCACGTCATTTCCTTTAAGCCTGAAGAAATTCCTTTAGCACTTCTGGTAATGCAGCTCTAGTAGCTATGGTTTTTCTCAGCTTTACTGTATCTGAAAATGTCTTTATTTCACTGTCCTTCTCAAAAGATTATTTTCACTGAATATAGAATTCTCAGTTGAAAGTCTTTGTAGTCCCTCAGCACTCATTCCATTGTTTTCTGGCTTCTATTGTTTCTGATGAGAAACCATTCTCATATATTATTTTACCTCTGTATGTAATATGTCCTTTTCTTCTAGGTTTGGGGGTTTTTTTAAGTTTTTTTTTTTTCTCTAATTTTTTTTACCAGTTTGTGATATGCCTATGCATGAGTCATCCTGTATTTATCTAGATCATGGTTCAAAATGTTTTCTGGATCTGTACATTAATGTTTATAACTAAATTTGGAATATTTGGGACACTTTTTTCAAACTTCTCTCTTTTTATCTTATTTTTTATCTTATTCAAGCTCATAAATCTTTTTTCAGTAGTCCCTGTCTGATGTTGTCCATCTAAAGAAGTGTTTCTATTTTTGATATTTTACTTCTCATTTTTAGAATCTTCATTTATTTCCTTTCTATACTTTTAATGTTATTGCCAAATGTTTTCAACTGTTTACTGATTATGACCATCTTTTTTGCTAATGTCATTTTGACATCTGTGTCATCCCAGAGTCTATTTCTATCGATTGTTTTTCTTAAAATCTTGATTATGGGTCACATTTTTCTGCTCCTTTACATGTTTTTTCATTTTTGGTAGCATGACGGACATTATTACAATACATTGTAAGGAATTTGGAATTCGTTATGTTCTTTTCAAGTGTGTCAAATATTTTCTGGAACGTATTCCATAGTTACTAGCACTTCCTTTTGGTCTTACCAACTTTTGTTCTACTGTTTGTTAGGATAGGTTAATTTTGGTTTTATATGTAGTCATGGGGTGTGGCCTTTACCCTGGGAAATGATCCTTACTCCAAGAACATAGTCTCTGAGCTCTCCAGTGAATGCCAGTGGTATTTAATGCACCACTGCACTTTACTCCTTCATTCCTTCCTTTCCTTTTGTTTTTCTTTTACTTTTTCTTTTTCTTTTCTTTTCTTTTCTTTTCTTTTTTTTTTAATGAAGTCAGAATTTCAATATTTCCCAGCATGACATGACTTCTGGTATTTCCATTCAATTCTCAGCCCTTTAGCAGCTTCTGCCTCCTAAGTATTATGGAGTCTGATCCTGAACATGCATCACTCAGGCCTTGATCAGTGACTATATTAGGCAGGCTTCTCCAGAGAAACAGAATCCACTGGAGATAGATAGATAGATAGATAGAGATACAAAGAAAGAGATTTATTATGAAAGAATGGCTCACACAATTATGGAGGCTAAGAAGTCCCCCAATCTGCCATCTGCAAGCTGGAGGTCCAGGAAAATTGGTGGTATAGTTCCAGTCCAAACCCAAAGGCCTGAGAACCAGGAGCCCCAATGTCTGGGAGCAGGAGAAGATGGATGTTCCAAATGAGGCAAAGAACAAATTCACCCCTCTTCTGCCTTTTGTTCTATCCAAACCCTCAACTTACTGGATGATGACCACTATCATTGGTAAAGGTGATTTTCTTCACTCAGTCTACCAATTTGAATGCCAATTTCTTCCAGAAACATCCTCACAGATACCCTCAGAAATGATGCTTTACCAGCTATCTGGGCATCTATTAGCTTAGCCAAGTTGAACACAAAATTAATCATCACAATGACCCACATTTAATCTTCACACAAATCCTCCCTTCTGATGCACATAGCAGAATCTCTCTTTTCCTACACCCTCTCCTGAAAATTCCAGTCCCTTTAGGAGTCCAGAATTCTGATGTCTGCCATTTCATCTCAGTAAGCATGGTCTCCACCTCTCGGAACTATGGAAAGGACAAGCCACTTGGCAGAGAGAGACAGGGCATTTGTGGAACTCAACTCTTGGGTTTCTTTTCTCTCTTGCACTACAGTTCTACATTGCTTGTTTTTCAGCACTTGAGAACAGTTGCCTCATGTGGCTTGACCAGTATTATGGATGCTTATAGTGGGATAACACATTCAGCAACATTTACTCTCTAAAGCTGGAAGTAGACATCTTCAATCTTACACCGCAGTAAGGAAGACATATGTCAAATATCTAATTGAGTCATCAATTGTTTTAATTAGATTCATGATAATGCCATGAAAGAGAAATATAGGAAACTCTAGGAGCATGTAATAGAGCTGTTCATAATCTAGTTCCGTTCATCATGCAGTGTTTTTCAGAAAGTGATTATCGACCTGAAATCTCAAAGATGACAAGAGTTATCAAAGCCACAAGGAGGTAAAACAAAAGTTCAGTGAGAGGTAATAGCACCTGGAAAGGACCTGTGGCAGGAGGACCCAAAGAACTGAAAAAAAAAAAATTAATATCTAGCATCTATTGAAAGTACATTGTGAACAATCACTGCTTTATATTATATCATTAGATTCTAATAGATACTATTACTAATCCATTCTGTTGACGAGGAAACTGAGATTCAGAGAAATTCAGTAACCTTGCCCAGTGCCATAAAGTACTGAGATCTGAATCCAGGTTGTTTTAATACAGTGCTTGAACATTCAACCACTACACTTTAAGGGAAAAAGAGCAGAATGATCTATAGCAGAGAAGGGGGCGGAGATAGGGGAAGTTTTATGATGTCTGCATCCTGACTTACAGAAGCTTAAGTTCTCATTGAGTAGAAAAGACTGTAAAAACAAGGTAGATTAAGGAGTGCATGTTGTGATGAGCACTGGGTGACATATGGAATTGTTGAATCACTGTATTGTACACCTGAAATTAATATAACACTGTATTTTTACTACACTGGAAATAAAATAAAATTAAATTAGATTAAATTAAACTAAATTAAATTAAATTAAATTAAAATGTTTGCCTTTCCACATATTTTGGGAAATTTTATGTTATTTTTAACACTTATGATAAATCATTTTCCTATTTATTTGGAAGGTAAAGCCCCTAGAGAATTTGAATAATGTCTGTAGTCAAATAAAAGTTGATTTATCCATCTACCAGGGGTAAACAAAAAAGTTAGAAATTATACACAATTTCTATTTAAATATACTTCAAAACGGGATCTTTAAACTGTGTTCTTACAACCAAGATCCTTTAGTATAAATCCTTTTGTTTCAGAAAGAAAAGACAGAAACCCAAAGAAGTTTAATTATCTGTCCAAGGGCACTCAACTTGAAATAGTAAAACAGGGGCCTGAAGTCTGGGACGTCTGACTCCTGATTAGAAACAGCAACCTGTCTACCTTGTAGTCCCAAGAGAATTTCAAAAGACATTCCAAGGAAGAACATCATTAATTAGCAAATTGGGGTAGAGTCGGGGAGTGACCATTAATAGTTGTGAATGTTTAGGAAACAGGTAGATCCCTCCCTACACCCAGAGCTGAGGGTCCAGCAGCTGTCACATAGAGTGAGCTTGGCAGGTATCAGAATCTAAGGGAAAAAGAGGAAATCGAGCAAGTGGTAAATATTTCTTGAGTGTTTGCCATGTGCCAATTTCAGGGATGATAGTGGAGTTTGGCTGGACATCAAGAAATCAAACTTGAAGTATAGGAGCTGGGTAAGAGGTACAACTACAGTCTCTCTTCTGCTGATAACTGGTAGAACCTTTGCTAATTCCTTATCATAATAGGGTCTCACTCTGTAATAGGATGTGGTACCCAGAATAGTAGAGTGTCAGCACAGGAGCAACAGAGAAGATGGAACAGAGGATGGAAAAGTCCTTTCCTTCAGGAAGGTTGGAGATACAACAGAGAAAGTTTACTGGAAGCAAGTGTGTTTGAATTGAGTTTTAAAGGCTGGATGGGCCTAGTGAAGTTGATAATTGGTGGAGGGCCACTGGACTGTACATACAATGGCAAGGGGAGTTGGAAATGGCACATAGAAAGAGGAGCAGAATGTTCTACTTGGGACACTAAAATCAAGCAAAATCCTACTGACCCAGAGAAGTTTACAAAGGAGACAGCACTTAGATGAATGTGTCCCTCTTAAATGTAGAAGGAAGAAGCCACCTAAATGGTCTGCTTTATGTAAACCAGATTTATTTTACAAGTTTAAAAGCTTACTTATATACTAATCAGGGAAATGAAATCAGGTCTTGTTTTGGTATTGAAAGTAAATTTATTCACTCGTTTGTCAGACATTTATTGATGTCCACTTACATGCCAGGCCATCAATTAGCACTCGGGATATCAAGGAAACAAGACATTTCACACCTTATAAGTGTCAAGGGCAGGGGAGAGATTTGTTTTGTGTGTTCCAACAAAGGCAAGAACAGCCTGGTTATTGGTTGATGGTCCAGTGCAAGAGGGTGGTGGAAATCTTGCCAAAGAGGGAGACAGAGCCGGCAGAGCCGGACTGGGGTCCACGGTAGGAAGTGTGTTTTGTTCCTAAGGATAACGTGAAGGTTGTAGAGGGCTTCTAAGCATAGAAATGATATGATTTGATTTATGTATCTACTGGTTCACTGTCATCCCCCATCACAAAAGATCTATCAGATTTTTTTTACCCGGTTCCCACTGATGATGGGGTCGCACATCTCCAAAGGGAAATAAATTAGTAGACTTGTGGTCAGAGCTCTACAATTCCATTGGAAGACGGTCTAGCCTAGATTTAAATGGATTCTCTTGTTATTGCTTTATGTTCAACACCTTCTGAACTAATTTGGAGGGGGGACAATATGTATGCATCGGCAGGCAAACTCAGGCTCTGGGCACTCCGAGTGGGCAAGCTGATGCTGAGCAGGGCAGCTGTGGCTCCTGACACCCAGAGTAGTTTCAAGCATTTACCAACCTGACCATCCAAGTGCTGTGGATTTTCCTTGATTCCTCCCCAACCATCGGAAGTGCTCCGTCTTTTCCTGGGTTAACATTTTGAGAACACACCTTGTTTCCTTTGCAATTACTCCGCTTGAGTAATTCTGTCCATTAATGTCCACACGTGAAAAATGTGAAGGATTGTTGCATCCCTGGGCATGGCAGCTTATGCTAATGAATCTGCATATCAAGGACATCTATTTTCTCATTTTCAGGGAAGGCAAAGGTACTAACAGGTGATTGCAGTGTGAATGATTTATGCAGAGCATCTATCTCCTCTGTAATCAAAGATGGGGAGCAATGAGAACAGAAGATTGTCACGCGGGCCCTTAACTCTGGTTTGAATATAGAAATTTCAATCCAGTTAACTCTTTCAGTGCTTTTCCCAATCTAAGGCCAAAAAAAAAAAAAAAAAAAGAAGAAGAAGAAGAAGAAAAAGCCAGGAGATTTTCCCTTTACTACTGGAAAGACATACTCGCGAGATTCTATTCCCGCTTGCTAACGCACCATACACTTTAATGCAAGAGACAGAAAGTTTTGAACAGAAAACCTAAAAAATAAGAAAAACGGAGGGGAAAAAAAAGGATTGATTGATTGATTTTTTTCCTTCCGGGGTCCCAACCCACTGCCTGTGATTGCCTGAGCAGATGGCTGCCTCCATACCCTGCCTGCCCAGTTTCCTGTGCTCAGCCGTGTGGCATGCCCGTTTCTCTCCGCAGACAGCATTAACAGCACCGATCGCCTGTGTTCTAGGTTTCCTCTACGCCCAGAACAGCACCAAGCGCAGCATTAAAGAGCGACTCATGAAGCTCTTGCCCTGCTCAGCTGCCAAAACGTCGTCTCCTGCTGTTCAAAGCAAGTTTGTTTGTTTGTTTTCTCCCCCTCCAAACTGTTTGTTTCCTTCATGTAGGTCTGCATGCGCTGCAGTTCTCGCTTCTTAAAAAAAAAAAAAATCAGTATGTTATATTATGCAAAACCAAGTGTATTGATGTACTCTTGTTTACCTAAAGACCCAGGGGATCTTTTGCACAGTTAGGAGGTGCACATGCTGGAAGAGGGACAGCACAATGTTAGTGACAAGAGCCTGGGCTTCAAAACACTTGGAAATCTGTGTGCGATCAGAGGGTGGGAGTAGACTCAGAGGGCTCTTGGGATTCCTATCCCCTGACTTGTTGACAGAGCGCACTTCAACCTGCATTACCTAATAGATTTCCTGATGCACGTGTATGCATTTGGTATGTAATTTAGATAATGCCAAACCTCAGAAACATCACGACGTTAGAAAAACTACTACACAGTGGAAACCGTTGACACAGACACAAGTTATTTCCTTTGTCCACTCTCTCTGTGTTAGTTAGGGTTCCGTCGAAAAATAGAATCAATATATACCATGCATGCACACACACACGTATACATATGTGTATACACATATACGTATATGTATGCACATATATACATATACACAGAAACATGTATATAAAGGTGTTTACTAAAAAATTTTAGTATTTATTTGTTTTTGAGAGCGAGAGAGAGAGACAGAGTGCAAGTGGGGGAGGGGCAGAGAGAGGGAGACACAGAACCCGAAGCAGGCTCCAGGCTCCGAGCTGTCAGCAAAGAGCTTGATGCGGGGCTCGAACTCACGAACCAAGAGATCATGACCTGAGCTGAAGTCAACACTTAACCAAATGAGCCATCTAGGTGCTCCCTAAAAACGTTAGTTTTAAAGAATTGGTTCAGACGCCTGTTTTAGGTGCCCCTAAAAGTGTTTACTTTAAAGAATTGGTTCACATGTGGGCTGGCGTGTCTGAAATGCATAGGGCAGCCTGGCAGCCTGGAAACTCGGACAGGATTTGATGTTTTAGTCTGGAGGCAGAATTTCTTCTTCCTCAGGAAACCTCACTTTTTGCCCAAGGCTGTTCAGCAATGGATGAGGCCTGCCCACGTTATCTAGGGCAACCTCCTTTATGTAGAGTCAACTGATTGATTGCAAATGGTAAACAGGTCTGCAAAACACCTTGACAGCAATATTGAGATTAGTGTTGATTAACTAACTGGGTGCCTAACCTAGCCGAGTTTACACAGAAGACTAACCTTCACTGTCTCCGTCTTCTCTTTCTCTCCAGTTTTGTGACATTCTTAAGGAGTAGAAAGTAGGAGCTAGCCAAAAGTAAATGCTTTATTTATTTTGTAAGGTTACCATATATAATTTATAATAAACCTTTACAAATATTCTGTTTACCAACATTCTTTCATGCACAATTTTTTTCAAACATCAAACAACTGTTAGAATGAGACAGAGAAGGCGGTGTTCTTTGACAGCTAGGAAACACAATATGAAGAAGCTGACTAAAACTTTTTCTAGGTGTGGGGCTATTATCCCTATCTTTGCCGGCTCTCTTTATATCCTGATGCACCATTTTATAGGAACTAATGGACTTAGTGATGTGAAAAATGAGAACACCCTAAAATGACATTAGTCTCTACAACACAAATGGAGAAAATATAGTAAGCATCTCAAACGACCAAATACATCCAGTCAAAAATCCCAGGATGAGAAAAACAAAAAACAAAAAACAAAACAAAACAAAACAAAAACCCATCTTATTTCAGTGGCATTGGTTAAACACAATATATCATGATAATAAGATTTAATTCACTTATTCATTCAACATAAATGTATTATATGTCAGTTCCTATTCTGGTTCTGGGAGATAAAGCAGCTTTAAAATAGCCCTACCCTACTAGAACATTCTGTGGAGAACAAGGGCAGGACAAAATGACTTTTATTAGTGACAATCTGATGTACATTTAAATTATGTATATTTAAATTATGGTTGAGATCCATTGCTTTGATCATTTTTCCCCTCATTGCACACATTACACACACCATCTCACAAACAAAAACATAACGTGTCATCAGCAACCTAGAAGGCCATAATCCCAGAATAATGCCAAAGCCCTAATCCTCCACAATATTGAAGCTGCAGGCATTTTTATTGCCACCATTTGTCAGCAAATGTTTATTAGAACCATTGCTTTTCTCATATCAAGTTGGAATCAAAATTGCCAATTTACCAGAAATTCACTGCAAACGTAGTCATTTGTACACAGTAGACAGGTAAAATATAACTTTAGGATGGGTTCCAGTACTCACTTGGGAAGAACAAAATCGCCATGCCCTAATTGGTCTTCCTGCACCAATCCCTCGTAAAGCCATAACCCAAATAAACGTTCATGGAAAATGCAATGAACGTTTTAACTAAGCATGAAGGAAAAGTCAAGATGTTTCCTGAAAGGAAAAAATAAAAAATATAAAAGACTCCATATAATGAGCAGAATAATTCTAAAAACTGATATTTTTATAAAAAATGGGATTTCAGGGGTGCCTGGGTGGCTCAGTTGGTTGAACACCCCACTTCAGCTCAGGTCATGATCTCATGGTTTGAGTTTGAGCCCCATGTCAGGCTCTGTGCTGACAGCTTAGAGCCTGGAGCCTGCTAGGATTCTGTCTTCCTCTCCCTCTGCCCCTCCCCTGCTCATGCTCTATCTCTCTATCTCTCCATCAAAAATATATAAAGATTAAAAAAATAAAAAATAAAATAAAAGGGATTTCATAAAACTGGCTGATATTGAACCCGTGCTAGACTTGGATTGAGACCCAAAATTCTGCAGACATATCTCCCTTTCCCACTAGCCACCCTCTCCTCACTAGCCACCTGTCACAAGAAAGCTTCAACATGTGGAAGTAGATTATTTGGAAAGGAGATCACATTAATCGCATTGCTATATCAAAAGGGTGGTATTCATGGATCCCTATCCATCATCGGACCCTAAGCAGTTGGGCACAGACTGAAAAGATGATATGAAAACACAAGGCAGATGGTGAGAGCCAGGTGCCCGGAGTGCCAGAGGACCCTTAGGCCACCAGGATGAAAAGCATGGGCACCAAATGTCTGCATGCCAGACCACAGAGAACCCTATGATGAGGTTTGACAATGCTAGTTCTAGGCTTGAATGAGCTGCACTGTGGCTGAGGGAATGAATATTCGCCATCAGATCCCATGCATCTTCAAAGCTAAACGGGCTGAAAGGTAGTTAACAAAGGGCCAATTGTCGTTCAAAATTCCATTTTATTTTCCACAAAGGCAGGTAAGAAAGCGTCTTCATTCCTCAGGTCAGGAAAGTGAGCATTTATCAATATTATGCAAATAACAAAAGAAAAAAATTTCCTACAGAAAGGGCCCTAAACTCCTGCTGAGTTATGGAGCACTTGGATCTCTATTTAAAGAACCTGAGGGGCACCTGGGTGGCTCAGTTAAGCATCTGACTTCGGCTCAGGTCATGATCTCATGGTCCTTGAGTTCAAGCCCCACGTCGGGCTCTGTGCTGACAGCTTGGAGCCTGGAGCCTGCTTCTGACTCTGTGTCTCCCTCTCTGTGACCCTCCCCCATTCATGCTCTGTCTCAAAAATAAATAAACATTAAAAAAATTAAAAAAAAAATAAAATTAAGAACCTGAGAGTTTGGAGCAAGTCTAGGAAGACTTGTAGCATCATCTCACATCTGGTTTCCAGACAGACTCCTCTGTCATCATCGGGGAGCCACGCTGCTTCTTCAAGGAGACACCCATTTGGTGGTTGCCAACTTTGAAGAGCATTCTTCCTCACGCTGTGCCCAAATCAGCCTCCTTTTTAACTTTCAACCATGTTGGGTCCAGTCCAATGCTGGAGAGTAATCTGTAGCACCTGCTCCTTCCTCCACAGGATGACCTTCCTCCTCTTCCCCCTTCTCCTTCAGAACTGGGAGGGTGAGTGGTTGATTCACAAAAGTCACTCCTGTTCATGGCAGTAGATTTATAAAGTATAAAAAAAGATAAGAAATCACACACATACACACACACACACACAAAACACATTCCTAATCCTAGTATACCCCTCTGCCTTGAAGTAACTGCAAATAATAAATAATATCTTTTTCCATTGATGTGTGTGCATTAATGATATCATCTATACCAAATTTTATCCTTCTCTTACATTGCATACTTTCAAAATATTAACCTTGTTATTAAAACTATATTGTCATTCTTAATGGCAGCACATTATCACATTGAAAAGTGACTATATACTATCTTTGACCACATTCCCTGGCTTCTGAATATTTAGATTTTTTTCCCTTTTCCCTTTTTATCCCATAATATAAATAGCACTGAGATAAACATCTCTGTGTATACATCCGTGTATGTCTTTTAGATTATTTTTCTCCTGGATTTTGGAATTATTGGAGAAAAGCATTAAATTATGTGAATGCGAGCTTCCTCATGTATATTAGTAAATTGTTTTTTGCGTTAGCCTTTTAAATATTTAGACACATTATGCGTATTATTTGTTGAGGGTTTTTTTTTGTTACATGGATATAATATCATCAATATTTGGAAACTATAGTCATTTTTTTAAATGCAGACTTGAAATATTTGTTCTGCTGTTTGCCCTTCAAATGAAAGCATTAAAAGAAGTAGCACATGACACAGAGTTTCTACATGAAACGTTATTATAGACATTATTAAATTTTTGAAAATCAAACATATTACTCATCTTTAACAAAAGGCAAAAATAATAAGCCCCGACCTTTTTGTGTGAAAGCACACATCTTGACTTTGATGCTTGTCAGGCAGATATCAAATTCTAAGTGCCTTGGAAAGAGGTTGGGGAACAACAAACGTGCCTCTGAGAAGGAGGTGGCAGATCGAATCAGGACAGGAACTGAGGCTGGGGACACCTGGGCTGTGCGTTAAGGATTCGCTTTCAAGTTTTGGCCCCGTGCCCAATTTCAAGCCAAACTGTCCACTGCTCTTTGAGCACCCATCTCTAGATGCAGAAAAGAGCCCTAGCCAGCTATTGGTGGCCTGGTCACCTGCACCCAATCCCCCTCCCCGACTTTCTTGTATCATTCATTGGAAGCTGTCCACTTGCTGAAATTAAAATCAGCTTTCTTTCACCTTATGCTCCCCACCCACCATCTTACTAGCCACTAGAGTCTGGCCAATTTTCTCTTTGAAATATCTTTTAAGTGGACTTCTATTTTGTGCTAGGGCTCTTGCTCAGACCCTCGTTATGCCTTCCAAGAACTACTGAAAGAGGCAGATGGAGGCAGGGTGGGCTTTAATGTCCTTGTGGCATATATTTGAAT
Organism: Panthera leo; assembly: GCF_018350215.1. Taxonomy (NCBI): domain Eukaryota; kingdom Metazoa; phylum Chordata; class Mammalia; order Carnivora; family Felidae; genus Panthera; species Panthera leo. Next base: position 188,408,329 of record NC_056682.1, read on the forward strand.
TCCTGTTGTGCCTTCTACTAACAAAAATGGCCGGAGTTATTTAATTAAATTATTTGGCCCCTTAGTTTCCTTACTTGGTCATTTGTTTCACATTGTTATTATTATTATTTTGAGAGACCATGTTTTGCCCACACAATTCTAGGGACTGGCTTTATATTGGAGGATTAAGACACATTAATTCACTGCCTTCATGGAGAGTATATGGGAAGAAAGATGATAAACATGAAAACAAAGATAATCTTAGATGGTGATGTGTATTATAAAGTAAACCTGTGGCAAAATGATGGAAACTGAATGTTGGTAGAAGAGCTACTTTGAGTCAAGGAAAGCTTCTTTGATGGGGTTACTTTTGAGACCCAAAAACAAGAGGAGGCCAGTAGCATAAGGGTCTGGAGAGAAAGTTCCAAGGAAGAGACTAGAGCAAAAGCAAAGACTCTAAGGACGAAAGGAGCATAACTCATTTGTGGTACAAGAAAGACCATTGTGATCATCAGAGAAATGGGTTGTTATGGGATGAAACGAGATAATTCATGCAAAGTACTTAGTACATGAAACATCACCAGTATGAATATACAACAAGTATTAACTCAGTTGACAGTCCCAATCGCCTTCTGAGGCAGATGTACTGTTTTACTCTGATGCACTATTTTCCTCTAATGGCTGAGAAAACTGAGGCACAGAGAAGTTAGATAATTTTTCCAATCAACAGAGTTGGGATTCTGACTCCAGAGCCTGCTGTCTTCATCACTTTATCAAGCTGAGATTCACCAGCTACCCCTGATACTGATTGTGGAAGCCTCTTTAGGTGTGTAATTATAGCTCGGTTTCCTATTTTGAATTACAAATCTTCAAATAGGAAGGAATGGTGGGAAAGCATTAGGTCTGGCCCTCTACACCCAGAAACGTAGGTCGTACATCCCCGTTTCACAATGGAGACCGCTGTGTCCTGAAAAGGTTTTAATGACTTGTGAAGAATCTATAACTAAGAAGTTGGAATAAACGCACACCCCAAATCCTCTTAGTCCCATGATACAGATGCACTTATTGAATGGCTGCAAGATATAGGACTGTCATAGCAATAGAAGAACTCTTCCGGAAAAAATTCAAGGAGAGAGTGAAGGGGAATTTCTGTCTAAGCAAAAGTTCATCTTATTTTACATGTTTTAAGTATTTATTATAACAATAGCAACAGCAACAATAGCCTATTACAAGGAGTATAGCCTATTTTATATATGAGAAAACTGAGGTCTATATAAAAGAAGAATTTTCTCAAAATAACAGAGCTATTAAAGAAATCTAAGAGGAGAGACTTGACTCAGGTCCAGTACTTTCCAACACTGAAATTCTGTGATTTAGTATCAATCAGAGTCCAGGCAGGAAACATAAGGCACACTTTAATAGGGCCATCAAAGGGAATTTAATGAAGAGATTATTTGCAAAGTTACAGGCAGGAATTGACCCAACGAGGCTGGTGAAACACCCAAGTCTAGTAGGAGTGAAGTCATCATTTCTGTACTGTTACCAGAGAGGAAGAAAGCCATAGCTACAGCTTAACAAGCAGAGAGGGTTTCACAATAGGGATTCTGGCCCTTGGAAGAGGAAAGCAGCCACTATAGCCCAATCTCCACCAAGGAGGGATCCCAGAGGGATTCCTCCTCTCTGATCTCCTGTTTGTGCTTTCCTTTGGCCAGAGGGTGAGAAGTTGAGATAATATCCATAAAGGCCAGTCTCCCAGACCTAGGACAGCATGTAGAAGGATAGAGAGTGGCTCCAGAGGCCAAATGGAGATTTTCCAGACTCTATGTATCTTGGAAGCCATGGATTGGTGATCTACAGGACCAGTATCAATTCTCAGTCATGCTGTTCTTCTCAGAAGTTTTGTTCCCAATTCCATGATAGGCTGACAACTGGCTGATAAAATCTGCTGGTATTCAGTAGACAATTTTAGGTTTAAGGACTTCAACTAGCTATTTCATGAACAGCTTACTATCAAGAAATCCCTAGCTCCTATACTCTGGGTAAGCACAAATACTTTTTTCTTAAAAAAAAAAAAAAATGCTGTCAAGTCTTTGACTATATCTCTGTATCTCCTTATCAGATAACTCTGGGTAATTTTCTTTGTCTCTCTGTGCCCCAGTTTTGTTTTTGTAAAGTAATCATTTTCCCTATTTATTCAAAGGACATTATGGTAACCAAAAGATTACTTACTAGACAATAATCAGGAACCAATGCAAAGATAAAATATTAAGCACTCGATTTTATGTATTTATATTTATATATATGTTTTTATTTAAGTGCATTTCATAATATCTTCCCGGTAAATCTGGGCACCCCCATTCAATCAAAATGACTGATTCACTAAATGAAAGCTTCATTCCAGTGGCTTTTGTTGTTGGTCTGAACACAGGAGAGTGGATGCAACAAAATAATTTTGGGGCTAGACTACTCATAACCCAGAAGCCATAATCATCATATTACCTTGCATAATTGCAAAACATAATTTCCTAACTTTTACTTCAGATTTTGGTATCAAAGACAGCACAACATTTCAGTGTGTTTTGTTTTGCCTGGTGGCATATTGATGATCATGGAAAGTTTTAGATGTCTCTCTTGGCAGAAAAAGCATCAACACTTGGCTGTTGGAGAATTTGTTTTCAAAAAGTGACTTAAACTGCTAACATGCTGCCAATTAAAAATACAACAGTAACCTCCAGGAATTTTTTTTTAATGTGTAACTTCCTCACGATTAATTAACCTCATGTTAATTCTTTAGTGACTTTAAGTAAAAACTCTGACTGGACATATAGCCGGGAAAATTTTTGGAGGAACAAAAGTATAACTCATGAAGTTTTGTAAACTTAAGTTGCGAGGAGAAAGCAAGGTCCTTTAATTTTGTTTTATATATGAGCCTTAAAAATGTTATGTTCAAATACTCAGATGTTATTTTTATTTATTTAACAAGCATCTAGTACTTACTATGTGGTTGGTACAGTTCTAAGCGCTTTGCACTGTTTAACTCATTGTAACTTAAAATAGTCCTATAAGACAGACTCCCTTTATTAGTCCCATTTTACAAAGTAGGAAAATGAAGGCTGAGAATCACATTATCAGTAAGTGGTGTGGGGGTGGGGGAAAAGGTTGACCCAGAAGTTGAGCTCCAGAGTCTGTACTTTACCAGTTCTCTAGTTATGTGCACCCCACAGCCTTGTGCCTTGTGCACCCCAGATTGTCCAGAGAAATGGTGGTAGCCCCTTGAATGAGTTCTTTCCGCTCTCTGGACCTTAGTCTCACCATCTACAAAGGAGAAGCACAGACTGTGCCTCAAGTCTCCTTCCAGGTCTAGCATTGCAGGAGCCAATGAGATGGCACCTTTTATTCCTGGCTGTGACAAATGGTGGATGCTTCAAAGGTAGCATAAAATTTCCTCCTTTCGTGGCATTTCACCACCAATGAGAAGCAGGAAGTGGGAAAACTTAGAAATTCCACGTAACCCAGATTTCATACCAGTTGGCACTATCATTTACTTGCTGTAAACTATGTTTTACTAATCTGAATATTTGTCCCTTTTTTCTTTATTTTTTAATATTTACTTATTTTTAAGAAGGAGAGAGAGACAGAGTGTGAGTGGGGGAGAGGTGGAGAGAGAGAGAGAGAGAGAGAGAGAGAGAGAGAGAGAGAATCTGAAGTAGGCTCCAGGCTCTGAGCTGTCAGCACACAGACCAACATGGGGCTCGAACCCATGAGCTGTGAGATCATGACTTGAGCCGAGCAGAAGTTGGACACTTAACCGACGAAGCCACCCAGGAACCCCTGCCCCTGTCTTTTTTATGGTCTTTAATAGTTTCTAAAATTCTGTATCCTGATTATATCATTTCATCTTCATAAAACTCCTGGGAGAATGACAGATCACAAGGTTATACTCTCCATTTTGCAAACTAAAAAAATGGAGAGATAAAGTGGCTTATCCAAAGTCACATAAGGTATTTAGTAACAAATAGAAAGATGAGCATTCTTTTTCCTGGTCAATCATATATTTACCAAGAATCTTCATTAAACCATGAATGACTCTTCGTATAAGAAAGACAGAGACAGGAGTCCCAGCACAGCTGGTTTACTGGATTTCCTGTCAACGTGGCATACATTTATGGAGCACTATTTGAAAAGCAATACTTCCAGGAACAGGAACTAATATTACACTTATGTTAACCAGAATTTAAATAAACACTTTAAGCAAGCAAACAAACAAACAAACAGAATCAGACTTGTGAATTTGGAGAACAAACTGATGGTTGCCAGAGTGAAGGGGGAGAGGATGAGCAAAATAGGTTAAGGGGGGTGGGAGACACAGGCTTCCACTTATGAAATTATGGAATGAATAAGTCACAGGAATAAAAGGCACAGCATAGGGAATATAGTCAATGGTGTTTTAATGGCGATGTATGGTGACAGATGGTAGCTACACTTGTGGGGAGCAGAGCATCATGTATAAACTTGTCAAATCACTGTGTTGTACACCTGAAAGTAATGTGACCCAATGTGTCTACTATACTCAAACAAAGAAAAGTTACTAAAATTAGTAGTGGAAGGGAGAGGATAGATGTGGGACACACACTGGGAAACAGTTGGTACCACTGAGGTAAGACAGGAAAGGGGCAAAGTGATTCTACCAAAAGGATAATTGGGGGCATTAAGCAAGATGAGGAACAGAGAAGGTCACAAAAATGGGTTAAGATGATGATTTTATTTTCTACAAATTGGCTTGAAGTGGCTGAAGAACAAAAACCGTTCTTGAAACAAGCTTTATTTTTAACTGGTGTATCTTTTCTTTCCAGGTTACTTATATGATTAAGTCTGTTGCTTCCCACTGGATTTTTCTACTATTTTCTTACTGTTAATGTGGGCCAAAGGGGTAGAGTTATAACTATTTATAAGTAGTTACATAGAAGCTTAGATAACCAAAAGCCTTCTCTATTTTTTCTTTTATTAATAATTTTAGGATTGGTCACTCATGCACTTTCTAATAGGAGTCATAAATACCTATTTTCCATTAGCGTTGACCTAAGAAGTAACATTTGGGCTGAACATGAATCCAGTCAATGCCAGTTTCTGCCTGTTTCGTTTAAAAAGTGAAATGGGAGCCTAACACTTCAGACTCAATTTTACACTCCACCAGGTCTATAAAATACAAAGCATTGCTATGTTAGCTGCTTAGATTGCAGGTTAAAGTTTAACTTTCTTACTTTCGAATTGCCTTCTGCCAGTGGATATAGAGCAGCAAGTGTGATAGGCAGAAGTACTTTACACGAGCATTGGTCCGTCTTCGCTTCCATGCTTCCAGAAAAAAAAAAAAAAAAAAAGAACAATAAGACAAGTTCTGGGGCTAAGTAGGCAGAGGAACTTATTCACCTTTCAGCAAAGAGTTTGAGCCTTTGGGTAGGAAAAACAATTCCATGGTACATTGTAGTGTTCTCTGAATCTGCTCGACGGTAGACATTCTCCAGTGAGTGTTCCTGGAAGTAATAAAATCACATTTAATTTATCTCAGTGACAGTGAAAAATTAATGAACACTTTAGGTGAACAGATGTTGGAAGGATGAGTGGCAAAATCATCATCATAATAACAGAAAGCATGCATGTAGACTCCTATGATGCACCTTATGCTATGCAAATCCTTTGTATGTATTATTATATTTAATCTTTAGTTATTTTTCATTCAGTAGGAGATAGAATTATTTTGTTGTTGTTGTTGGCATTTACTCCCTTAGTGATATCACTGAGTTTTAGGGTCTTGTGTGTGATTTATATGGTGATGACTCTGACATTTACATCTTTAGCCCTGACCATGATTCTCAACTCCGGACCCATATATCCATCCAGTCAGCTGACAACTCCACTTGGATGTCCAATTAGTGACTCTTCCATTAGAAGGAAGGTCTACATGAGCAAGGATTTTGTTGTTGGTGGTGGTGGTGGTGGTCATTCTAGTGTCCATAGTGCCTTGAACAGTGCACCTGGCTCATAATAGGCACTCAATAAATAATTAAATGAATGAAAGAACGGACAAATTGTCTCTAATATCCACAACTGTGCTAGACATTAGTGGTAACAACATAACCGGGATAGATCTCTTGTCTCCAGATGGTCACATCACAGAAGAAATGACAGATATCCAAGCAGGTCAATGATCTGAAGCACTCAGAGCTGAAAATAGACAACCATGCATGCTGCGTGGGAGTCTGAGAATGCCTTTGCTCTCGAAAGCCTCATCCACGTTGAGATGATCCTTAAAGAGAATAGAGGGAGAAGAGGAGAAAGAAAGGCAGATCCATGTAGAAAGAGATGGTGTAAGCTAGAGGATTAAAGTTGACAATGCAGGCTTCGTTCAGAGAATAGCAAATTGTCCAAGAGATGATGTCATAAGGTGTGTGGGGAAAAATGACAGGCAGTAAAGAGAAATTATTGTCTCAAATTCCATTCCAAAAACTGGTCCTTATTCCTTTGTTAAGACCAAACTGAAAGAGTATAAAAAGTCTATTTTATTTATTTTTTAAAAAATTTTTAAATGCTTATTTATTTTTGAGGGAGACAGAGTGTAAGCAGGGGAGGGGCAGAGACAGAGGGAGGCACAGCATCCGAAGCAGGCTCCCAGCTCTGAGCTGTCAGCACAGAGCCCGATGCAGGGCTCGAACTCCTGAGCCGAAGTCGGATGCTTTACCGACTGAGCCAACCAGGCACCCCTAAAAGGTCTATTTTAAATGCTTTCTACACATTATTTCATTTCAATCTCTTGACAGTCCTTTGCAGTAAGTCCTATTATTGTCCTCCTTTATGGATGAAGAAACTGAGGCATAGAGAGGCTAAGGCACTTTGCCCAAGGTTACAGAGCTAACGAAAGTCAGCAAAGGGATTCAAACTCAAGAAGTATAATAACAGACTCCTAACTCCTGAAGATTCTAGAACAATGCTTCACTAGTAAGTGTGCAATAATTATTAATAATCATAATTGCTTCCCTTTATTGATCACTGTATGTAATTCAAACAGTCTCTCAAAACAACTTCATGAAATTTATATGAATATTATTCCCAGTTTATCGATTTTAAAATTGAGGTTTGGGGAGGTCAAACACATCATCCAGGATCAGAACTGATAAATAGACTCAGGAGAGAGAAATTGGAGCAACTAAATAATTTGCTAGAACGAGTGCTCCCAGGCACCTTTCTTTTTATTGTAAGGGTGGCAACAGATGTTTCTGTCATTAACACTCGTAGTTCTACAAACAAGAACAATACTATGATTGCTTACTATGTGCAAGTCACATGTATGAGCTCATTTAATGCCCAAGGTCCCCCTACACTATACTATCAGGTTAGATTTTATGCTCACCTTTATACCATTGAACGTATGGCAGATGTAAGGCACAGAGAGTCTTGCTAACTTATCCTAGTCACACATAAATGCCCAGATGACATGTGGACTAAGCAATTGGCCTTTCTCTAAACCAAGAACTAGCTTAAACCTAGAAGGAACATAGCATAACCTAGATCACTGCTCAGTTTTCCTAATGCTCTGTTTTAAATAGGACCATGACAGATAAATGCTTTGTGGCAGAGTTACTGGCATCCCTGATACTAGCCCCAAAACATCCCCCCGATACGCCGCAAGATATGCAGCAAGAATTTATTATTACTAACCTTACCCAAACTCTTTTTAACTCCCTAGGTAATAGACTCCAGCTGTTTATTCTCTACGTACTAAAGCAACACAAAACCCAGTAACATCTTATGAATTGAACATTATATTTTACGTAAATAAAATTTCTATGTGTCTAGTTCATACCTGATAATGAATGTTAACTAGACTTATTGTGGTGATCGTTTTGCAAAATATGCAAATGTTGAGTCATTATGTTCTATAGCTAAAACTAGTATAATGTTATATATCAATTATACCTAAATAAACAAATGAATACATAAAATTTCCATATGTTTATTCTTCTACAATGGGTTTTAAATTAATGTTTTAAAAATGTATCACCTGTATATTACCTTCTGAAAAAAAGTAAAGAGAATAAAGCCTTTCCTAATGACCAAGATCAAAATTTGGTCTTACTTACTTACTATAATATGTGCCTTTCCAACTTACCATACTATAAGTTATTATTACTTACTATAATATGTGCCTTTCCAACTTTATGTTTCCTCCTGTGTTCTCAGCCAATCAGCTGTCACTTCTAGACTTTAGAGTCATTAAACTTGGGTTTAAGTCCTCACTTATAGCTTCCAACTTCTATGTCCTTTGTAAGTTGCAACGTTTCTTCCAACACTGATTTCCCTCATCCATAAAAGCAGGGTGACAATATTTGTGCATAGGGTAACCGTGAGGTTTAGCAATAATAATGAAACTGAAAATAATTTTGTTTACTACAAAGTACCAGCTGTCAAATGTTAGGTATTCTTATTGTGACTCTGGGCTTCTTTTAGTTTGCACTCCCCATCCTATCCCCAGCTGCTTCCAATGTGGAGTTAGAAGCGTATTCAAATTGTGGCTATAATAAGCATGGGGACATCCTTAATGAGATAGGACTTGTGACAGGCATGTGGCAAATTGCTGTACGAGGAGTCAAGGAGAGCGGGATCTAGGCCCAGATCTGCTGCCAATGTGCCCAAAGGCCTTTGACATACAACCAGTAGTGCTAACACTCTATATTTGAATATAAATTTACAAAGTCAAGGGGCCGGATTCAAAAGCTGTTCAATGTGAGGGTGGCTAGGTGGCTCAGTCAGTTGAATGTCAGACTCTTGATTTCGGCTCAGGTCATATCTTGCCTCAGGTCATGATCTCACAGTTCCTGAGATCCTGCACTGTCAGTGTGGAACCTGCTTGGGACTTTCTCCCTCTCTCTCTCTGCCCCTCCCAGCTCATGCTCTCTCTCTCTCTCAAAATAAATAAACAATAAAAAAAAAAAAAAAAAAAAGAACTTCAATTCTAAGGTAACTCTATTTTCTGCCTAGAGCCCCTTTGCTACTAATTTTCTGATTCTAGGTTGGGTGTGTGATTTCCAGATAAGTGAAGGATCATTCTCCTTCCTTTTCTTTGGCCGGTGGAACAACACAATAGTTACTTATGTGAATCCTTGCACCGGACTATCCAGAGTTCATGCTCTGGCCGTGTAACCTTGGGCAAGTTACTTCATCTCTCTGTGCCAGTGTCTTCATCTGTCGAACAGAATTTAGTGTCCATAGTGTGCTGATGGGGATTTTAGGAGTTAATATAAGTAAAGTGCTTACACAGAGCAAACACTATAAAAAATGCTGTGTTATTGTTATTTGATTTTAGAGACAAACTAAAGAAACTAAAAGAAACTAAAAGAAAGTCTGTCAAACTTGAAGAGAAAATTTTTTGTCAGGCCATTTTTAATTTGGTGAGCTATCATGGGCTTTCTTCATCTCTCTCCCTGTTTCACTGTTTTTTAAATTTTCTCTTTGATCGTATTTCCTCTCAGCTGTTGACTTTCCTGGCTAGAATATCAATCTGTTGGGTCTATCTTTATGTGTAAGTTCAATCACATCCCTTGTTTCCTTCTTCCCAAACCCCAGCATTTCTACTGTAGATTTTCTGTGTATAATGACTTGCAATATAATTTTTACATTGCTCATTTACCAAAGAGCAAGTAAGACCCACCATCTAGGAAATCAGAGCTCCCATCATAAGGAGTCACGCATGGCTTGCTGCAGTAATAATATGGTTAACAGTAATAACAAGCGTTCCAATTAGGTGATTCTATTTTAAAATCTAAGCTTGTGTGAAGAGTTATTATTTATGTTTCTAAATAAGGTAGAGACAATCCATTCATAAGTTCTGTGAAAAATATCTCCAGCCATTTACCTCTGAGTAGTTATATTTTATAAGTGCTTGAATTCGGTCATGAAATTGGAGAGTGATTCAAGCTCTCCTGGAACGGAGATTTCAGTGTCATTGCCCACAACTACCTCTAACAGAAGACATTCAAACTAATTGGCCATTTTGAAAATACTTTTCCTTTCCTATCTGATATATATTTATGTAAATGTTGAATAGTATAAAGTACTAATTATAAAGGGCTTTCTTGGTCCCAACAGCTTTTCAGGGCCAGAACTGAATAAACACATGTCTGACTAACAAAAATTGGGGGGATTCTAGTTGTTCAGGGAGGTCTGGGATGTGCTAGGCCTCCCACAGTGTTTTGGGTGGATTGATTGCTTTCTACTCCTGGTCTGTGCTCCATTAGCTTGGAGTTAATTGCTCATGTACTCTGCATGTGCAACTGAAAATAGCTCTGGGTGGGTGGATAGGTGTGTGGTCATGGACGCAGCAAGAGTCAGGAGGCTCCCAGATCTTCCTTTTTTTGAGATAAAGCATTTAATGTTGGCAAGGTTTAAACAGTTGCTTACAGCACTTGTCCCAGGTTTGAACTCCCCATCCGGGGAAGTCAAATGATTGAACAGAAAATAGGAAGACAGGTTTGTGTCAGATCTCACCTCCCCCACTTATCAGCTCTGCGGACTTCAGCAAATTCCTTAATCCTGAAAACCAGTTTCCTCAACTGAGTACAACGCCGGCCCCTCTGATACTGTGAAGGTTGGAGCTAAGGAATGGAGCGCTGGTGTATATGGCATCCTATCAATGCCTGTTCAAAGTTTCAAAATAGGAAGAAAGAGAGGAAAGAAATTCCATCGGTGCCATGTGCAATAGCTTTTGAAATCTTCACACGGACAGCTTTATCTCTGTCCTGCTGGGTCACATGTGAACGTTAACGAAACAATAGCTAACATCTTCTCCTTATTCTAGCAGGTCTCACAAATAGTTTCCAATATGTAATAGTCAAGAATCTTCAAGCACTATTTAGCATAAATCTAAAGCCTGGAGTAAAAATCACCCCCACCTCCAATAACTGCCGCCGAACCAAGCTTCTGTAAATCATTTGTAACATTATCATTAGGAGGTGATCACCCTCATCATGATTTTATTGCCACGCTGATTAAGTCACAATTAAACCAATTTAATAAAGGGTAAACATTGGGAATAAAGACTCAAAGTTTACTTTTATACATGAGATAAAGCAATATAAGTCAAGCCAGCTGAATCTTTGGCTAGCCAAATCAATTTCAGCTCAAATAGAATTAAAATAATTTTTTTTAATGTTTATTTATTTTTGAGCAAGAGACAGAGTGGGAGTCAGGGAGGGGCAGAGAGAGAGAGAGAGGGAGACAGAATAAGAAGCAGGCTCCAGGCTCTGAGCTGTCAGCACAGAGCCCCACAAGGGGTCAGAACCCATGAACCGTGAGATCGTGACCTGAGCCGAAGTCAGATGCTTAACCGACTGAGCCACCCAGGAGCCCCTCAAATAGAATTTAAAAGTCATGGTATTTATGATTCATTTTATAATGAAAAATGGATACATTATGTAAAGAAGGGTCATGTTGTATTAAGAAATGGACCTCCTATAGATATATCTACTATGTTTGGGAGGCTTATTCATTGATTTCCCTTTTTTTTTCTTTTTTTTTTTTAATTGAGCATCTTTAGTGTGCCTAACTAGATACTGTCAGACTCCTGTAGCCAGTGGTCTGGCAGGACCTAGGTAGAAGGAGGCAGTAGCCTCCCAGTGTCCATGCTATGACGAAGCAAGTCTCCTCTCTGTGTGCCCAGCCTGGGATCTAAACCAACTTTCCGAATGGAGTGACATTGGTCATAAAATGGTTTTATGTCAGCATTACAGCCTTTGTTTCCAAAAACCTGTTGTAGGGAGGCAGACCTCACACTCATATTTGTTTGTAAAGCAAGATGTTCTGTAGTTATGTTCTGGAGGGTATGGTTTGATCTCGGGTAGAGTCAGGTTTGCATAAGTGTAGGTCGGGCAGTAATAATCTTCTACTGTACTGTAAGAGAAGTTGTGAGAAGGAGGAGAAAGACGCCTATTTTTAAAACTCATTCTGTAAATTCCAATTTCCTGCCCACCTGAGTCACGACCTGAGGGGACTATTTACTCAGACGTAGGACAACCTTGGCCCTGAGAGAGTTAAATCTAGGAAACAAATAACAAAAAGAGACAGCTGGGAAGCTCAAGGATGTCTGGGTTTGGGAATTAGTTGTCTGATTAAAATTAAATCTGTTAGAAGATTCATGAATTAAAATGCTGTTTGTATTCAGCTTGTCTCGGGATGCAAAAGCAGCACAGAATTAGCAACTCAGCAAGATGCCTGCCTACTTAAATCTTGGCAGAGGCCTGAACATGATTCAGGTGGCTAGGGTCCCACCTAGTTCTGGTTTTAATCTCGGACAAACCACCCAGCCTTCTTGAACCTCCATTTCTGGGCAGCCAAATGTGTCAAAGCAAACAGACTTTTCGGTGTTTTTCCACCTCTGAGACAGCATCCCTTCCACACCTATTCTCTTTGTTTCTAAATCAGTACAGTTTCAACAGCCACCATGGTGATCTCTCGAAGGCGCTCAGACATGTTTCCCCTGAGGTATGGGGGGTTCACTGGCAGCCTGAAACATTTATCTGCTAGGATTTTAGACCAAAATATGTAACTGTTGCCATCTCTAAAACCAGGGATCAAATCCCAGCTCTGTCCCTTACTAGCTATGTGACCCTGAGTAAGTTACTTAAGCTCTGTAAGTCCCAGTTTATTCCTTGTAAAATAAGGGCGAGAATAGGTCTCCCACAGCATTTTCATCAGTATTTAAATGAGATGATACACAGTCAGACTTAGAGCAAAAGCTCTCTGTAGAGTCATGATTTTTATTAACAATCTCAGCAGAATGCTTAAAAAGTTGGACTTTAAGGTGCTAAAGACACCTGTGTGCCTCATGACTAACCAGTGATTTGACCTTGAACAAGTTAGACCTTCCAAACCATAGTTTTCTCATCTATAAAACGGGGATGCAGATCCCTCTTTTGAAGGGTGTTGCAAAGATTAGATGATATCATTGGCTGCCCGACTGTCTCGTGCTCACTGAGCAAACTTTGCGGGTAACAAGACCCGCTTTTATTAGTGTTGTGGATCATTTGAATATATGTGGGTGTATCCGTTTCCTAGGACTAGCATAACAGACCGCCACTGACTGGAGGGCTTGAACAGCACACTTATGTTCTCACAGTGCTGGAGGCTGCAAGTCCAAAATCAAGATGCCTGCAGACTTGGTTTCTCCTGACACCTCTCCCACTGGCTTGCAGATGGCTGCTTCCTTGCTGTGCTCGCAACGGCCTTTCCTGTGTGTGTGTATATTCCTGGTGTCTCTCTCTCTTCTTATAAAGACACCAGTTACATTGGATCAGGGTCCCTATGACCCCATTTAATATTAACACTGCCTTAAAAGCTATATCTCTAGGGGCACCTGGGTGGCTCAGTTGGCTGAGTGTCCGACTTTGGCTCAGGTCATGATCTCTCACCGTTCATGAGTTCAAGGCCCACGTCAGACTTTGCCTTGATGTTGGGGAGCCTGCTTCAGATTCTGTCTCCCTATCTCTCTGTCCCTCTGCTAGCTCACACCCACTCTCTATCTCAAAATTAAATAAACATTAAAAAAAAAAAAAACTTTTAAAAGCTGTGTCTGTACATACAGCCATATTGGAGGTTAAGCCTTCAACATACAAATTTTAAGGGGACACAATTCAACCCACAATGGGGCCAGAAGTCAGAATGCTGGGATTAAGGAGAAAGCAGGAGGTAGAAAATGGGCCCAGTGGACCTAGACCACTTTTCTGAGACATTTGACAGTGCAGAAAGGAGAGGAGAAAAAAAAAAAAAAAGGTTATTTTTATCATTGTTACTTCTGTGTTGAGAGAGAATATGACGAAGTAGAAAGAACATTTGACATCATGGATTTGGGTGTAAACCCTGTGTCTGTATTTCTCCTATGTGACATCTGGTCACTCATTTTTTCACCTCTATAAGACTATCATATGTGTAAAAAAAAAAATGGACAATTATGGGGTGCCTAGGTTAAGTGACCAACTTCAGCTCAGGTCATGATCTTACGGTTCATGGGTTCGAGTTCCGCATCAGGCTCTGTGCTGAACGCTTGCTTAGAGCCTGGAGCCTGCTTTGGATTCTATGTCTCCTTATCTCTCTGCCCCTCCCCTGCTTGTGCTCTGTCTCACTCCATCTCTCAAAAATAAATAAATGTATTAAAAAATGTTTTTAATGGACAATATATTTGAGGTTATTTTGAGGACTTGAATTATATCAATGGAGCACCTAGCCCATCTCCTAGCACATAACAAAGGCTCAATAAATGTTAAGCACTGTATTAAAATCCTCCCAAATGCATGGTCTTAAAGTGAACTCTGGAGAGCACGGCATGATTCTGCACAGGAGGGTGAGGAGGCTGGAACGTTCCACAGGTTTCACAGTCCTGTGCAGAATCATGCTGTGCTCTCCAGTTTGCCTGCAGGAATCAGCCATGAGGGAGTGAGGCGGTGTTGCTTTTTTAACTTATGCTGGTGATTGCTGATGATTTCAGGTATGTTTTTAGAGCCTGTCAACCTTCTAGATATAGAAACAGCCCTTTGGCAGGTAGGAGTCATTAAGAAGTAAGGTACCAGTCAGCTGGGAGAACAAGAGTCCGCAGGCAGTTGCTTCAAGTGTGGTGCTTTGAATACTGCGTGTGATGCCCATCCTATCACACACTTAATTCAATTACACTGACCCTCCGGCTCTGGGTTTTTTGTCTCAGTCTCAGCATCAGCAAGTCTGTGACAGCTGGAGGGAAACACTGTGTTGGTGTTGCGGTTCAGATTGCTGTGTGGTTACAGAGGCCAAGGAGTGAATGCACTGTTTTGTTTCTTTCCAGTGGAAGGGTCAGTGGGTCTAAGAGAAGGTTATGCTATGATTAAACGACTGCTCTGAAAATATGATTAAAAATGCCCCTGCTTTTCCCTATACTGTGTTTCTCAGAACAATGCGTGGTGAACACAGTAATTCCAACGAAGGCATTTAAGGTCTACCAATGGTCCACAAACCTCAGTTTGAGAAATGATTTTCTAGAGGGCAGCTAAGGTTCAAGAGGTTCCAGGGGAATAGAAACTTCAGTAGTAACATCATTTGCTTACTGATTCATTGATTCACCATACAATTCTTGAGTGACTATGGGGCATCCGACTCTGTTGGGTCCAGAGGATATACAGATCTGTAAGGCTTTGCCCCTGTCTTCAAGGGACTCACAATGCATAAGACAGGCATGAACAGGTCATAATGTCATGTTTTCAATGCTGTATGAGAAATATGTATGGTGTGAGAAGTCTGCCTAGGGAGCTACCAGTTCTGCATGGTGGAGCAATCTGGAAAGGCTTGAGAGGAGGGAGTAGTATTTGAATTAGATCAGTATACACACACACACACACACACACACATGCACACACACACAATATAATTATATAAATTATATTGTAAATGACACAAAGGAAGCTTACGTGAGAATATTTTTCAAGAAAGCAGAGTCTATCTATTATCTATTTACATTACGTCTGCTCCACAGCTTTTATTCCTGCATTACAATATTTATTTATTTACTTACTTACTTATTTATTCTGCAACTACAATAACAACAACACCGTCTAATTCATTGGATCAACAGAAATCTTAGGGAGCACCTCCTCGCTAAGCTCAGGACTTCTTGAATAGAATCAACCCATTCCACTCAAATGTTCCAGTGAATGAAGGAGAAAATTGAAGGAGCCCCACTTGGGCTTTTTTGATTTTCCCCATACAGCCCAATCTGAGGTCAATTTGTTAATGCCTAGCTGCCATTTCCCCACTACTTTCAGACCTTTGCACATCTTTCAGGTGCATATCTCGCTTACTTTCTCATCGATTTTATGCTTGTCAGCTCAAGTTTATTCTTGGGCTTCCCATCTTTTCATGTCCCATTTATTATTCTTATCCATCCGTCACTATTCTGCAGCTTTTCCATCTCACTGCTCCAAAATAATCTATTATAATATGAAAAGTACAAAGCACATGTCTGATTTTATCCCCTCTTCCTCATTTTGACAAACACATCCATTCCAAGTATTTGTTTGATCACAATTATTGGTCTTTTGCAAACTTGAGGGAAGTCATTAGGACATCCCAACATTAGAGTTCTGCTGAAACTAACTTTTCCCTGCTATGTGATAGCTCTGCCCCAACACTGCATTTAGTGAGACAGGGCAGGAAGTAGGTACAGGTGTTGGCGAGAGGCAGCATTAAGTATCAAAATGGTGGGACTTTTAACAACAATGACATTTCCAACTGACACATGAGACTTGGAATTGGAGCGCTAGTGGCCTGGGTGCAGAGCTAATGAAAAGGAGCTCTTCTCCTGAAACTCACTTGTCTGAGTTAGGAATCCATAGCTAAGAGGAAGGAATATAATGGAGGCTAGCAAGTCATGGTGTCAGAGCTGGTCCTGGATACTTCTGTCCCTGGTGAGTTATTTAGCTAAGGTGTCGATTGGACTATGGCAAGAAGAATTTCTTAGGCCTCCATTGGGCCCCACTGCAAAGAAGGTAAAATTAATCAAGGATGGTATACTTTAAGACCTGAGCACCCAGATCCTAACATATTCCATCACCTCCCATCTTGTGTTCTACATAACTCTAGGGCAAATATGTAGAGGTTACCAGATGTGACTTGTGGGGAAAAGGAAAATGGAAAAATACCCTTTGGGGTCAATTGGGTTAAACAAAGTTAACCAGAATTGTTTACTGCAGATCCTCTGGAAAATTAATTTCCACTGTTTTGGTCTCAAACTACGTTAATATTTACAGCATTTCCAAAATTTATATGGACACAAAATTGTTTTTACATAGAGCATCTTTGAAAAATTATAGTGTAAATATAACTCACAAAGCAAAGTTCAATATTTTAGAATTTATTTCTAGCTATAGACTCCCCTGGCTGCAGAATACAGTCTAGCCAGAAGTTCCCCCAGTCCAGTCCATCCAGCACCCATGAAGACTGGTTTTATGCCAGTCAAATCGGGGGCTGGTTACTCTATTCACTTCAGCACCCGACCTGACTATTTGTATCCCCAAGCCAAATATTTGATTTCAGTGGAAACCTCAGAGAGTATTTCAGAGTCCCACCTCATAGTTGTGTGACACATAGGGTGGAACTAATTGTCATTGAACTGAAATTCCATTTTATAACCAGTATTTGTTATATGCACAAATTTCCGGTTTTAAGGTTATTCGTGACTTTGTGCACTTTTCAAACTGTAGTATAAAAATGCTAGTCTCGTAATACCTAATGATTAGAGTTTGTGGGGAAGAAAGATTATGTGGTATTGCCTTAGCTTCATTCTGTAAGTTATGGGAAATGTAAAGACTACTATTAGCCATATGAGAATCCTTCCTCTGGAAAAATCACAGACCTCCAGTAAATGTTTCATTGTTTTCCTGTGTTGTTGTGTGTAAGTATTGGTGAGCCATGACTGTTCTTCAGACTCTTTTTGGTTCTTCTCCACAGACAGCGTGGAAGATGAACTGGAGATGGCCACCGTCCGGCATCGGCCTGAGGCTCTGGAGCTTCTGGAAGCCCAGAGCAAATTTACCAAGAAGGAGCTCCAGATTCTTTACAGAGGATTTAAGAATGTAAGGACTTCCTTTTTGACTTTATTTTCACACTATTCTCAGCAAATATATGCTTCTGTGAGAGCCCCATCATATGCACATTTCGAACAGATCTTTCCTAGATATGAATATTGTCAATATCCATTTGGACTTTGAGTCATTTTGGCACAAGAATGCTCTACAATGTGGGTGGACATTCTTACTCAATTCAATTCTAAGTAGTTTTTTTTTTCTTTTTTGGCTATAATTACATCATTCCAATAAGCTTCAATTATTTCTACATTACTGAACTATAGTCTCATGTTTGACTTGAATCTTGGCTATAGATTAAGGCCCATCAAACAACACCATTCCTAGCATTGGAGAAGAGTCACTATAAGTTTCTAAAAGACCATGCTACCAATGACTCTAGACCACAGGTGTCTGTAGGTCATCCCTGCATCTGGTTCTTTGTGATCCAGGTACACCCATGATTCTCCTTTCTGAGTGAATCATCTTCAAAAGCGGTGATAGTCCATACATACCAGAGGGTGAGGGTGAGAGACAATGAATGGTCTGGACAATTGAGCAGGGACATACTCTCATTGAATGCTTGGTATGTTGTGTTCAGTATTAATCTAGATACTGTAGGTTATTCAAAAGTCAGAAAAGATATTCTTCTGTTCTCAAGCTCATGGTCTATAGGGAGAGAAGTCTTATCATGAATTTATGAATTTATTTATGAAAGCATTTCTTCCTTAAAAGTATCAAATTGTTGTATATCAAATGGCATACATAGACCGACATGTATTATGTACTTACACATATATAAACCATAGTAGCTACAGGTACCCTTTGAGATCCAAATTAAATTACATTGATGCTTCCTCAAGTCTTCCCCCTAACAGCACCGTTACATGGCCTGTGGACTCTATAGTGTCCAAAGAGTTCTGCTAATTCCATCCTCTTCCAATCTGACCTCCTCAGTTGCTACCTCTGTCCATCCTCATGCAGACCAGATGAGAAACTCCACCTCTTCTATGGTATCTACACAAAAATTTCCCCAGGGAATTGGTAACACTGGTCGACTTTTCAGAATATTTTTATAGGGTGCCATCATGCATATTGCACACATACTTCCAGCATCTCTCTGACTCCACGGGGTCTCTGTCCACCCCATTTCTGCTCCTCACTACTCTCCTTGCCTGGGCATTCTAAATCTCTGTCTCCCCATTACTAATCTGAAGCCTGGTTCTCTGCTAACACCCAGGCTTTTGTGGGGGTAGGCTGAGTGGGAAGGGGGGAGATGTCATGGAGGTAGGCACTTGCTCCACACAGACGGGACTCACACTAAAAGAATCTTGATGTGCAGTCTCTCAAGATGACACATGTAAATCAACATGCATAAGGAGAAAGTGGCTTTGAAAATGAGGCTAGAGAATTATTAGTCACATTTATGCTGCACAGTTTGCAGAGAGAGCAAACACAAAAAGCAGCTGCGAAGACTACTGGCCACAGCAATCAGATACAGAATGGTTGTCAAATAAAGGAAAACTTAATCCAACCCCTCAGAATCCCTGCTACGTTATCACTCCACTGCTGTGACTGTAGGTCTCTCCATTTGGGGTCAGGCTGCCTTTCATCCCGTTTGTTGCAAATTGAAATCATGATTACTGCCATCGTTAACCTCCAGAGGCAGCGTCTCTGTGGGTTGGTCTTCTCCAAGTGGCACTTCACAGAAATTGTCCAGGCTCTGACGTCTGCAGTCTTTTATTTTTGTTTTTTATTTTATTTTTATTGCTCTCTTTTATTTTTGTTTTTGCCTACTCATCCTCTTTTCTTCCTCTTCTCCTCTCCTCCTTTTCCAAACACGTTTTCTTTCCCCATTTCCCACCCTTCTGATCTTTGCTCTATTTCTTTTTCCTGTGTTCACTCCTTCCTACCTCCTTTGTTTCTTCTCCTTGTTATTTCACTTTATTTCCTTTATTTCACTTCTCCCCTTTCCTTCCTCTTTTCCTATTTTTCTCTTCTCTCTTCATCAAGTTATCTGCTCCCCCCCACCATTTTGCCCCATGAGAAATTTCCATTGGACCTGAATGTGCCCAAAGCATATTCACATACTCCTTTACAAAAAAGGACTCCACGATTTGCTCAGAAAATATTAATTGATGTCTCTGATAAATAAAACACAGTTGTTCTTTACATTTTGGTTATTTTCCCTTAGTCAAATGTACAACTCTAATAAATATACCCTGGAATATATCAAGAGAGGCATGAAAGCAGAGAAGTGGCACTCATGTTTTACAGGATGGCAGCAATCTGAACCAGCTTAGCATCAGAGAAAGCAAACCGACTACTCTTGGTTTCCTGAACACCAATTATCTTAAGCGCATAAAATCAAAAATCATTTCCATGGAACAAATTGGGTTATTTATTTTTATTTATTTTTAATTTTTTTTAAGTTTATTTTTTGAGAGACAGAGAGAGACAGAGCATGAGCAGGGGAGGGGCAGAGAGAGAGGGAGTCACAGAATCCAAAGCAGGCTCCAGGCTCTAAGCTGGCAGCACAGAGCCTGATATGGGTCTCAAACTTGTGAACCGCGAGATCATGCGCTGAGCCGAAGTCAGATGCTTAACCAACTGAGCCACCCAGGCACCCCCCAACATAGACTGTTACTAAAAATTGGGAATGGGAGGAAGGAAAGATAGTAAGAGAAAATTTCTCAGCCTGTCACTCTGTCTTACCCACTCAATCACCCCTGCATTTTTAGTTCTCTTACCACCTGCTGAACTGAGTCTCAAATCTAAGCAGCTGATAGAAATGGAGAATGTAGTACAGTGTTTTTCAGCCTTTTGAGTGCCTTGCAATCAAATAAAGGTTTTCTAAAACACAGATTGCTGAGCCCCAGCCTCAAAGATTCTGATTTAGTAGGTCTGAGATTGGGTTGAAGAATTTGTATTTCCCATATTTCCCAGGTGATGTAATGCTGCTGGTTTGGGGACCACACTTTAAGAATCACTGTGAAGCTATCATAAGCTTTGGGGTCACTCAGACTCAGGTCCATATCTTACTTGTTTAGGCAGCTCCCTCTGAATCGGTGGCCTGTGTCCCTTATCTCTACAAATTGGGATAACAATATGTGCATTGCCTGAGGTTTTTTCATTTTGGCTTTTTTTTAAATTATCTGTTTTTGAGAAATTCAGATAATAAAAATGAAGTTCAATAAAAAATAAGTATTATAATATGTCTTCAAATAGTCAACCTCAGTTTTGTGTTCCATCAAAGTGGGGCAGTCATGGTTGGCCTACATACTCCCCCACAGTGTTTTGGGTTTTGAGCTACATAACTATGTATTAGAAAGGATGCTGAAAGATACAAGGTATTCTCTCCATTCAGCATCTTCAAACTTAACTGAAAGTTGAAATCATGCCAGGACCTTTAAAAATTACAAATAGTTTGGTACCATGCTTGGTGATTCTGATATAATTGCTCTGGGAAGAAGCTTGAGCATCAGGATTTATAAAGCTCCCCAGGTAATTATAATGTGCAGCCAAGATTCAGAAACAAGGAACTAGAAGCTCCTCGTCATGAGGTGCTTCTGTGATGTGACCTAATTGTGATGAGTCCTATAATGCCAAATAACAATGGTTAGACTAGCTACATTGGAACCTTATGATGTCCTTGGTGGGTTTCCACCCCTTGATGGGATGTATGTGTAGGTAGGTAACAGGTCTTGCCTCTGATTATTCTGACTCAGTTAAATCTGAGGTAATACTCAGTAATTTTTTCTAAACTTCTTAATTTAGAAAAAAATCCCATTTAATATATAACTAACATAAAACCACATTTGATAACCACTGACTCAGCAGATCATAGGAGTATCTAGATACATGATTCATAAACTTGATTTGCTGTTCTCTTTCAAAAGCAAGCATAACTTCAGTTCAGTTTTAAGTGATCATGAATGGTCTTTTGGGGCATTAAGTTTTAATATGGCTATGCCTCTTTGATATTTACTTTCATTAATTAATAACTTACAGCATATTCTTCCCATTGTTCAAGGCACGGGGTGAGAATTACAAGAAGTTAGACCTAATGCTTTGGACACCTGGGTCTTTCCTGCCCCACATCATTTCCTGCTTCTTTTTCTTTTACTACTTTGAATTATAATAGATCAATGTATCCATTAGATTCAAATATATCTTTAAGGTATCACTTTAATTCTTGTTAATGTCTTTTTTCCCTAAAAATGCTAATTTCCTTTCTACCTAAAAATGAAGGATGTTTGTATTAGTTTTTTATTGTATGTAACAAATTACCACATATTTACTGACTTAAAAAACATGCATTCGTCATCTCACAGTTTTGAGGGTAAGGAGTCCAGAAGCAACTTAACTGGATTCTATGTTTAGAGTCTCACAAAGCTGCAACCAAGGTGTTGATTAGGCAACACTTCTTTCTGGATCCTCGATCCTCTTCTCAGCACACATAGTTGTTGGCCAAATTCATTTCCCTGTGATTGTATTTTTGAGAGCCCCACTCTCCTGCTGGATGTCATCCTGGAGCCACTCACCATTCATCTCCTGGCGGCTGCCTCTGATCCCTTGCTGATGGCCTTCTTGCAGACTGGCTCAAAACATGGCAGCTCACTTCTTCAAAGTCAGCAACAGAGAGTCTCTCTAGTCTGCTAAAGCAGAGTCTTATATGATACAACATAGTCATGGGCAGGACGTCTTATTCCACCACTTTTGTATATTCCAGCACTCAAGACAAGGAGATTAAAAAGAATGTGACTTACTAAGAGTCACCATAGAGTGTGTCTATCACAGCAGTGTTCCTGAGGAGACAGCAACCCCAGGAGCCAGCAGCTGAAGCAGCTGATTAAATCTGAAGTCACATCTCAAGCATGATTAATCCCCAACCTCGGTGTTGTACCTAAAATCCTGACACCTCCTTGAGGATTTTACCAGTAGTGGCGCCAAACTTTTCCTTGATTTCTGCAAGAAGTTTGATGTTGTGGCCAAAGGAACCAGCAGGAGATAAATATGTTTTGACGGGTTTTTTTCCTACACCACTTGAAGACTTTGAGAACTCATTGCATCTTTAAAAATAGATGAAGAGAACTGAGGATGAAATTATAGGGGTCTACATTTTTTACAAAGTACCTTTATATAAAAAGCCCTGATCCCACTTATGGTGGAAAGGGAGGCAGGAGGAGTTTAGCACATGCTTGAAAAAGAGCGGGATATGGTGTTTAGGATAGAGAAATAAGCTGCTAATTGCATAAGGCAATTGCTCTTTTGTTACGAGCCTTTGGAGTTATTCTTGAGGCTTCACAGACTGATTGTGTAACCTTCAGTAAATCACTTCATCCCTGGCAGCTTCTGTCTCCCTGTCAGCAAATTAGGGATTAAGATCTTTTCTTCCAATCATGAAGGGGGGTGGGTAATAATTGGTTTTGTTCTGCTCTTGAAAGACTCAGATAAAAGATCTTCCTTAAGTGCAAAGTATTACTCATGTCCTTTAGAATCAAGGTATAAGAACAGAGTTAAAATGTTATTTTTCTTTGCCCTAGCAGAATTTTCTGTCAGACTTCCAGGAAGCAAGGCTTTCTGAGAAGTTTGTTTACCGGTCTCAGCAGATAAACATGGCTGCCCTTCTGACTTCCAAAGACTGGCATGGTACAAGTGCTTTACTGGACTCAAACCTTTCAACTGACATTTTCTACATTGGGCAGGTAGTTTAGCTTCTCTGAACATCAAATTCTTCTTCCAGGATTCAGGCTATTAATACCCACGCAAATGAGAAGATGATGAAAAATATTTTGCATAATTTCTTTCATTGACAGTGTGCTCAATAGGTATTAGAGCCCTTCAGCTCTTTCCTACTCATCCCACTAAGTACAAAAGTAACTAAAATCGAAATGAACATCCCGAGATGTCATCTTGAAGTACATTACCTTACACAAGAGTTTATATTAAATATATTCTGTGACATTTGGATGCTTCTTGCTTTATTTGTTTTTGTTTGTTTTGTTTTGTTTTCTTGAAACTAATTAAGTGTCATGCTAAACTTTTGAAACCATGTGAGGGACGTAAATTGAAATATGTACGTGTCTCATCTACAGTCAATTCCACCTTGTTGGAGAGAAGTACACTTAGCTTTCTTCTTTATTCCTTGACATATTTTTATGTGCACGCATTTCATTGTTTGCATAAGGATTCTTTTGACACAAATGGTTTTGACAATACCTGTATCCTACAGATTGATTATTTTTACTTAACAATGAGCAATTGTGAATATTTATTTTCAAGCAACCATTATATCCATGTTGGTCAGGAGGTCCCTGTTCAGGGACACTTTCAGCCTGACCTGGCAGATGGTCTAGTGGATCAGCACACCAGTTCTCAGCCTCCTCTTTGTTTGCCTGGGGAGTCCCATAGGGGAGGCAGCAGTTTGGGCACTGCCCTTCTACCTTATCCCTGTCCAGGGATTTGCCATTTTAAGGGCTGAACCAACCCTTCACCACACCAGTACCCACAGCTGTCCCTCTCCCCACCTCCACCCCCCAAAAAAGGAGAGAGAAATGAAAGTGGACAAAGGACCTTATTTCTGTTCAACCTATGAGTTTCCTAAAAACCGTGTCCTGAGCCTAATTCATTTTGATATACTCTACTCCTAATGCCAAGTGTCTGGCCTGTTGTATCACTCAGTATCTGATTTTAGTATGAAAGTCCTAGATCCTGGTAACAGATTAAAGTCAGTTTGCATCACCCATATAATGCCTAACTTTGGAGTGCCTGGATGGCTCAGTTGGTTAAGCATCCGACTTCGGCTCAGGTCATGATCTTATAGTTCATAGGTTTGAGCCCCGCGACAGGCTCTGTGCTGAAAGCTCAGAGCCTGGAGCCTGATTTGGATTCTGGGTCTCATTCTCTCTCTGCCCCTTCCCTGCTTGTGCTCTGTCTCTCTCTCTCTCAAAAATAAATAAACATTAATTTTTTTTAAATTAAAAAAATAATAAAATAAAATACCTTTTACATTCATTAAATGAATATTCAGGATATATTCATTAAATATATATGCAGGGTATTTAACTCTTGTTTGTTGAGAAAACCTGTATTTTCTCAATAAGTGTTACCTTTCCATGTATCTAGTCACCTAGAAACTCAGATATCTTTCTGGATTCTTTCCTCAGAACCTGTTGCATCTAATTAATCTCCAAGTTCAGTCAATTTTTTAGTCTACCCCTTCCTTTTCCTACACACAGCCCATGTCTCTCTGTTATTTCTCATCTGCATTGCCATAATGAGCTCCCAGTCTCCTGGAGTCCAGTCTGACCTTCCTCTGAAACAGTCTTCACAGTGTCACTGAAGGCATCTTTCTAAAGATCTTGTTGATTCCTACTTACAACCAATTAATGTCTGTCCATTACCATTAGGAGATAGACTCAAGTGTCTTATGCACTCATCCAACATATATTTGTTGAGTATCTACTATAAGTCCAACCCTGAGTTAGATTCTCTCTGTACTACAGTGACCCAAGTAGCCTTTGCTTACTTTTCCAGTCTTGTCTCTCACTATCTCTTACTCACTCTGCTCAGGTCATAAAGAACTGCCTGCAGTTGATGTGATTCCCTCTGAGGAGTCTTGACCTTCATTTTTCCTCCTGGAGGGAATGCTATTCTTCATGACTCCCTTACCTTTCATGAGACAAACTCTTATACCTTCTCCACATCTTGGCTTAGATATTTTCTCTACGTAAGTTCTTCCATCATTCATTCTCTGAGTGCTGAATATGAGCCCACCACTCAACTAGGTAATTAGGATATATTGACTAAAAAGATGGGTAAGTTCTCTTGGAGCTTACATTCCAGTGGGAGTTGGAGGGAGGTGGTTAAGGGGAGTAAGAAGAAAATAAGCAAACAGTTAAGGAAATTCCTGGTGTGATCAGAACTGTGAGGAAATATAGAAAGGCATAACAGAGAGCTTTTTTGATGGGGTGGTTAAAGAAGAGTTCCCTGAGGAGATGGCATTTAATTGAGTCTAGAATGTCAAGAAGGACACAGCCACATGAAGGACATTCCAGGCAGAGAGATTAACCACAAATCCTGAGGCAGGAGTGAGGCAAGAGTGTATGGAACCTAAAATATCAATTTATTTTACTATTCCTAAAGATATTGAGAAACTACTGGTTTTAAAAGGGTCAGATATAATATATAGTAATTATTTTTAACAGATGATTCTGGCAGGCTATTCTGAGAGAATGGAGTTCAGGGAGCCAATCTAAAACAGGGAGCTCCTTGAGAAAGAAGTTTCAGGAGAATAAGGAAAGAAGTATTGCTTAGACCAGGATGGTGGCAAAATATGGAATATGGTGGAAGCTAAACTGATTGGACATTTTGATGGTTTGGATTGAAAAAGTGAGAAGAATCGAGGACTCAAATTAACTCACAAGTTTATGGTTCAAAAGGATTGTATGTGGGAAAACTTTATTTGACACCCTTGTAGGGTGGATTTGGAGACCCTCTTTTAAGTGCTCCTTACCATTGTACTGACGTAAGGATCCCTACCCTATTCTATAGGCTCCCTGAGGGTGGATACTGTATTTTCTTTATCTCCATATCTTTCACTCTTCAGACTATCCCTTGTAAATAACATATAATCAATAAATGTTTATGAATGAGTGATCTCAATCAAAAAGTGCAGGGATTCATCCCAGATAAAAATTTTATCTTCTCTCATTTTCTTTTTAGTTCCCTCCACATCTACCTAGTAAGATTGAAGAGCTGTTTATTGATTTGCTCTTGGGGAAAAAAAATCCAATGATAAGGAAAGTGAAAGAGCATGACTTTTCTTATAAAAGACCTATAAAAATAGCTCGACACACTTACTGGGTTTATCAAGTGCTCCTCACAAATGTTAAGGGCAGTCTCATATGGTAACAAAGAACTACTAGTTCTATTACAAGTGTGTCCATAGTTTTCATCCAGTAGATTCTCATGTCTTATAGTGTTCATCAAATATACTATCAAGTGAATAATATAATCTCTGTAGCTCAAGAATCCTTCTCATCTTAACAACATAGTTCAAAAATTAAAAGATATTAAATTTCCATATATATTAGAGTAGTTTCACTGCTATAACACACAGCCCATTATTTCAGGGGGTTAATCCAACAGAAATTTGTTCCGCTCTCGTCTCCCAATTCCAGATGGGTCATTAAAAGTTGTGTTCAAGTTGAGGGCTCTGCTTCACCTGTTCATTGAGGATACTCCTTCCACCTAGTGATTCCACAAATTTCTATGGCCTCAGCACCCTCCATTGGCCAACTGTGTCTGGTCCTTGGTCAAGAGAAATGACAGAAAGCAAAGAATACCTGGAACATGTTGGAGCTGTCTTGGAGTGGCAGACATTCCTTCTGCTCATATTCCACAGGTCAAAACTCAGTTATATGTCTCCACCCATCTTCAAGAGAGGCTAGGAAATATGTATTTAGGAAGATAGTAAAATTAAATTTCCTCCTAATTAGAGAATGGAATGGGAAAAAGTTATGTTAGAATCTCCCAAGATCACCCCCAAGCTCAAAGATTTGCTAGGAGGACTCACAGGATACAGTATGTAGTCATATTTAATGCTACCATCTATTATGGCAAAAGTATACAAAACAATATCAACAAAGGAAAAAAGGTGCATGGGATAATTCTTGGAAGAAACCAGATGTGAACTTCCAAGAGTGCTTTCCTAGTGAATCACACAGAATGTGTTCAATGTTCTTAGCAATCAGTAGTGACAACATGGGTGAAATGCTGTTTACCAGGGAAAGTCATTAGGTACTCAATCTCCAAGGCTTTTATTGGGGTTGGTCATATAGACACCCTCTGTCTAACATATACTGAAATTCTAGACCTCCAGAAGCAAAACAGATGTTCAAAATAAACCATATTGTTTGCACAAACAGTGTAGACACAGTGAGCAATTCTTACCAGGGTGGAAACTGTCCCAAACTCCAATTTCCCAGATTCCAGCTGTTATAGACTAAATTATATGTCTCTAAAATTTATATGTCATGGCAGCAACCTCAATGTGAGTGTATTTGGTGGTAGGACCTTTAAATTCAAGTTAAATGAGGTCATAAGGATGAGGCACTAGTCCCATAGGACTGATGTTCTTATAAGAAGAGGAAGACACACCAAGGATACAGAGCACAGAGGAAAGGCCATGTGAGGACACAGCAAGAAGACAGTCAGCTACAAACCAAATAAGGGAAGCCTCAGGAGAAGCCAACTCTGTGAGCACCTTGATCTTGGACCGCCAGGCTCCAGACCTGTAAGAAAATAAATTCTTGTTGTTTAAACCACCTGTCTGTGGTATTTCGTGATAGTGTTCCTAGCAGACTAGTAGACCAGTTAAGGGTCAACCTTGCAAGTAGACTTTATTTTTTAATTTTTTAAATGTTTATTCATTTTGAGAGAGAGAGAGACAGAGCGTGAGCAGGGGAGGGGCAGAGAGAGAGGGAGACACAGAATCGGAAGCGGGCTCCAGACTCTGAGATGTCAGCACAGAGCCTGACGTAGGGCTCAAACCCACGAACAGTGAGATCATGACCTGAACTAAAGTCAAACACTTACTGACTGAGCCACCCAGGTGCCCTGCATGTAGACCTTTCTAAGTCCAACAGTCTCAGTCCTGCGATAACTCACTTCTATACAAAAGTGTACACATTTTGGAGTAAATATGATAATGTAATTGGATCCCAGTTCTGGCTAGTGTTGGGCAAGATCCTTGGTCTCTCTGGGCTACACTTATCTAATCTGCAAAATTGGAGAAATCGCATCTCACAGATGATTTGCAAAGATCATGAATGTGAAGCACAGAGCACAGAACCTGTCTTATGATAACACTCAAAATGTACCTATCATTATTATTATTCCTATCATCATTATCATCATTAATAACATTGTCTTCATGCTGCTTCTCTGAACGCTATTACTGTCTGGAAGCTCTTAAAATGTCTTTGCCCCACACCCTAGCCTGAGGACAAATTTGGAAATAGTGCACTTCTATTTTGGTTTCATTTTACTCTGTCCTTTGAATTCTTGGAGCAACCGATACAGTATTTCTTGTAATAAGTTCCTCGCTGGGATTTTGTGGAAATCAAAAAAGATAACATAATTTGTGATGTTTTGAACACAAAAGGCAGTGTAGAGATGTAGATAATTTTTAAAAACAACTTACATAAAAGCAACCCTTATATAAAGCAAAAATTCACTAGAAACATTTCTAAAATCTTTGAGATTTTTAGCCATTTAAACACAACAATCCTGTAAGTAAGATCAAATTTTTTCTTTCAAGTCACAGGCGAGTGGGTCCAGAGTGATGGGGAGGTTAGGTTCCATCAGTGCATTCAGAGATGCAGGTTTCTTCCCACACACTGCCCCACACTATCCCTTTGCTTGGCTGCTGTCCCCATCTGCATTGTGTTAATCAGGTCACTCCCTCATGCCCGTGTCCTGAGGGAAGGTGAAAGAGCCATAAACCAGAGGTGACTTGTCTCAGTTTAGAGATAACACAAAAGTTATACATACCACTTCCGCTTACATCCCATGGACTCATTGGTCTCATGAACCACCCAGCTCCAGGGGAGGTTAGGAAATGTAGTCTCTCGCTGGACAGCAGTGTGTATATGTAGAAGGAGAAAAAAAAATTGGAACAGCTAGCACTCTGCCAAAGTCAATAAAACCTCCTTCCACTGAAATTTTCTAGAGAATATCCTAAAGGTTTCTGAAGTTAGTTCAGCTAATCCTTCTAAGACAAATTTCTCGGTCTGAGAGCAGTGTGTCGACTGATAGATATTCAACCTCCTATATCCGTTGAAGGATCAAGATTTTTAAAATAATAATAATAATAAATCTCTGTCTTCTGAATGCTTTGAGGTTTCCTACTTCCTCGGCACTGTACATCAGCATTGACTCCATAACAAGTTTATAAGCAGTTTCATCCAAGGAAGTTGCTGATACGTTTCTTTGTGCAAAGAACCCAGTCTTCACAGCACAGAACCCAAGCAGTGGGAGGTGGTAAGACTTCTGTGTGCATCAACTTTTAACAGCATTACTCTTTCTCACTCTTTTTGGAAGAACTAACTTGTTCACACAAATGTGTCACCGGAAGTCTAGTAAATAATTTTTCAAATTCACTATGTGCTCTTCAAAGAGCCTGCTGTGCAACTTTGGACGTTTTGGGGCTAATAGTAAAACCAAATCTGGGTACCATTCATCACTGCAAGCGGCTGGCAGTGACCCTACCTCATAAAGTCAGATCATTTTCCATTTTTTTTTACAGTTCCCACTTAAATGTGTTCATTAATACAAGCCTAACTGGCAATTATTCTAGTGATCCTGGCAGGCATTCAAGTCCTCATTAATATAAAATAAATTATGAAAACTTTGGAAGTCTTTTCAGTGCTACATTTGAGTTGAGTATGTTAGGCTCTTGAGTATGTTAGACTCTTAAATCTGTGTTGATTAATTTAATTGGAGGGAAATTCATTTTTAATTTTTTTTCATTTTATATATTATAGAGAGAGGGAGAGAGAGAGAGAGAGAGAGAGAGAGAGAGAGAATGCAAATGGGGGAAGGGCAGAGGGAGAGAGAATCTTAAGCAGGCTCCACACTCAGTGCAAAGCCTGACACTGAGCTAGATCCCATGACCCTGGGATCGTGACCTGAGCCGAAACCTGGTCATGACCAGATTCTCATGACTGATCATGACCACTCAACCTAATGAGCCACCCACACATCCCTAATTGGAGGGAAATTCAAAGAAATGTGTCAAAGGAAATTAGCTAGGATCTGTAATGCTTTTTATCTATGCACATTTTAATGAATTATGCCTAATATGTGACATTTCAACTCCCACAGAATTTTAGGAGTTTGAGTCACAACTTGTCATCTCAAGCTCTTCCTGGTTGCTAATCCTTTCCACAAACATATAGAACATCTCTCATTTACTGAGTACTTACTGTACTCCAGGTACTTTGCTAGTACTGGATATATATTAATGAGTAAAAGAGAATTGTCCTCAATTCATAAACACTGGAGTCTAGTGCAGGAAGTGTGAAATTAATAAGCAAGAAACAAATTAAGTGCAAATTGTGGTACATTCGAGGGAAAAAATAGAACAGGATTCTGTGAGAGACACTCATGTGGGCACAGGGGACCTAGAAGGTATGATGGTTAGATTCTATTTGTTGACTGGGTTAGGCTTTGGTACCCAGTTGTTTGGACCAACAGAAGTCTAGATGTTGCTGTGAAGGAATTTTGTAGATGTGATTAACATCTACATTCAGTTGACCTTAGGTAAAGATTACCCTTGATAACCTGGTCTGCATCATCCAATCAGTTGAATGCCTTAAAAATGAAAGCTGAGGTTTCCCAGAAAAGAAGGAATTCTGCCTCAATATTGTGACATAGAAATCCTGCCTGAGTTTCCAGCTTGCCAGTCTGCCCTACAGATTTCAGATTTTCCAGTGCCCACAATCCTGTGCCAATTCCTTAACATCGCTTGCTGATTCCTCTCTCCCTCCCTCTCTGCCTCCCTACCTCCTCTGTCTCTCCCCCCTCTCCTTTCCCTCCTTCCCTCTCCTTGTCTGTCTCCATCTCTCTCTCCCTCCCTCTCCCTTCCCCCACTTCCTTTTTTCTCCTCTCTGTCTCTCTCTTCCTCTCTCTCTCTCCTCTCTTTCTTTTTCCCTCTCTTGGTTCTGTTTCTCCATAGAATCCTGACTGATACAGAAGGCTTTCCTTAAGTCAAGGCTTTTTATGCCAGACCTAAAGAGAGAACCACTCTTCATGAGCAAGGAGAAAGTTATCCCCAGTGGAAGATAACAGCAAGTGCAAAAGCCCTAATGCACAAAGGGTTTATAACATCAAGGGAAGTAGTGAAGGTTTTTGTGGTTGTGGTTGAAGGAGAAGGGATGTCAGATGAGACCGTCCAGGAGGACATGGAGGTGGGCAATGCAGCAGGTCACACAGAGTTAGACTTGATTCTGTGTAGTAGGAAGCCACTCATGGTTTAAGTAGGGGAGTGCTATGACCTATATTGTTTAAAAATTCTGTTTGGCAGGTAATGGGTTTGGTCGGAGGGAAGAACAATGAAGAAGAAAGTAGTAAGGAAGTTATTACAGTAGTCTGGCCAAAATGTGATGGTGAATTGGACTAAAAATTGTGGTGTCTGAGATGTAGAGATAAGGTCAGAGAAATACCTGTATCTTTAGAGCTTTTTGATGGGCAGCAGAAACCTAGCCTGATTGACAGGAAAAGAAAGAGAAGTGCTTGGAAAGATCTAGGGCATCTTAGCACAGAGTGAAAACAGGAGCACCCAGGCCTTGCAAGAGAGCAGGGTCTGGAAAGCTCCAGGTAAACAGAGGTAAACCAATGGTGAAGGGCACAATATTGAAAGAGAGCTACATCTATGTCTAACATTCCTGGATATCTGCTTTGCCCCATGCTGGGCTTCTTTCACTTTACAAAGCACAAGTTCTTTTCAGAGAAGTAACCAAACTGTAACACCTGCAGGGGGCAATCTGGAGGCGGAGCCTATGTGCTGGGAGAGTCAGACCCTACCTACAGGGAATTCCTGGTGGCTAAATCTTCCTTTAGGACCTGCTTCCCATGATATGATATCTCTGGTCTCCCTCTTGTTTCTTTGTCCTGAGTTCTTTTCCATCCTTTTGTGAACACTCTGTGGGGGTCTAGACTCTGGATCCCCCACCAGCTATCTTCCAGGTATTCTGGGATTCCGGGACCTGCAGTCCTTAGCAGGACTGCCCCCCCACACACACCTTTTACCAAATACCTTGTTTTGGGGTGTTTCTCTGGCTCTGCTTGTCTGCAAAAAAAAAAAAAAAAAAAAAACTGGAACGAGAATATACAAAGAATAAGGAAATGATGGTTCTGTTTTCAAGTGCTTTCCAAACTAATTACAAAATAAACATTACTAACGGAATTACTGAAGTAAAAATGAGTCTAAAAATTTGACGGCAAAGCCCTAAGAAACCCTTTAAAAGCAGTGTTTTTGAGCTTATTTGCCTCATTGTAAGTGAGTGGGATAAGAGGCTAGCAATTCAAGAAAAGAGTCAGTATTTGAGCCAATTTGGTTAACTACCATATAAGTTATTTTGCATAAGTGACCAATTTACATGGTACCAAAGATCATGTTAGAGAAATGGACAGAAATGTATTAGAGTTAATAACTTACGGCAAACTGCAGGATTGGAAAGGCAAAACTGCAGAACAGCAGGGGGCAGTTAGGACCCTTAAAGGTTTTGAGAATCATCACTGAGCTATTAAAAAATAAAAAGAACCATGTCATCACATGTAGTATATTATTAATATGTTAATGAAGCTTGAAGTATAGTATGTACTATACATTATCATAAAATGCTTTCACATACATTGGTTCATATCACCGTAAAGCCAAATCAAGAGAAATATTGACATTTTGTAGAAGAGGAAATAAGGGGCAGTACATTTATTTCTAAGACTCTCCCAGAATGACAAGCTACTTGTTGACAGTACTAGGACTCAAACAGTTTTGTTTTGTTTTGTTTTGTTTTTTTCCAGTTCCATTTTGCCATAGAAGCCTCTACTCACCATGCACAAAACTTTAAACACTCTAATCTATAAATAATACAAGGAAGAGTGCCTTTAAAACCACAGAGGAACAGCAAAGGAAGATTAATTCATGGTCTTCTTAAACCCCTTCCTTCTATTGTTCAAAAATCCTTGGTTGACAGAATCTAGACTGAGCTAAAATATCACCTACCAACTCCTTCATCCTGGTGGAACTTTTTTTTTAAGCATCCAAGTAAGCCAACAAGGAAATTAAAAAAAGCATTTTTTGCCAACGTGAATTTTAAACTACTGTAAGTAGTCTAGTGTACAACCTAGTTTCTATTTTCATTTCTAATATATCACCTATTGATCACCAAAAAATTCTGAAATTTGCATAAGACACACATACAATACGACATCATGGATTCCACAACATTGAGAAAGGAGAAAATTTAATTTTCAAAAATGTACGTCAAGAGACTTACTGCAACTTGGTATCATATTTAGTCCTTAACTTTTCAGAAGCCAAGTATTCCCTCCCTTTTTAAAATATTTATTTATTTATTTATTTATTGCGCTGGTTTTGCATAAATGGGTCAATGATACTGTTTCTTATTTTTTTAAAAAATTCTTTTCAGGTCCTTGAGCATAGTTCCTATTTACATCACTATATCTATAAACCGTTATCTGGTTATTTTGTCTAGCTTGCTTTCTAAATCATTGTAGCCCTTCTTGTTTCATAAAGAGACATAAAAATTATTTGTTGAAAGGTCTAGACAAAGGAGGAACAAAAAATATTTCACCCAGAAAATAGCATAATTCCTGCAGTTAAAATCCAAGTTGTATCTTCTTACCAGAAATGTAGTCCAATGGAGAGCTCTTCATGGAAAAAAAAGAAGAAAGAAAGAAAGAAAGAAAGAAAGAAAGAAAGAAAGAAAGAAAGACATTAAACATTATTTAAATAAATTCCGGGAAAAGATATGATTAAGTTGCTTTGTGATTTACTGCTAAAGCTTGTGGTCTGTAATTATTTTAGGATTCATAGTCCCCATATGTCATCCATGATGATCAGAAGTGGGGTGAGAAATATAATTTTTCACGGAACTAATAGTAGATTAAACACATTTTAATGCACCGTATACAACTGAGTATTTTATTGCTTGTCATCAACAGAATCAAGGCACCATGTAATCTGCACAATGAAGCAAATGCTAGTGATGCCTACTTGGTTTCTTCTGGAACTCCAAATAAAACCCCGTATTAATTCCCTAATGGAAGGCAAGCCTATTAGTGAACACACTTTGTATTATCTATTCTCATTAATAAATGCTACTTATTTGTTAGATTACATTTATTGAAAACAGAATGGGAGCATACAGTAATTACCAATTTTCCCTAATTAATTAGTGTTTTATGTGACTAGAATATTCTTCAGTTGATCATAGCACTTGCTGCTAGAGTTGGATAAATGTGAAGTTTAAGAGAGCCGATCTCTAGCAGTTCCCTGAACTGCCCTCTTTCCTTCATCACTAGTACTGGAGAGGTAAGGAGGATCCATGAGTCAGTGCAAAGATGAGGAATTAAGAGACATCCAACCCTGTACTGAAATCCTAGCTTTGATACTTAGTCATTTTACCCTGAGAAACCTCCCTGAATCTCACCTTCCTTATTTGTAAATGGGAACGATATTATCTATTCTAGAATACAGTAGTTATTCTTATATTGGTGAGACGTCTAAAAGAAATAATTTGTAAGTGGAGATGTTGATATGCAATAGATACTGATGCTGAGTTCGTAAGCCCTTCCATGAATACATCCAACAGAAAAAAAAATTTTCCACGTGCACGCTCTGGGTATTGTGGTGAAGGTAAATTATACAGCCAGGTCTCTGTTAACGTACCTTTGAGAAAACCAATCCCACCGTCTCCAAGTTTTGCAGAGACAAATCAGGAGATGTGACCTATGTGATGTTATTTGTCCTGAAGTCAAATAATCAATGAAAGAGTCAATGAAATAATAAAATATCTGCTTCTTTGCCTTCAGGCTTGTCTTCTGCCTTTCAGTTCTGGAACTGCCTCTGGAATTCTCAGGCATCTTGTCCATACTACATACCATATCATGAATTCAACCAGTCATTTGCACAAATTTGTTGAGTTTCTGCAGAAGGTAGAATTGCAATAAACACTTGAGAAACCAATAGTAAGCAAATAGATGTGATTCTTGCCCTCAAGCAGTGAAGGGACCTTGTAACTTGAGTTATTTTTTTAACTACATTATTACTGTAGAGCTTGGACCATCTACTGCATGCATAGCAATTTTTGGCAGAGTGAGCATAATATCCAGAGCTTTAGAAACTTCCCAAGGTTATACAGCTAATTAGTAGCTGAAACAGAATTATAAAAGACACATCTGATTTTCCATCTCAAAATCCCAGCCTAGTATCCCAATAAGAACACACAGAATGTCTGAAAAAATAGAGTGCAAATAATTAAGAAAAAAATCTTGGTCCTAAACAAGTAGAATTTTCAGCTCTTTTGTCTGTCAACTAGGTAGAACCAGAATTTATAGTTCTGATTTGATTTAGCAAGCCACCTCTGAGGTAAACAGTGGATATTTGTTATGCAGATGCCATATGAAGTTCAAGATTACATGAAAAGGGGTTAATAAGGTAGTACAGCACAGGTAAGGAGTGTAGACTCTGGAGTCAGACTACCTGGGTTCCCATCCTGATTCTGCTATTTACTTATTTGTAGATGTCACTGAGCTCTCTGTATCTCGGTTCCTATTTGTAGATAACTCTGACCCTTTTGTCTAAGCAATCAGAAGAATGCGTTGACATTCAGAAAGATTGAAGGAGGGCCATATTTGGAGAAGGTCAGGAACCCCCCTGTTTCCTTGTTTGGGGATTTAGGATGCCTCGTAGACATCCATGCCTACTTATGCCATAGGTAGTAATAGCAAAAGTATGTGTGTGTGTGTGTGTGTGTGTGTGTGTGTGTGTGTTTAGAGTTTAAGGGGAGAGATCTAGGCTGAAAAAGAAATATTGGTAACCTTGATATCTAAATCATATTTATCGCCATAAGACTGGATGAGATCACTAAGGGAATAAGCACAAGATATGTCAGATTTATGTTTTAGAAACATCCCTCTGACAGAGCCGAGTAAGAGGAACCAGAGCAGAGGCTCTTAGGGCAGCTTGAAACCTATTGCAGTAGTTCAAACTTGAGATTAGCCAAGGATGATAAACAACAGCCGTAACCATGGTAATAACAAAAATGAATTGTAATGCAATGTAATTGTAATGAAAAATGAATACGATACCAGTTACAATAAAAAAAAAAAAAATACAGCAAGACTGCTACAAAGGCCGGGACTCTCCTCTTATTTTTGTGATCTGAAGCCAAAGAAGGCAGAGATTAGTTTGCCTCTTAGAATCTCTGTGGCTGGCCCCACGAGGAAAGAATGGACTCTCATCTTAAACTAACTCAGAAATGACAAATTTCACAATGTTTTAAAGAAGCACTCTCACCCATTTTTAGAATATATACTCTAACCTGTTATTGATTTTATCTTCCCTCACCCCTGCCATCACCAGCACAAACACCTACAGACAGTATAAAAGAGGCAGTGAGGGAAGTTTCTGATATTTACATTGTTTAGGGTATTGTCTACTGTCCAGAAAATTTGGACATTAGAAAAACCTATTTCTCCTATTTCTGAGCCCTCTCTTCTTTCAAATGCTTAATTATAATTCTTTATTCCTGTGTTCAGCAATCATGCATCAAAAATCTTTTTACAAAATTTTTTAGCATTTATTTTATTTTTGAGAGAAAGGCAGAGCGTGAGCAGGGGAGGGGCAGAGAAAGAGGGAGACACAGAACCTGAAGCAGGCTCCGAGCTGTCAGCACAGAGCCTGATGTGGGGCTCAAACCCACAAACCGCAAGATCATGACCTGAGCCAAAGTCGGACACTTAACAGATTGAGCCACCCAGGGGCCCCACGCATCAAAAAATCTTATAGGTGTGGAGAGGTGGGAGTAGAGGTATGCATGTTTGTGTGTATACATTAAAATTCAATGAACAAGGTGCATAAGAAAGTAAAGAATGGAATAGAAGAAACTGGAACCCATTGCTTAGAAAACAAAAGGAATAAAAGGGAGAGAACGGGTGATTCCGCTTTGGGGAATGTTTTGGAGTTCCAATTACAATGCAGGGAAATGGATAAAGAGGACAATTTTGTCAAGTCTTCCACCCTTCCATGTAGATGATCCTGATTTTATTTGAAAATTAGACCCCTCTCTCTGTACTTAAAATTAGTTGCATACAACAAGGTGGACCTATTCACGCAATTACTTAAACTGGCAACATTTGACTTTCTGTAGGTTGTAAAGTTTCAGATTTGTGAACTTTCCAAAGGATGAACAGAACCTATTATAGAGGTGTGGGAAAATTAGTTTGCAATTACCTTTATTGCCCAAATTATTTGAAGTAAATCCGGGGAAAAACAGACATACAGAGTGGGCTCTGTCTATACATTATATACAACAATAGTATCAGAAGCCAGTGATGTTAGCAGGTTAATTTATTACTTTTATATATAGTAGCATAATCTCACGAGCTAGGCATTTAAAAAAATAATTTCACATGTCAAATTTAGTTCCATTAAGAGATGTAAATGTGTGTGTGTGTGTGTGTGTGTGTGTGTGTGTGAATTCCAGATAAAAGGTGTTCCTGAAGCAGGAAAATGGTGATAGTGTTGGCACTGCTTTACCCCATATGCAGGAATGACCTTACGTGAAGGGCGATTTTCTTTGTGAAGATACAAAGCTCTGAATAAAAATGGATGGATCTCCACCTTGTCAGTTCTGTGACTTTCTTGGTCAAGTCCGATTAGCTTCGGTACTTGTTTTACTTTTCTATTGTTGCACGGAGAAGAGAGTAACATTCAGGTGCTCTAGATTTGGACTGTGGCTTCTCACAATTTTTCAAATGGGACAGGGCCCAAGCAGAAGTTCTGCACCTGGTGTTTGAGAAGCTAGAATCTCTGAGATGGCTTCTTCACTCACAAATCCATTCCTTGGCTGGGAAGATTGGAACAACTGGGGACTGGTTGAGAATCTCTCTCTGTCTCTGTCTCTCTCTCGAATGACCTCCATGCATGACTAGTATTATGGGCTGAATTGTGCCCTCCTCCCAAACCTCAAAACAATTGAAGTTCCCAACCCCAGAACTTCAGAATGTAACTGTATTTAGAGAGAAGGTCTTTAAAGAGGACGTTAAGTTAAAATGATGGGGACTTAATCTAATATGATTGGATTCCTCCCCCATAACAAGAGAAAGAGGAAGAGAAATGATGGTCATGTGTGCCCAGAAAACAACCATGTGAAGGGGTAGCAAGAGAGTAGCCGTCTGCAAGTCAGGGAGAGAGGCTTCAGAGGAGGAAACAAACTCTGCCAACACCTTGAACATGACCTCTCTGGCCTCCGGAATTTTGAGAAAATAAATTTCTGTTGTTTAAGCCACCAAGCCTGTGGTATTTTGTTATTGCAGACATGGCAAAGTAATAAGCCAGATTGCATTTTCTCACAGTGTGGTGATTTCAGAAGAGGTGAACTTCTTTAAAAATGGTAGTTGACTTCCAAGAGAGAAGAAGGGGAAATCCAAAAGTGCTTGTAAAAACTAGGCCGGGAACTGGCATAACATTATTTCTGTTGTAGTCTGTGGAACAAAGTCACGAGTCCTGTCCATTTTCGAAGGGAGGGAAAATGGATTGCACCTCTTGATGAGTGGAGAAGAAATTGATGGCAGCCATCAGTGGAGATTGTATGCCAAGGGCTCTATCAAAACTTCACAATTCTCTTTAGCCCCTCTATTTAGGCATCTGTCCTGCTCACTTTAAGAAGATCTTGTTTCCTACTTCAGTTGGAACATTGACACCATCTAGTGTTAAAACTCACAGTTTTTATCCTCTACTAAAAATACATGGTAGCATCCATTGTTTCTTTTGCTCCTTTCTTCCAGCCCCTGACAGGAAAGAATTTTTTTCCTGCCTGAAGATAAATCATGCAGAGCACATGGGTGGTTCAGTCAGTTGAGCGTCTGACTCAACTCTTGATTTTGGCTCATGTCATGATCTCGTGTTGATTTCGGCTCATGATCTCATGATCGTCAGTTGGAGACCCACATCAGGCTCTACCCTGAGTGTGGAGACTACTTAAGACTCTCTTCCTCCCTCTCCCTCTGCCACTCCCCCCTTTCAAAATAAAAATAAATAAAATTTAAAAATAAAAAAATATATAAATCATGCATCTGAGCCCCAAAATGTCCTTCATTCCAAGATGTTTTTCTGCAGCCATCACTCTCTTTCTAATCTTAAACTGGCCACTCTATCCACTCCTTCCACTTAGGCAAATATCTTTCCTGTTCCCAAAGTATGTTCCACCTTGGCTCAAAATTTTTCAAAGTATACTCTTCCATAATATCACTCTTTTCCTGTTTTCATCAGAATTGTTAGAAGTGGGGCTTTCTTTCCCTATCTCCACATAATGTCTTAGGATTAGTTTCTCAACCCTCTATAATATTGCTTCTATCTCTAACATTCCACTGAAACTGTGCTCAAGGAATTTAAAGTGATAAATGAATAAATCAGCATAGTGTAGTTTGAGTGCTATCTCTGTCACTTATTAACAGTGTACCTTTGTTGTCTCAATTGTAAAATCACGTAACAGTGCCTTCTATTGTAATATTTTGTGGAAGATTAAGTGAGATTATATATATACATGTATAGATAGATATATAGATAGATACATATATGTTATACATATATACACACATATATTATGTGTATATCTGTATAATATATACACACCTGTGTGTATATATTAAACAGATATACACACATATATTACACATGTGTGTATATATTATATATATACACATAATATATGTGTGTGTATATATATATATTATATATATACATATATAATATATATAATTATTAAGAGGGTGCCTGACACATAGTAAATAGCCCAAAAATATGAGATTGCCTTCTTATTATTATTCTGGGTCATTTACCACCATAGTTTTCATGAAAATGTCATGCATATTGTTGCAATAATCCCATTTTGTACCTATTGTAGATTGGGTTTAATTTCCCAAACAGTGAACTAACTCCAGCCTATTGGACTGATGTTATAACCGGAAGGAAAACTAGTAGAGTTCTCCCAGATGCGAGCAGCAACAAATTCCCTCACTGCAGCACTTCTGCCCAGACTCTGTGCTTGGGATACTCCTGAGAAACAGCCCTTAGCACTCAGAGAAGTGATGCTCTCACTGGTCAGCTACCTAAATCAAGAGGATTTTAGCTTTCAAGAATTGTGCCTCCAAGGGATGGCACTATCGTGAGAGTTGAGCCAACCCGCTGGCAAGCTACACCAGAGGCTAGAGTTGGCTGCTTCTGAAAAGGATTGTGTTTCTTCTGGTAACCTGGGGCAGGAATTTCATCAAATTTATTTCCTAAAATAGTCTTAGTGCTACCTTTGTTTCATAGGCTTCCATATTGGCTTAAAAGTTTTGGAATCGATACTACCACTATTGCCAATGCACCAGCTTAGTCTTCTGGCATTGCTAGTACCAGGA
Organism: Panthera leo; assembly: GCF_018350215.1. Classification (NCBI taxonomy): domain Eukaryota; kingdom Metazoa; phylum Chordata; class Mammalia; order Carnivora; family Felidae; genus Panthera; species Panthera leo. The sequence goes on from NC_056682.1 coordinate 188,449,158, forward strand.
TGTTATGGACTGAGCGTTTGTGTCCCCCTCCACACTTATATGTTGAAATCCCAATTCCAATGTAATTATATTAGGAGGTGAGTCTTTTGGAGGTAAGTAGATCTTGGGAGTGGAGTGACATGAGAAGTGGAGTGACATTATAAGAAGTGACATGAGAGAGCTTGCTACCTCTTTCTGCTCTTCACCATGGGATGATTTAAGAAGACAGTCTACAAAACAAGAATCAGGACCTCACCAGATACAGTATCTGTTGACACCTTGATCTCAGACTTCCCAGCCTCCAGAGATGTGAGAAATAAATTTCTGTTGTTTAAGCTGCCCGGTCTATGATATTCTCTTATAGCAGCCTGAACTGATTAAGAAATCCATTTTTGAGGAACTCCCCTTTAGTTTAGCTATTATTTGGTTATAAATAACCATTATTTAGCTATTTGACACTCAAAACATCATTTGAACACCTCTGAAACTCAGATTCCCCATCTCCAAAACTGGACTAGTAATGTCTCATATGCAGCATTCTGACCATCAGATATCATGTTCATAAGCATCCTGTGCTGAGGAAGCCATATAACATGTGCCCAATCCATGGTACTAACAGTATCATTAATCTTCAGTTAATCCTGTGAATGTTAACTCATCATGAATGTGTGTACATGGAAATAAAGAGTCATTTAGGGTTTTTGTGGGTTTTTTTTCACAATTCAAATGATTGACCATTTTGGGGACTCAGCCTTTAGTTTAGGTATTACCCATTTTTCCCATCACCTGTCACCATTTGTTGGAATGAGCCATTGGATGGAAGAAGAATAACTTTTCAAAAAGACAGCATCTGATTATATAGCAAATGTAAGAATTTTATTTTAGATTTTAAAATCCACAGCAATTGAATAGTTATAATGACATGCTCATCCAATCATTCAGTAAATATTGGACATTGGGCAGGCAGATTAAAAAACGGCCCTGGGGCACCTGAGTGGCTCAGTCAGTTAAGCTTCCAACTTCGGCTCAGGTCATAATCTCATGGTTTGTGGGTTTGATCTGCATGGTCAGGCTCTGAGCTAACAGCAAGGAGCCTGCTTCAGATCTTCTGTCTCCCTCTCTCTCTGCCCCTCCCCCATGCTCTCTCTATCTATCTCACATGTGTGCAGTCTCTCTCTCTCTCTACCTCTCAAAAATAAACATTTTTAAAAATGTCCCTAAAAGAGCTTGTAATCAAGAGGGAGAGACAAATGGTAAAACAAGCTACTACGATAAACCACAATAAGGTAATAGTAAAGGTACAAGGCAAAGGTGAAAACAGTTAAGCTCTCCAAGCAGGACGAGAGGAATGAAAAGGGCACCTGGAGAAGATGATATCTGACTCAGGACTAAAATGATCACTGAGCATTCCCTTGACAGGAAAGGGGAATTGCAGCCATTGGAATGACCAGGAAGGCAGGGCAGGGGCAGGATGGAGTTGGGTGTATGTCAAGTGGGGCTCATGGTGAAGAGTCATCCAGTAGCAGCTAGGGGATATTGGAGCCAGAATATCATGGGGTGTATGTTCATAAGAAAGTTTAGGAATTTGTCCTAAAGGTAGAATTTAAGAATCTGGCTTCAGGTAAAAGACACTTTGGGCTAATCCACAGGCTCCATGGTCTCTCCAGAATTACAGGTATTAAAATTCTGACTGGCTCATATAAATAATGTCATCTTTTATGGACCCTCCGTCCTCTCCTAGTGACGATTGAGCCTTGATGACATTATTTTCTCAGCAGAAAATATTCCTGACCTAATGGTGTTGGTTCATGTTTGGAATGAATAAAGTATTGACTTATTTCCTTCTCCCCTTAAACTACTTTGAATGCCTCTAAATTACTACTTTCTAGGAAACTGGCCTGAACATCTGATGAGCATGAATTTTTGTTTCTGCATGGAATTATTTAGACAACCAATGTCTAAGTCCCCAGGCCAATGCAAATTTCAATTTCCAAAAGAAATGAATGTCTAGGAGAGCCCCAGAACTGACTCTCTCCTAAGAAAATATGAATTCATTCTAGAGTCTAGGATTTGAAAAATCCAAATGTTTTATGTAATCTCCACAGTCCTGTCAGTTTTGCTTAAAACTTTCAAGTAGAGAAAACTCCAATTACTTCCAAAAGGAAAATCTGCCCTTCCTTGAGTGCAAAAGGACAAAGTTACCAAGTCCTCAAGATGACAGTTTGCTGAAGGGCCTTCCGCTCTTCATCCAAGAACTAGTCAGTCTTCTTTGAAAATAATTCCCCAGCTCAATGCACTAGAAAATCATAATGATGTTGAGTTATGCTTGGCAATCAGGCACTGCCAGAGGTGAGGAAATTTCATTCCATGGCATCTGGAGAGGATTTTGTCACCCTGGATCTGTTCTTGCAGGGCTTAATTTGCTGGGAAGTGTCCCCAGTGTCATTCACCCTTTTACCAGTCACAGCTCTGAAGAAGGGACAGGTTCCCCTAAAGCATTTTCCCCACCTCTTAGGAAAGAAGCATATGGAATTTCAATCAAGTGGCATCTTGAGAAAGTCCTTGCTTCTACTTAAAGATTTGTTGCTAAAAGCATCTCCATGTGTTTTTGCTAAACAGAACTATCCGTATTTGTCAGAGTGGTGAGCTGCAAACCTTAGGAAAGGTATCTCCTCTCTCAAATGTCCCTCATGTCAGTACTAAAACATAGGATATGATGATACATGTTGTACTTTAAAAAGCAGCTTGGTAAGCCTTGCCGTCCAAATGGTGGTTATTATTATTTATCTTTAATGCTGATAATAAATATCTTCCACTGAACAATGTTGAGTATTTTACACATTCGATGATCAATCCTTTGATGAAAAGAGTTTGGAGTTTTCAAGAAGTCAGTGTCTCAAGAAGGATTCAGGTGAGTGTGACCAGTAGGTCTCTGGGGTTGTCTGCCGCCCGAGGTAAGGGTCTGCAGACTATGTTATAGGAGACCATGGCGGCAAGTGGGACCTAGAATTCTTCATTTTATAACTTGTTATTTTTGTTACCTGAGTCACTGAGTTGACCTTTCTGACTTTAGTTAGGACTCCTGTAAAATCTGAGTAGCAATTTGGTACATTACAGTCCTGAAGCGTGAGGTAGTCCCTTCTCTCCCTGGTGCCGCAGTTAACGTACACGACGTGTTCTTATGCGGCAGCTGCTGTTTGTGGTTAGCAATTGTAGGCATCATCAATTCTTCAGTTAATTCTTTGAACAGCAATCCATCAGTGAATATATACATGTTTGAAGACAGTATTTCTTTATTTTTGGTCATGATGCAGGTGATTGGTTTTCTTACAGCTTTGAGAATTAATTATTAGCTACTAAATGTGAATGAAAATATAGCCTGGGGTAGGAGGTATTACAATAATAATAATGATGTTGATTGTCCAGTAGTAATAATAAAAATAATCATAACCACCATTCACTTAAAATGTATTGCGTGATCAGGACTGTGTGCATTTAAGAAATTTAAGCTAATGTAAGCAGTTCAATTACCAGATGAGTAAAAGGTATTTTAAGGAACTCATCAGCAGCCAAGTACAAGTGAACTTCAGTAGACATAAGAATCCCAAATTGGAAAACTATCAGGAATTAAGGTTCATATTTCCAGAGTCATAGTGTTTCTGCTTTTTTTTTAATTTTTTAAATTTTTAAATTTTTTTTGCATCTCTGAGCCCCTAGCTCAGAAATAATTTCCCCAGGTGTTCGACAACTCCTCTTTGCTTAAATACCGAGAGGGACAACTAGTGTCTCTGATTTCCCCATCCAGATGCTCCAGGGACTAGAGCTGACTGACCAATCTTGTTTTAGGTGCTCTCCCATAATGCCCCCTAGTGTCCTCCTCTGTTCCACTCAGTGATGGGCGTCAAGAAAGAGTTAGCAGTTGCAAATAGGGCTGCAGAGTCTTGCTTGTGAATTGGGATAGAGGAGGCACAAACATAGAATTCAGTTAATTTGTCCCAGGTCAATTACCAACATGAAGCAGAATGTGGAATAAACCCACTTTCAGACTATTTCTTTGGGCTTTCTTGCTGTCCAATCACAGTATTAGATCACTGGCGCTCACTGGTGACTCAGGGTTGATTTCAGTGGGTCACAACAGTGAGGGACTTTGTGAAGCTGGGCCTCACCTGAGAACCCACATCCCATGTCATGAAAGGATGACAAGGAAGTGAGAGGGCCTTTGGGGAAGTGGTGAGTCATTGCCTATGGCACAAGATGGCTTCAGACAAGTCTTTAAGTAATCAGTGCCTCTAGAACATTAATGTGCACACAACTCGCCAGAAAGTCTTATTAAAAGGCAGATTCTGCTTCAGTTCTCCTTCAGTGGGGCCTGAAAGTCTGCATTTTTAGCGAATTCTTAGGCGGTACCAATGCTGTGGGTCCTGCTCCAGGAGCACACTATGTGGAAAAGAACAAAAGAATCTGAAGCAGCGAGAATTCTACAGTTCCCTGGACCTAACCCACAGCTGTTCAGATAGCTGGGTACTTGGCAAGCTCGCTCCTCTGTGTTTGCCTTTCCACCCCGTCCAGTGACAGGATGAGCAACGACACCTTCAGCAGCTTGCTGGCCCAGCTAAATAAAGAGCATGTGCTGGCTAAAAAAACTGTTGGCAAATAATCAGTGGGTGCTGCAGCAGCCCATTTATTTGAAGTTTGTCTTGTTAAGATACACAGGCTATTTTGTGCCAGAATTTTTTTTTTCTTTTTCCCTTAATTCAACTTTGGAAAAACTTACTAATATGCATGGTGAGTGGAATTTTTGCACATTTTGTTGATTAAAAAAATCTATGGAGTGCACTCGGAAGTCATTATTTGACATTATTTTGATGTGCGTGTGGGCTTTTTGGTGCTCCCCTTCCTGGTTCTGACAGGAGCTCAAGGCCTAGTTATTGCTATATATTTACTGATGCTTAAAATATGTTACATAAAATGGAAAAATCAATTGCACATATTATCTCATTTTGTCCTCACGAAAACCTAGGAGCTATGTGCTATTTTTATTCCCATTTTAGCGATAATGAAACTGAGGGCAAACCATGTCATAGGAGGTGACCAGGAACAGTCTAATACTATTTAACGCTCATTTGACCTTCACGAAACATTTCCACACTGCCCTTGCTTTCCCATGGACACCATCCCCTTGGCTTTCAGTTGATGTTGCATTCCAGTGCCCACCTCAACTCATCTTCAATCCAGATTTTCTCCCCTTTTGCCCCCTCGTAGAGAGGTTGGAAATGTTGGGAAGCCATTTTGGCTGCATCCAGTCGCCGTTTATTTTGGGTATGTTTTATTGCTGCCTTCATTTGACTTATTTCATTAGCTACCATTCTCAGCATCCTCAATGGTAGCCCCTGATATTTTCCACACATCCCAAACCCAATTCCCAGATGTGAAAAAATGGACGCAAACTTTCCTAGAGTCACTTACATATAGTTTTTACTGTAAATATTAGAAAAATGCAAATTATTATTATTTCAACATTAAGAATACAAATCTCTCTCCAAACAGGAAACTGGAGGTAAGCAGTTTCTCAGATAACACACTTGGTTAATGTTGTCATTAGACTCAGATTTATTTTCCTCCATCCTGAGCATCTAACTCTTTGTCCTTGGCTTCTACCTCATAGTTACAAGATGGCTCCCTCAGTCTAAGCATCATGACTTCATCCGACCAAGTTCAAGGGAGGAAATTTATTTATTATGAAGCAAAGTAATTCCCCAAAGCATCCTCAGTAGAGATCTCTGTAATGTACATTTGGCCCAAACTTTGTCGTTTGCCAAACCTCTGCCACCAACAGAGGGGAATGGGATAACCATGCTGAGTTTGGATCAAACATGGTTCATTCTCTGGGACTTGGAGAGGAATCCACCTTCCCTAAGCACGTTGCCACAGGAACAAAACTTATACGGTTCGCTTCTACAAACTGAGAAAGAAGGTGTAATATGGCTACTGAACAACAACCTATAGTGTCTAAATCGCTTCCCTCATCCCTTTTCTCCTTCTCCTGCTGCTTCCTGCCTACCTCAGAAGTGCCATGCGGAGTCAAGTGTTCTCTTCAGCTTTCTGGTCTCTTCCTTTCCAAGTCCAGATTCTTCACCTCTCCTCCCCTCTCAGTCCCATTTCTTCTCTCATTTTCTTTGCCCTACCAATGATCACTTCTCCAGTTTTCAACTTCTCTTTCTCATTTTCTCTCAAATACATTCCAGTATCTTCTATAAGAATGAAAAAAAATTAAATTAAAAATTTAAAGAATTAAAGCAAAACTAAACAAAAAGTAGCCTTTTTCTTATCCCTGTAGTGTCTTTAAGCAGCTATTTTGGCTCTGACTTTTTTTTCATTAACAAAATCTCCAAGAAGAAATTGATACTCTACGCTTTTATTTTCTCTTCATTTGCTCATATAAGTCTGCAACCCTGCTTTTTTTGCCACACCAGTGAGAAGAGCACAGTGCCATCAACTCTGATCCAGTTTAACCTTTCTCTCAGGATCTATCCTGGTCTGGGAACCTTAGTCTTCCCTTGGTCTCTGTAGCTCTGCAAAAGTCTGCAACTATCCATCTCCAATCTGTGCACCCAGCCAGCCACTTCTTTGACTTGCTCATCTGTGTCTCATGTATTGGATCTTCTTTTACTAGGTTTGTAAGCAACTTGAGGAAACAGAACTCAAGTTTCCTCAAGGAAATAAGTCTTACTCATCATTATGACCTGCACAATGTGTGGGACAGAAGTTTAGATCAAGCCCTCCTCTCTTGCAAAACTACCTGTTTCCTTGACTCCTCCTTTTGCCTTCTCCAAACCATCCTGCTATCAGAGTTACATGTCTAAAAGTACAAGTCTGATCACAGTAGTTCCTTATTGAAAAACATGGACTCCTTAGCATGTCAGCCAAATTCCTTCACAAAACAACCCAAACCAACTTTTTAACTTGAAGTCCTTCCACTCTGTTTCCCCATGACACACACACACACACACACACACACACACACACACACACACACCATGAATACATTGTAAGACACTGTTTCTCAAAGAATGGTCCATGGATCACCTTCATTAGAATCACCTGGGAAATTTCCTTAAAATGAAATTTCTGGGCTATACTAGGGATCAACTTAATCAGAATCATTGACTTAGGCTGGGTAAGTACATTTTCAATATGCATTCAAGGCAATCCTAAATACACACTAAAGTCTGAAGCCATGGCTTTATATCATACTTAATAAGCAAAAACTGACAGTTAAATATGAATTGCCCCATTTTTTCTAATTCCTAAGCATATATTATACCCAATTTAATTTTTTTTTCAATTTTTCTCTGTGAGGATGAAAAAAGGAAGTCTCTAAGGAAGAGCTGAGAACTAGATCAAGTATCACTGGGTCAACAGGCTTATTAAAAACTTGTTTCTGTTAACAATTTAATTCACCTGAAGGAGAGTTCTGCATCATTGCTTTGGTTATCTTTGAACAAAGTACACCAGATCATTTGCCTTTCTGTCTGAATATTTTGGCAGTGATAGAATTTGAATACCTAATTTTTGAGAAGACTTATGATCTGTGATTTACTTTCCTTCTGTAAATTAAGGGAAGGTTCTGTCCTTCTGGGTTGGTTGGTGGCATCAATAGTAACACCAGCCATGAGTAGCGACTTGGTGTATTCCCCCATGTGTTGAGTTCATCTTCCTTATGCACTTTGTATGCACCAACCATTTCTACTGATGCTCCAGTCCCAGCATGACGATGACTTTTCATATCCCTGGAAGAATCAAGTGCAATGACATTTAATAAGCACATAGCTGTTTTTAATGAAAGCACTCCAAGTTTCCAATTGAAATTCAAATGGAAAGTTTTTTGAAATTTTACAAATGGCAAATCCGGAAGTTTTGTGAAAACTTATTTATTTCATATACTTACTGTAAAAACTCACTATTCAATGGCAAAAGACAATTTATCTTCTTTTTTTTTTTTCTGTTGGTTCTCTCCCCATTCTTCCTCCCAGATCCAACCCTCTCCATTCATCTTGGTGACCATGAATATGGGATAAAATATTAATGGATTGTGAAAACTGTGTTCATGTTAAAGATTGAAGCTGATTGTTACAGTGTAAACAGCATCAGGATTAGTAAGGAAAATGGTCAGAATTCCAGATCCAACTGTAGTTATGTTTCCTTTTCATACAGACATAGCTTTAGTCTCAGTTGGTCTCTCTTTCTCTCTCTGCCCCTCCCCCTTCCATTTCCGTTGGCTTTCTCTTCTTCCATTGACTCAGATAAATAAACCCACCAAAACACATTGCTTTTGATATTGTCTCTGACCTGAGGTCATAGAGAAAAGACTCAAAATGAAAATAGAAATCAAATCAGATCCATAAATGGATGCCAGAGGGGACGATAAAATAAAGGACAAAGAGACTGGTCCAAGCATCTCATTTTCCCCACCAAATGACTTTCAGCTTGAACAATGGTTTGCTTTTGCAGTCTTTGCTCGCCAACAAGACAACAAAGAAGAAAATTGTTTCAAGTGATGAACTGTCCATGCTGGGAGCTAGAGAAAAGCAGATTGGCCCCAGTTGCCAAAGAGGGGCAAATATTTTCGAGTGCTGCAGTTGGACACAGACATCAGTGTTCACCTTGGTCTAAGTGAGTCATGCAGAGTTCACATAAGTTTATGTCCAGTGGAGTGCTGCTGAGGAAATCAGATTTCTCCAACTTAGCTTCTGAGTTCCTGCCCTAAACACCATGCTTTCCAGCTCTCCAACAGGCAGTAGCTTCTGGATTTTAGGAACCAGGGCAGGGTTTCAACCTGCTTTGGAATAGGAAGGTTAGAAGGAACAGTGTAGATACAAGCAGCCTCCTGAGATGAGCAGAATTTGCATGCCACCTCCGTGGGGCAAGCCCAAATGTGAAGGAAAATTTTGTATGAAATTGGAGGAGAGTGAGTTTGTTACTCAAACATTCCTGATCTAGGAAAGCAGGATGATGCACACTATGACTAACAGAGTGACGGTGATTGAAACTCATCCTGATAATGCACTTGATGGCCGAGAAAGGCAGAAAGTATATAACCAGGTCATTGAAAATGTATAAATTCATTGTAGGAATGGAAAGAGAGAAGACAAAGAAAGTGAGAGCTATTGAGAGAGAAACAGAAAGAAAGGGAGAGAGAGATCAGTAGCTGGGTTCCAAATCTAGACAGAAGTTCCAGAGCCTCCAATGTTAACTTCGCACTGTGTAGCTTGTACTGTGGCCTCTCAACATGTGAAGGGATTTAAGCAGGTCAAACGACAACAACAATAACAACAACAACAAGAATGTATTCTCTACAGGCCCCAGGTGTTTCTCCATCCCAGCTTTAACACCCTCTAACCAGTCCATTCAACTGCTGAATGGCACAAAGTCACGCATGCACTTTCCAGTTCTTTGTTTTCTTCTCCTAACAAAATTCCTAGGTCACATTGTGTCAGAGTGGTTCCCAATTCCCAACTATTTGCAGAGTATAGACTACTACTGCCACTGAAGGGGACAGACTACTAAATACACAAATGTGAGCTTGCCACCTCTGAAGGACTATAATACTAAAGACATAAGTTGTTTTTGCTCAAGGTGTCCTGGGTATAGAAGGTGTGGAGGGGACGGATGCAGCTTTACTCCATTGCGGGGATGGCTGCGGGAAGACAGATGCCAGCCTCTGACCCTAAAGAGCTAATTTTGCTTAGGCAGGAAACAGTCGATGCTGGGTAGATTATTGACAGCTGATTTTAAAATCAAAGTTGAATGGAGCTTCCAGAAAAAAAGTATTGGATGCCATGGTGGAGATGGGGGTGAATGGCTCCAAATAGTGATCTGAAATCTTCTCATAACTAGTGCACCCTTATTAACTCTGGACGTGGACCTGTTTGACAGAATAGAGAGTATAGTTGACTTTTAATCAATGATGACACAAACATCAACCCATCCAGCATATTAGAACAGCTACTCCTTCAACAAACAGCAAGGTGGGGGTTATCAGGACATTTTCCAAGCTGTAGGGGCTCTGATTTCATCATATTGAC